>NW_006159453.1:1132564-1225602 GCF_000334495.1 Tupaia belangeri chinensis | reverse complement strand
GCCCCCTGTCTGCCTGGCGAGCGCCCGAACCCTATGGCAAAACCCCTCCAAAAAAAAAAAAAAAAAAAAGGGAGGAAACAAGAAGGATGATTAAGCAGCTCTACGCTCTAACAGTGACTGCAAGGCAGATAACTAACAAGCCCAGCATATGTGTCACACATTAGTGTACACTAATGTACACTAGTATGTTAAACACCCCAGTTGGAAAGTTCTGCATGAAGTGTTCTAATTGGAACAACCTACTTTAGGGACATGGAAGTACAGTGATAACACAACTAGGCCCAGGTGGGAAAAGACCTGAGTTCATGTCCTGAGCATGACAGGCATGCACATATCCCAGTGATCTGGCCCAGCAGGGACTGGGAATGAATCACAGAGGAGAATCTGTTGGGAGTGCCCATCTGTCTGTCACAGAATAAATAAATAAATAATTTTATTTTATTTATTTATTTTTTTGGAGAGTTTTGTTTTTTTTTTTTTTTTTTTTTTTTTTTTTTGCTATATGGTGTGTGCGCTCGCCAGATAGACAGAGACAGACAGAGAGACAGAAAGTGAGAAATCACCCTCTGTGGGGATGGCCATGCCGCAATCCTTTCTCCTTCATTCTCCTCTCGGGATCTTGGGCACTCATGCACACACGCCTGGAGTGAGTTCAAGCCACCGGGTCCAGGACTTGAACCGTGGTCGACTACATGGGAGAGCAGCGACATATCCATTATGCTACCTGTTGGTCCCAATAATTAAATAATTTAAAAAAACTAACAGTCTACCTAAAAGGAATATAACTGATATTTCAAACATAGTAATTAAAAGATATGTCCTAAATGTTATTTAATACATTAAAATGTATAAATAATATTTTAAGTAAAAGTCTGTGGTGGTATAAATAATAGACTCTCACTTAAAGACATTAATTCTAAGCCTTTTAGGATTCTGTTCAAAAGTAAAAACTGAATAACTATTTATAATACCTAAAAACATATCAATGAACTATAAAAAAAGAAATCAATTTCATTTCATTTCTAAGACTATTCTTCTAATTATCTAATGTTTAAGATTTTTTTCCAAGTATTTTTATAGCTTTCTATTTTCAAACAGTGTCCACATGGTTGTTTCTGATAAGCAGATGGGAAAATGTCAGCTATGCTAATAAATTTATGGGGAACCTGCATTTTCTTGAGGTTTTTCTTTTGATCTAGCTGATAAAAACAGATTGCCAGTTAACTGGTTTCCTAAAGCAAAACTAATTAGGTAAGTAACAAGTTTAAAGAAAAAGAGGCCCAATATATGAAAAGTTTTAGTATTCTGTACATTCACAGAAGAGACCTAAAATACCTAACCTTTTGTCAACATAAATGAAACTTTAAGAAAGCATAAAGTAACATCTGTAAAAGGTATAAATCCACATTTCACTCTTGGATCTATCTCTGAATAATTATTTTAGCAATTACCATTATGATGTCAATAATGATTTAATTCATACTAAGGTCTTCAGCTGGAGGGTTCAATATGAGGTTCTTAATCAGAAGGTCATCAATAACTCAGTTAATGATATACATGTTTAGGGTAAAGTATAGCCATGTAACTTATTGTGAAATGCATCAAAAAAATAAGATAGCCAGAATGGTGGATAGATGATTATCTGATAAAGCAACAGAAAATACAAATATATCAAAATACTATAGAATGGAACCAGGGGAGTTATGAACATTCATTGTACAATTTCAATTTCTGCATGTTTGAAATTTCTTATAGAGTATTTTTCATAGTAAAACACCAGGAGAAAATTTATTAACAAAAATTTCATTCCTGTCTGGTTCTGTGGCTCAGTGGTTGGGAAGTTGGGTCCCTTGTGGCCGACTAAACAGTTTAAAGTCCTGTCCCAGTGGCCTGAAAAACACATCAGATGTGTGGGTGTATATACCCAAAATTCTGATAGCACGGAGAAATGGTAAAAGGATTGTGGGATGACCATACTCCATGGGGGGTGCTTTCTCCTTCTGTCTGACTCCTGCTTCTTTCATGAATGCATATGCCCTCTAACAAATTAAAAAAAAAAAAAAGCAATTAATTCTCTCTTTCCTCCACCATCTGCTAAAAAAATAAGTAATGGTCCACACTGTTCTTCACTTACATTTACGAAAAGATACATGTCTCCCAAAGGTTAGTGATTCTTTATTTAATATCTATCTTTTGCTCTAAGAATGGATGGTACTATTGGGTTGTCAGAAAAGTCATGACATATTTTTTCTATGCAAAAATGCATCATGACTTTTCAGACACCCCAATATTTCACATTTTACTGGACACTTAAAACTGAAAAGTAATAGGACTTGAAAAGTAATGTATTTTAAAAGCTACACAAGGAGTAATCCTGGCATAGCCAATGTGTAGACCTACATTTGAAAGGCACTGGTTTGAACAACTTTAAGAAATTAACTACTTTTAAATACAAATTCAAAATTCTATTTACATGCCAATGATAAAATACTTTCTATCCTACTTCCTAAGGATCTTGAATAATTTATGAGTTTAATCTCATAATTTTGTTAAGTACAATTTTATATGTAATAAAGAGATAAATATTTCTTTTAATTGCTACCACTGGTAAATAATCCGACTCATAAACTTATTTACAAGTAGTTTCCACATTCCCAGAGTTAATATATTTAAAAACACAAATAGAGGAAAACTGTCAAGGGTATTTAAATTAATTTCTTTCAATTCTGCTATCAGTTTCACTTCATATTATTTTTATGTTAGTTTTAGTTAGTCAGTTCCCTGTCTACAGAGATTGGTTCAATTTTGAACTCAAATCCCTTTCTTGGTTAACCCAGCTCTCAAAAAGAAAATATTACCTTAATGTTTAGTAATGTATAATGAGGAACTAAATAAAATGTTTAGGATCTGAGAAAATTCAACACATATGACCACCCCATGACTAAAAACTAACATTATTGTTCTAAAAAATGAAGAAAAGCAAAGATTTGGTTTCAGAAGAATTGTTCTTTAAATTAAAAGCAAAAGCATTAATATCTGTGAAGAGAAATGATAATGAATAAGGGAAATACTGAATCCAATTCTGTAACCTATTGATTATATAACAGATTCACATAGCAAAAATCAAAAACCAAATTATGTTCTCTACTATAACACATAAATGTGTGTAACAAAATATCTTACTGAAAGCAGTGGTGACTTCGGTCATTGCATATTTCCATGTTTTTATCCCTGAAACCAGGGGGAGCTGTAATCGGAAAAACGATGAGGAAGAGACAAAATGTGTCCAGGATATTCACATAACCCGTTAGTTTACTGAAAAACCAACCACTGCTGCAGTCCACAGGAAATAAACTGTGTGTGTGTGTGTGTGTGTATACACATGTATGTATGTACATACATATGTATTATATTTATGCAGTGTGTATATGGTCATGATAGAAAGTAGACAGTTTATTCAGAGGAACCTTCACCTAATCTACTGTACTCCAACATATAATTTAAAAAGTTGAATAAATGTAGTGGTGCATCGAGTAAGAAGATTAGTTTTCTCTACAGTTCTGAACAGCATCTTTTTGCATGTGAGAGTGAAGCAAAACTGAGATGAATATGATGTTAATTTGCTTTAAACAAGTGTCTAGGGAAAAGTAAGTTTAGTAGTGTGTAACATTTTACAATACTGGGGAAAGGAGAGAAAGAAAACATAGGCACCCCAGGTTTTTAAACCCCACAAATTCAATCAGGTTCGTTCTTAAAAATAGAGGTTATAATGCCTACCTAAGTCTCCTTTCTCGTTTAATGTTTCTTTATATTTTAAACGTTGATTATAATTTACCTTATCTTGTCACAGGAAGGGTACTTCCTTACACAGGAAGATAGCAGATTTTACAAGCTGTGTTTCAAGTGGTAAGTTTTAAAACACTCTATATGATCAAACAATCTGCTCCAAATTCTTGTTATTGTTCAGATTTTTAATCTAGTTAATGTACTAGATGCATAGTTAAGGTAGGACAAAGTGCTTTAGATGGGAAGGGAAATATAAAAGCATTTAATATAATATTTACATCTTACAAAAATTTTTCTGAGCTTTTTCATTTTTAAAATCTACAGAAGAGCTGAAATAATAATACAATGACTCCCATATGCCTTTCAACTACATTCACAACTGCCACACTGGCTTTTATGTTCTTTCTCCAAATGTACCTATGTGCAGCCACACACAAATTACTTCCGAACCATTTCAATACAAATTGCATACATCATGACATTTTACTACTCTATATTTTTTGCTATAGGGTACATGAGCTCACCAGACAGAAAGATGGAGGTGGGGGAAGAGAGAGAGAGAATGAGAAATCATCCCCCAGGGGAGAAGACTGTGCCACAATCCCTCCTCCTCCATTCTCCTCTTGGGAATTTAGGCATGCATGCACACGTGCCCAGTATGTTTTTCAAGCTGCCAGGTCTAAGACTTTGAACTGTATGGGGATGCTTTCTCTTTATTTCTTCTCGGAAAGCATATATTCTCTAACATTAAAAAAAAAAAGTACTTGACTATACCATTTTATATATTACACTGATAAACATATATTTCATCATTTATATTTACATTATGATTACTTAAACATAAATAATAAATATCAGTAGTTGTGATTTTTTTGGTACCTCTTAATAAGAGACTAACCTATAGATTTAATTTTTCAGTACTTTGATGTACAAGACTTCTCTTCATGTTTGACATAATTTTAAATATACACAAACCCTTTCAACCTGTTATTTTGTTATTTGTCTCTGCAAACAGTATTTCCTAGACTAGGTAGATGATTTTAAGTTCTGACAAAAGCATAAAGTTTGTCACAAAGAAACTTCTAAAGGAAAGCCTTTCCATAGAAGAAAAGCATCAGACGGCCATTCGTTAAGCCTTATGCAGCTCACTGAGATGGTACTCAGAAAGTTGGTATATTCTGTAGCTGAAGAAAATGTGATTTATCCTGGGATAACTGGAACAGCTGCATTTTAGTATCATCGTATTCCATGTCATGAGGATTATCCCATTGAAGAGAGTCATACCAATTTACATTTTTTGGTTTTCTTTTTGATACTGCAGAGTTAAATTCTAAACAAGTGTGTCAAGCTCTCTGCGCAGTACACAGTAGCTTTTTCTTTTCCTTGTAAGGAGATATTGGGTCATTGGAAAAGTCAAGATGTTATTTTTCTATGCAAAAATGAATCATGACTTTTCTAATGACCCAACATATGGTGACACATCCCACTAACTAACAATAAACACTGTCATGCTAGGCCAAGTTAAGATCCTGACAGGCCCTTTGGGACCAGCAGTTAGTGTAGTAGCTATGTCACTGGACTCCTATGTAGTAGGCCACGGTTCAAGTCCTGGACCCAGTGGCTTAAACTCACGCCAGGCACGTGTGCGTACATGCCCAAGATCCCGAGAGAAGGGATTGCGGAGTGGCCATCCCTCCGGGGGGTGATTTCTCATTTTCTGTTTCTCTCTGTCTTTTTCTGGCAAGCGCACACGCCCTATAGTGAAAACCTCTCAAAAAAAAAAAAAAAAAAAAAGATTCTGACAGGCCCTTTGGGCAGTGGTGTGCACAGAATATCAAGGTTTTTTTTTTTTTTTTTTTTTTTTTAGAGAGATATTTTTGCTAAAGAGCAAATGGGGAGAGACAGAGACAGAAAGCGAGAAATCACAACCCCCCCCCCAAGGGGTAGTCACACTGTAATCCCTCCTCTTCCATTCTCATCTCAGGACTTTGGGCATGCACACACATGCTGCTAGGTCTGGGACACGAACTGTGGTCAGCTACTTGGGAGTCCAGCAATGTAACCCTTATGCCATCTGCTGGTTCCAATACCAACATTTTTGAAGAACTGGTTCCAAAAGGCCTTCCTGGATCCATGTGAATATCATTTAAATTGCTTGTCATTCTACTACCTACTACTATTTATTTCTCTAGATTCTCATTCTTAGAATATAGGTGCAGGGAGCACCTTAAAGTAGATACAGTCTTTGTGCTGCTGCTGCAGGCATGCAAAAGCTTAAAACAGATAGCATCTACTGCTGGACTTTACAGATAGAAGAAACTGAGCATTAGCCAGAGAAGGCCAGGAGAGGCTTGTTTAGAACCACAGGTGCTCCACAGCTGAAGCACACAAAAAAGCAAGCACAGAATGGCTTGGAGCCACCTTGATCCAGCAGAGATCTCCAGTAGAGATACTGGTCTGCCTGACACCTCCCTCCCCTTTTCTCAATCTACAGCCCTTTCTCACTGTTCTAAGCACGGCTTTGTTTATTCTGCAGAGATTTTATTAGCTATCTTGTATTAGTTCAATGGGGAAATATATCTTCAAACATGGGTTTTAGGATTCAGATCATTTCTGAGATTCAGTGTGTTGCCTTCTTCACGTTCAAGAGTCAGATGCTCATTTTCTAATCTCTTCCCCACAGAAGTTGTTTCTATTATTCCTCAGTCAGAAGACAACAAATTCATTTTCCTTTTTTCCATATTTGGGATAGTAATGAATGAATCCTCTTGGGATTAGAAAAAAAAAAGATTTATTTATTTATTTAATTTATTTATGTATTATTATTATTTAATTTGCTATAGGGCATGTGAACTCACCAAAGAAAGAGAAAGAGAGAAGAGTGAGAAAACAATTTTGGGACTCGAACTACAATTGACCAGCCATGTGGGAGTCTAGCACCCCAACCACCATGTTACCTGCTGGCCCTCCTCTTGGGGTTTTGCTCTTTTACCTACATAACTTGGAGAGTGGAATAGGCAGAGATGGATAACTAGTTAAGGTTCAAAGCTAAACCCTCCTATGCCTCTCTGCTTTACAATTGTCTATTTTCTTAGTTACTGCTTTTTAAAGTTTATTGCATTATACATTATGTCCTTTTTCTTCCCAGGTTGCTTTTAGTGAGAAAACTTCTGCCTTTCAAAAACAACTACACGGGGCTAGCAGGTGGCATAGTGGTTAAAGTGGCTGACTCCCACATGGCTGACTGCAGTTTGAGTCTCAGACCTGGTGGCTTAAAAATCACAGCAGGGGTTATTTCTCCTTCCCTCTCTCTCTCTCCTTCTCTCGCAAAATAAATAGAAAAAATACAAAATGAAATTAATAGTGTGAAGAGCCTACTTTAAGATGTGATTAGGAAAAATCTTAGTGACTTCTAAGGTGATATTTAAATAACGAGAAGGAAACAAGCTTTGGGAAGAACCAGGGAGCACAGAAATGGAACTGTACAAAAGAGCAAGAGCTGAAGTCTTCAGGTAGGAATGAAAAAGTTTGAGTCAAAAAACAAAAAGAAAGTCAGTGTTGCTAGCACTAACTCACGAAGAGGAATGTGGTTTAAGATGCGGTCAGAAAAGTAGTCAGAGCCAGACAACGCAGAGACTTGAAGTCCAGAGAAGCGGTGTTGCATTTTTGGTAGGCTGAGTTTCCTCTATCGCTTTTCTCTTATCATTATATGAAAGTTTAATCTATTTCCTTTATTTCTTCCCTCCCTTTCTCTCTTTCCGTGAGTGATGGGGTTTGAAAAGAGAGAGAGAGAGAGAGAGAGAGAGAGAAAGACAGAAGTAGAGACAGAGAGACTACTTCCCTAGGGACTAGACACCATGATCCGTCCCTAGTCAGTCATAGATCATGGGCATGTGTGCATATGGTATACTCAGGAAGGTCTCCAGAGGTGAACAAAGAACCTTTCCACATGGGTCAGCCTCGCAGACCACTGCCGTTTCACTGCTGGGCCATCATCTGACCCTAAATTCTTATTTCCTTCGTAGCAATGGTTACCTTAAAAGGTATTTAAACCTATGTGTATTTAAATAATTTTTTAAAAGTGGGGCCAAGAGGAGTTGTGGTGGTTAGGGCACTGGACATGGTCAACTGAGGTTTGAGCCCTGGGCCTGGCAGCTTGAAAATCCATGATGGGCCTGTGTGCATGTGTAATCAAATTCCCAAAAGAAGACGTGATTTCTCATTTTCCCTCTCTCTGGCTCTCTCTCTGACAAGCACATGTTTTTTTTTTTTTTAAAAAAAAAAGTACAGGTGTTAACAACATAAATCCATGTAGAGTAAAAAGTAAATGCCTACCTTCTACATTTTTGAACCAAGCCCTCTACTCTCCCTAAAGGGAACATTTCAAAAGTTTTGAGGGGGATCACTATAGACATTTTTAATGCATTTATGTCTATGCATACAACATACATACACATTGATAAGCAGACATGCGCACCTTAACAAAAAGAATACATTCTGAGAAATGTGTCCTTAGGTGATTTCATCATTGTGTGAACATCACAGAGTGTGCGTACACAAACCTAGATGGTGTAACTTCCACACACCGAGGCTACATGATAGAGCCTATTGCTCCTGGGCTACAAACCTGCACAGCACGTTACTGTACTGAGTACTGCAGACAAGTGTAATGCAATATTAAGTATTTGTGTCTCTACACATGGGGAAGGCACAGTAAAAATAAGTAAAAATACTTTTGTAGTCCTCAGTTACTTTTAATTTAGTTTCAGGTCAATCACTGGAAGTGGCCTCTTAGCCTCTTACCAGCAACAGTAGTAATGGATTTTACAGACATGATGAATGAAACGAGATTAAATCAAGCGCAAGAGAAAATGACGCAATCAGGAGACATGGTAAACATGAGATGCATGAGGTGCTGCTGGTGTACACAGTAAACGATTTTACAGTAAAAATCTTTTTGGTTTGTTTAAATAAGAAGTACACGCTGGGCCAGCCTGTGGCATGGTGGTTCAAGTGGCTGGATCCTATACATTAAACAGTTTGGTTTTAGTCCTGGATCGAGCAGCTTGAAAAACATGCTGGGTTTATGTGTGTGCATGCCCAAAATCCCAAAAGGAGGAAGAAATGGTGAAGGAGGTAGGTGCTTTCTCATTACTCACCTCCCCACACCCCCATCTTTCTATGGCAAGTGAACACGCCCTCTGGCAAAAACTTAATAATTAAAATTAAAAAATTAGAAAGTACATTCTAAAATAAAGACAAATAGCACAGTAAGTATTAGCACATAAAACAGAAATATGGTTTTTTATTTTCATTATCAAGTATCATGTGCTATCCTTTTAGCACCCTGGCAGTGCAGTGGGTTTGCGTACAACAGGACCATCACAAATGTGAGTAATGTAAGCTACAGCACTACTACAGCTATGATGCCACTAAGCAATAGGAATGATTTGGCTCTATTATAATCTTACGGGACTTTTGTTATATATGCAGTCATCACTGACTGAAATGTTATTATGTTTCTCAGGCTATAAATATAATTAATGTACACACTGTATTATATCAAAAACAACATAGAAATACATGTTCATTACATTAAATATATATTCATTTAATATGCATAAATACACATACATGCTTTTTAATACACACAAATAGAAAATATAACTTTTTTCCCCTTAATATGTCTTGTAAATCTTTTTTTTTTTTTGAGTTTTTTTGCTATAGGGCGTGTGTGCTCGCCACAAAGACAGAGACAGAGAGACAGAAAGTGAGAAATCACCCCCCCAGGAGGGATGGCCACACTGCAATCCCTTCTCCTCCATTCTCCTCTTGGGATCCTGGGCATGCATGCACGCACACGTGCCCGGCGTGAGTTTAAGCCACCGGTCCAGGACCCGAACCACAGTCGACTACGTGGGAGTCCAGAGACATTGCCATTACTCTAAGTGCTGGTCCCTATGTCTTGTATATCTTTATTCTTTTTTAAAGATGTAGAATATCCTAGAGTCCAGCTATCCCATGGTTTAATTAATCTCCTATTGTTAGGTAGTTACCAATTTTTTAAAATATTAAAACAACTAGGAAATTTATAAAGAACACACACACACACAAATAAAAATACTGGAAAGGAAATAAAACTAAGGACAGGAATGAATAAAACAAAACAAAAAAATCATTTAAGTCTGTAAACCGTTTACAAGTATTCTACTGACCAATGGTATTAGATTAGGAGAATTGGCTGGAAACACCATTGGTTTCTCCTTTTTTGAATTCTCTCCAGATGTCTAATATACTACCTACAATTCTCAGCTGACAGTTCTAATTAATTAAATTTTCAGATTAATTTTATAATAGGAAATCACTACTTAATATACTTTAACATTTTAATTCTCACAATTAAAATTTAAAAACATGGTTTACAAAGGCATCTCACCCTTAAAGGAAATAACAGAAACAATTAGTAATCTCTCTGTGCTCTTTTCATAGAGATTTCAAAATAAATCTAAGGTTATACATAGGATGTGGGTTTTTCTCTGAGAGTAGTATTACAGAAGGCTTGTGGTATTAGAAGGGTCATGACACAATGCAGGTTGCTCAGTCTCAAATGCATTAAAAAACCCTTACATTTAAAAAATATTTTATATTATACCCACAGATGAAAAAAATCTAACAGAAAGGGATTTGTGCTACATGAAGATATATCCAAGCTCTCTCTCTTTGTAAAACTCAAACTACTTTAGACACAATTTTAAAAACAACCTGTCAACTGTTTTTAAAGGTTAAATGACACTTTTTTTCAAGACTATATTATGAAACTATGTGCAACGGTCAAAAGGCAACCATACTAACTTGCTGTGTGGGCACAAATTTTAAGTTCTAATTTGATGTTTTCAATTCATATATTAAACCAAACTGTCTTAAGCAAATTATAACTTCATATGAAATTACTATAGTAGAAGAAAACCTAATGATCTGAGTAAATCCAAGACAGCTGATAAGTAATCACTCTGAATAATCAACAAAACCTGACTGAAACATCAACAGCAACCACGAAGCTTTAGTAAGTTATTACTGATTTGTACTTTGCCTCAAGAAAAATTAATCAGAACAGAAAATGTGGTAAGCAGTAGCCTCTCCATGACTTCAAAGTGACTCATCTGAAACATCTAAAAACAAATCATACTCATAGCATGCCCTACTGATAAGTTTTTAAAACAATTTCCTGTAATTTAAAGTCATGGGCACCAAAGTTTGAATATTCTTTTTAATAACTAGGAAAAAAGTACACGTAAATATCTTTAAGAAAATAATAACAATGCAATCTGAAAAGTACAAAGGGAGAAAAGAAATCAGATTTTTTCAGTGCTAAGATTGATTTCATCCCATTTTAAAAGAGAAATAGAGACACGCACACTTTAAAAGTAGTATTTCTTGGGACCAGCAGTTAGCATAATGGCTTTGTCGCTGGACTCCCATGTAGTCGACCACGGTTCAAGTCCCGGACCCAGTGACTTAAACTCACGCCAGGTATGTGTGTGTGCATGCCCAAGGTCCCGAGACGAGAATGGAAGAGAGGGGACTGCGGCGTGGCCATCGCCACTGGGGGGTGATTTCTCGCTTTCTGCCTCTCTGTCTCTGTCTTCCTGTCAAGCGCACACACCCTATAGCAAAAACGTCTCAAAAAAAAAAAAAAAAGTAGTATTTCTTAAAGAACCAGATAAATGTACACAAAATCAGTAAAGACATGGTCCAAAAGCAACAAAATAGGCCTTATAAATTGTGGTTTAATTGAGGTCAAATTTGTGACTGATACTTAAAATTCTCGTAATTCCATGTTTTCCTAGAAACCATGGAATCACATCAACTTTTTTTTTTATATTAGACATTTTTAAGAACAATTTCAGATACACAGAAAAACTGAGACAATAGACTACCCAAATATAATCCTGCTCTAAGTGCCCCTTGTAAAAATCTAACATTAGTATGGTACCTTTGTTACAATTAATGAAACAATACTGATAAAGTCCATAGTTTATTCAGATTTTCTGGTTCTGCTTTTGTTCTGTTTCAGGATTCTATACAGGACATATTACACTTAGTTGTCACGTGTCCTCAGGTGCCTGTTGGCTACGATAGCTCCTCAGACTTTGCTTCCTTTTGATGACCTTGATAGCTCTGAGACACACTGTCCCAGAATCTTGAAGGATGGCTATCGCTGGAATTTGATACGTTTTTCATGGCAAGACTTAGGTTATAGGTTAACGGGAGGAAGACTACAGAGGTTAAGTGCCATTTTCATATCAAGGGCAAATACCATCAATGTGGTTTATGACTATGGACGTTAACTTGATCACCTGGCTTAGGTAGTTCTCGTCAAATTTCTCCACTGTAAAGTTACTTTTTCCCCCCCACACTTTCTTTTTTCTTTTTTTTTCACTAGGCAAAGGACTTTATTAACCTTTGTTCCAAACTTTATTCCCAGGCTTCTTCAGCTTAATTAGCTGCAAAGAATGAACTGCATATAAGCAAAAACTGAAAAGAGCTGCAGTGTCCAAGGGGCTTAGGCTTAAAAATATTAGAGATCTAGATTTTATCAGATCCATAAACAAAACAGAATTTTAAAAAGCAGTCATAATATAAAATAGCAGCTCCCAGTTACTTCGTCAAGTTTATCCCTTTCAGAAGTTGACTCAATTCAGTTTGCCTCACTCTTGAAAGCCTCATCAAAATTCTCCACGAGATCTGGAACTTCATCATCATCCTCCCTCTCCAGTAGCAAGTGGTGCTTCTCTGTCCACAGATCGTTTGGGCAGAGCTTCAGTCAGTCTCCTTAGACTAGTCAGGCTGTCTGCCCCCAGTCTCCTTAGACTAGTCAGACTGTCTGCCCCAAGCTGGTTTATGATGCTGGGGAGCATTTCTGTCAGCTGCTTTGTCTCAGCACGGCCTGTAATGGTGAAAGTCTTTGCTGGCAGAGATGCCTGCACTTTAGGTTGTTAAAGTGGATCACTGTTCCCCGGTTTGTAAACATATTCACCTCTTCAATACCAGAGATATTGTTTACCCCTAACTTCTTTAAAGAGAACTGAAGTTTCTTATCATCTGCTGTAGCTGTTCTATGAACCACCTTCTTCTTTCTACGAGCAGTTCCTTTCCCACCAATGCGCACTTGTGCCTGCAGCTTGGAGAGCTTTTCCTGGTTCATGATAGTTCTCTTTCATCTTGTCGGAGCGGAAAAGGGGCCGCGCAGGGCACTAGGGTTGGCGCTCAGAAGGTCTCAGGCAGAGCAGCAGAGATTAGGTGCACACATGTGGGGACACAAGATGGTAGCTAGAGGTCCCCCCACACTTTCTACATTGTACTTTTTCGAAGGAAGTCATCATGTTTAGTACACATTTTAAGGAGCAGAGATTTATTATTATCCTTTTGAGGGCAGGTTATCAGCAAAAATTTATTTGGATTTCAGGGTATTTGTTTCTTCTATTAAATTATTTATATTAGTATGGCCTCATGGATATTTTAGACTCTGGGATATGACCCACTTCAACTTAAAAATGTTTTTCCTCAAATTGCTCTACCTTTGGCCACTGGAAAGTCTTTCAGTTGGTGCCTCTGTCCCTTTAACATATCTCTATGTTTTCTTTTTTTTTTTGGAGAGGTTTTTGCTATATGGGCATGCGCTTTGCCCAGAAAGGCAGAGACAGAGAGATAGAAAGCAAGAAATCATTCCCCACCACACACACACAGGGGGATGGCCACACCACAATACCTTCTCCATTCTCCTCTCAGGATCTTGGGCATGCACAAACGCGCCCGGCGTGAGTTTAAGTCACCCGGTCTGGGACTAGGACTAGAACGGCAGTTGACCACATGTGATTCCAGCAACACAGCCATTACACTAACTGCTGGTCCCGAACATATCTCTATTAATGTAGGCTTTTTCCTGAATTCTTGAGCATTTTCTTACTTTCTGGCATTATAAGATACCCTAGGTTTACTTTGTATATTATCTGTCCTAGTTCTAGGATAAGAGGTTCAAGTTTTTTTGTTTTGTTTTGTTTTGTTTTAAAAAAAAAAAACAAACTCCTGGGTTTAGGACTTGAACCACACTGTTGGGCATGTGGGATTTAGCCACCTTAACCAATATGCCACTAGCTGGCAGCCTCAGTTCCTTTTATTAGAAACCAAAATCTGTACACTAGGTATAGATAAACTAATTTTTAAAACATCAAGATGACCACTGGTATTATGATACTTAAAGAGTCCAATTTTTGGGACCAGCAGACAGCATAAAGGTTACATTGTTGGACTCCCACGTAGTCAACTGGGGGTAGTTTCTTGCTTTTTGTCTCTCTGGCAAGCACACGTGCGCTATAGCAAAAATCTCTCTCTAAAAAAGTTAGGGCCAGCTGATGGTGTGGTGGTTAAGGGCGCTGGATTCCCTTACAGCCAACCACAGTTCGAGACCTGAACCTGGCGGCTTTCTCTCTCGCTTTTCCTCCCTCTCTCTCACGCGCGCGCTGTCCCTCTTTGGTTAAATTAAAATGAAATAAATGAATAAATAAATAAAATAAAATAATTCTTTAAAAAATTAATTTTTTAAAAAAGAGTCCAACTTTCTTTTTCTAATTCTTAGTTGTAACTCTAATTTTTTTTTTTTTTTGAGAAGTTTTCGCTATAGGGCACATGCACTCGCCAGAAAGACAGAGAGACAGAAAGCGAGAATTCACCCCTCAGGGGGGATGGCCATGCCGCAATCCCTTCTCCTCCATTCTCCTCTCGGGATCTTGGGCATGCATGCACACAAGCCCAGAGTGAGTTTAAGCCACCAGGTCTGGGACTCGAACTGCAGTCAACTACATGGGAGTCCAGCGACATAGCCATTATGCTAACTGCTGGTCCCTGTAACTCTAATTTTTAACAGAAACCCTACAATGAGCTAGTTTTGGGGAATCTGAATAATGTCCTTTATTTCTATTATATACAGCAATATCCTAAAAATTTCTAGATATTTAATTCCTATAAAATTTAACTGCATACTGAAGTCAGATACCAAAACAAATCTCTAAACACTTCTGGAACTATTTTTTTTTTAATTGCCAGGGGCATATCTATGAATGGGAAAGACAGAGAGAGCGAACACTCCCAATGGGGTGTGTTTTTCCTACAGTTCTGCATCCTATCAGTATTGTGCGCATTTACATGCACACACACACACACACACACACACACACACACACACACACGCACCAGTATATTTTAAAAGCCACCAGGCTAGGATGTGTACCACGGTTGGCCACGTAAGGATCCAGCTCTCTCTGTATAAGGCTTAATGGCTGTGCTATGAGACTGCCTCCAGCCCCAATTTTTTTAAACAGAATTCCATAACCCCTAACTAGTTAGCAAGCTGAGTAAAATATATAACATCTAAATTCCTTTGTTGATGATTAATGTTAAGACTAGATAAGATTGCAGAGTAGATTTTTTTCAAATGCAATGTTTAAAATTCAGAAAAGCCTTAAGGAAAAAGAAACACTGTTTTAATATTTAAGTTGCTCAAAACATAGACCATAAGCTATTATACTTCAAGGAGGAAAAACTTCAAAAAAGAAGAGTGTTAACGGGCCAGCCAGGTGCCGTGATGCTTAAAGCAACCGGATCCCACATGGCTGAATGCCTGTTTTGAGGCCTGGAATGGCTTGAAACACAGGCCGAGCACATGTGCATGTGTGCCCAAACTCCCGAGAGGAGAGGGGAGAAGAGAGGGCTGATTTCTCACTTTCCCTCTCTATGCTAACTGCACACGCCTTATACTCCAGCCCCTTCCAAAAAAGCTTGTTAGCTAAGTGCTGGCATATAAACTATCATCCATTGTGAAACTATTAACAAATTAGCACAGTAAACCGGAAAGTACAAACTGGTTATGAAGCTTTATGATAAACTCCATCGTTTAGTAATATCATTGTAATTTTGCATAATTAAAAATACAATATTTTCAAGTTAATGGTAAAGGTTTTATCACTTCCTCTCCATCTCTGTCAAAACTGCATGCTGATCTGGGCACACTGATTTAAACCTAGGTCCTCATTCTTTGTCAGAACAGAATTTTGCGTAGGCGTTTTAAAGCCAAGAGCGGTTAGGGTATTGCCCATATGAGACATCACTAGAGGTTATCTGTTGGGCATACTAACCGAAGTGGGTAAATGTTACTGGGTACCAGGAAAAGAACCAAAGTTGGATTTGAGTAGACTCACACTGTTCTAAATGAAAACTTTCCATTATTTATAAAAAAGTATCATTAAATTTATAGGTGTGCCCAGCCCACAGATATTTTAAACATGGTAATGACAACACAATATGCCTATCTTTTTTAATTGTTTTTTTATTTTTTTATTTTTTAGGTTTTTATCATAGGGCATGTGTGCTTATCAGACACAGATAGAGAAAGAAATAGAAAGTGAAATGAGAAATCATTCCTTAGGGGGATGGCCATACCACAATCCCTTCTCCTCCATTTCAACTTTCAGGATTTGAGACACACTCACACATACACCTAGCATATTTTTCAAGCTGCCAGGTCTGGAACTTGAACCCTACAGTTGGCCATGTGGGATTTAGCTGCCTTAACCATCATGCCACCAGTGGCCCCAATATGCTTATCTTTATAAAAAATAAATGCAAACTCAATTCCGAAGTAAATATCAGGAGACTTGAGTGAAATTCTCCCCTATTTACCTTAATTAACTGAGAAAAAACTTTTCTGTGTGTTGTTCCACCATCTAGAGCAGAGACAGTATTAATGTAAAAGTAAAATGTAACACGTAGATAAAAAAAGGTAGAAAATTTCACTAACAGAAGGAATAAACTTAATTTTTAACCATTTCCCCACCTAAATTGTATTTTTTTATTTATTATTTTTTAAAAAAATTTTCCCCATGGGCTTGCCAGAGATAGACAGTAAAAAGCAAAGTGAGAAGTCACCCTCCATGGGGGATGACCACACTGCAATTCCTTCTCTTCCATTGTCCTCCTGGATCTTGGGCATGCACTCACACACAACTGGCGCACATTTCTTTCTTTTCTTCTTCTTTTTCTTTTTTGAAAGGCTTTTGCTATAGGGTGTGTGCACTTACCAGAAAGAGAGACAAACAGCGAGAACTGACCCCCCGGGGGAGATGGCCGTGCCACAATCCCTTCTCTTCCATTCTCCTCTTGGGATCTTGGGCACACATCCACACATGCCCAGCATGAGTTAAAGCCACCGGGTCCAGGACTCGAACCATGGTCGACTACATGGGAGTCCAGTGACATTGCCATTACGCACACTGCTAGTCCCATTACTATTATTTTTAATTTGACCAGAGAGAGACAGAGAAAAACGAAAAGTGAGAGAGCAAGCCGCCAGGTCCAGGACTCATGGTCAGCCAAGTGGGAGTTCAGAGCCCTAACCACCTCTCCACCTGCTGGCCTCAACACTGAGTTGTTATTAAAAAAAAAAAAAATCAACATATATGTCATAATAATATTTTATATTTGATAAAATCTGGAATTTATTCCCTTAATTTTATAGGTATATCTGCCCCCTCCATAGGCACTGTAGCAGAATACTGACTAAAATCTGCCAATAAGTAATTGTCATCCTGTTTGAAAAGAATGAAACCTACTTAGGTAGTAGTCATGTTTAAAAACAGTTCTAGGAAAAGGCCTAAAATATGAAAGTTGCTATACTTTGAAATGGTTAAGTAAACTACGAGACACATTAATATAAAACAAGTCCTTCAAAAACAGGGCAAGGGCACATTATTATAAAGAAAATTAAGTAAAATATGTTACAGATGTTGGTGTGTCAGAATAGCAACAGGGTGGTAGATCATGAACCTTAAATTGGACCTGAAAGTTTCAAGTTGACTGAAGAATCTTTGAAAACAAATTTAATAAACTTCGGCCTCATAAATACATATACTACAGAATGTTATAGTATTTCAAAAAGAAGTATTTTAATCTAATGAATTTCATCTAAATAAGCTTAGAAAAGTATAATTTTCGTAACTCCATTAAAAAGGCTTAGGGCCCAGCCAGTGGCATAGTGGTTAAGGTGGTTGGATCCCACGTGGCCAACCGTGTGGTCTGAGTCCTGGATCTGGTGGCTTAAAAATCATGCCAGGCACGTATGAGTGCATGCCCAAGATCCCGAGAGGAGAATAGAGGCAAAGGGATTGTGTTATGGCCATCCCCCCGGAGGGGTGCTTTCTAACTTTCCCTTTCTGTCTCTCTTCTATGAGCACATATGCCCTATAGCAAAAACTAGGGGGAAAAAAAGGCTTTAATTACATGGGTGACAGATTATATAATAATATACTTATTAAATAAATGGTTTGAGAGAATTATGACTATGTGAAAGTTTTTTATTCACAAGAGATTAAAAGTAATTATTGGGTTGTCAGGAAAGTCATGACGCATTTTTACACAGGCAAACATAGAAAAGTATGTCATGATTTATTTGATGATCTAATAGAGGTGGGTCAACAGGTGGCATGATGGTTAAGGTGCTGGATTCTCACATGGCTGACATGCTTCAAGTACCAGAACTGGTGGCTTGAAAATCACAACAAATAAATAGATAAATAAATATATTTTTTAAAATAAATAGTCCACTGAAGGAGTCCATCTGAAGAGATTTGAAATATAAAATTTTTGAGTAAACAGAGCTCTCCCCCTAGTGGAACTTGAAAATACTCATTCATGACTAAGATTAATATGAAATGTATTGTTTTTCTAATTGATAAAGAAGCTTCAGGGTGTTTTTGGTTTTTTCTTTCTTTCTTTCTTTTTTTTGGTTTTTACCATAGAGCACATGCACTTGCTGGAGAGAGCCGGAGAGAGAGAAAATGGAAATCACCTTCCAGGGGGATGGCCACACTGCAATCCCTTCTCCTTTATTCTCCTCTTGGAATTTTGGTCACACATGCACATGCACATGCACATGCACATGCACCCAGCATGATTTCTTTTCTTTTTTCTTTTCTTTTTTTTAGAGTTTTTGCTATAGGGTGTATGCACTCGCTGGAGAGACAGAGAAAGTGAGAAATCACACACCGGGGGATAGCCCCGAAGCAATCCCTTCTCCTTCATTCTCCTCTTGGGATTTTGGGCACACAAGCATACACACACCAGGCATGAGTTTTAAGCTGCCAGGTCCAGGACTCAAACTGCGGTCAACTATGTGGGAGCCCAGCAATGGAAGCATTATGCCATCTGCTAGTCCCCCCAGTGTGATCTTCAAGCCACCAGGTCCAGTACTCAAATTCTCATGTGGAAATCCAACACCTTAACTACCACACCACCTGCTGGCCTTAGAGCTTCAAGTTTTAATGAAAGGTCTATTAATAAATGTTAATCAACATTAAATACATAAAATATAAACCATTAAGAAATTTAATGAGGGGCCAGCAGCTGGTGTGGTGGTTTAAGGGCGCTGGACTCCCACATGGTCGACTGCAGTTCAAGTCTCGAACCTGGCGGCTTGCCTCACTTTCCTTCCCTCTCTGTCACTGTCCCTCTCTGGTAAAATTAAAATAATAAGTAAATAGAGTTAAATAATTCTTAAAAAGAAAAAAAGAAACATAATGAGAACACATTTACTAAATTAACTAACAGCAGATTAGACAAGAAATACTTGGTCCTAAATTCTGAAAGAGGAATACCTTGAAACTAGAGGAGTAGAAGTTACAGAAAAATACAGCAATTTAGAGCAGGAGTACAGAATACAGAATTTTGAAAAAATGCAAAAGTTTCAGGAACAAAATAATAAGTATGGGTGGTAGGAAAGGAAAAAAGATAAAAGATGAGAGATGAAGCTAAAAATGCAACTTTAGGTACTAATGAAAAGATAAGGACTGGCAGCCACAGTGGCACAATGGTAAAACAAACAAACAAAAAACCACAGTGATGTTAAGGCCATATGGGAAGGCCCAGGTTTGCATTCTGAGGTCTGTGCATGCTGGGTTCACATGCACTCATAGACCCAGGATCCTAGCTGGTTGGGGCTGGGGATGGCTCGCACCCAAAGACCCTATTGAGAGTGCTTCTCTCCCACTCCCTGTCTCCTTCTCTCATAAATAAACAACAACAAAAAAGATTTTATGCTAAGGTGTTCTGATGTGATTTGGAATGAAAAGGCAGTCAATAAAAGTTCTTATGTTTTAAAAAGCCAGCTCTGGTGACAGCAGAAGAGCTGAGGCTAGAAAAACAAAAGTGGTTAGGAAGTTACTATAATAGTGTAGGTAAGAGGTATGCAGATGAACTAAGGTGAATTGCAGGGGGAATTAAAATGCTATGAAAGATTTCTCTCTCTCTCTCTCTTTTTTTTTTTTTTTTTTTTTAAGTTTTTGCCATAAGGTGTATGTTCTCATGAAGGACAGACAGAGACAAAGAGAAGCAAAGTGAGAAATCACTTCCTAGAATGGATGGCCACACCACAATCCCTTTTCCTCTATTCTCCTCTGCAGATTTTGGGCACACACCCACACACGCAGTATATAAGCCCGGCATGAACTTCAAGCTGCTGGGTCCAGGCTGAAACCAAAGTGGAGTCCAGCACCTTAACCACCATGCTGCCTGCTAACTCTGTGAGAGACTTCCTAAAGCTTTATTTTATTTATTTTTAGAGAGATTTTTGCTATAGGGTGCATGTGCTTGCCAGAAAGAGAGAGAGACAGAAAGCAAGAAATCACCCCCCAGAGGAATGGTCACGCCGCAATCCCTTCTCGTCCATTCTCCTCACAGGACCTTGGGCATGCACGCACAGGTGCTGAGTCATGAGTTTAAGCCACTGAGTCTGGAACTCGAACCACAGTCGACTATGTGGGAGTCTAGCAATGTAACCACTGTGCCATCTGGTAGTCCCTTAAAGTTAATTTACCTTTTGAGAGAGAGAATGAGGGATGGAGGAATATAGGGGACCTGAACCTCCATAACCTTCAGTCAGCTAGGATTATGGGAATGTCCATGCGCCTGCCCATGGGCATGCCCAGTGTGTTCAGGTCAACCTAGGAACTTAAACCTAGACTTTCCTATTTGGAACCAGCATTGCAGGAGTGCTTAACTGCCTGTCACCAAGGTTGGACCTCAGAACGTTTTTTAAACAAGTCAAACTATTTTGATTTAGTTGACAAGTAGAACAAGAGACACTTTAACCTATAGGAACTATCACAAATTATCTGAAGGGTGAGCTGTAAGAATAGGTAAAATATTAATGGGAAAGTAAACTAGCAGTTTGTAAAATGATCTGTTATCTACTCAAATTGAAAACTGCATACCTTGTATTTATACCATTGGTATAAATGCTAGAGATATGAAAAGAGTAAGTGAAATTATTACCAGGTTGAATAATTTTATAAAAGATGATCTAATAACTAAGATATAAAAGAGAACATTCCAGAAGGAATAAGATCATATATGATTTTAAACAGGTTGAATTTGAAGCATCTGTACAACTATGGGATAGTAGGTGACATGGTGGTTAAGGTGCTGGACTCCCACATGGCCGACAGCAGTTTGAGTCCTAGACCTGGCTGGTAGCTTGCTTGACCACTTTCCCCCTTTCTTTCTCTCTCCCTCTCTCTGCCTCTCTCTGGTTAGAGTACATGCCCTAAAATGAATAAAAAACTAATAATAATAATAAATAAAATTAAATAATTCTAAAAAGAAACCCTATTAGTCTATTCATCAAAAGACACAATGAATAAAAATACCAACAACAACAAAAGATAAATCACAAGGTAGGAGTAGACATGTGAAAAACATAACATCAATATATAAAGAATTAGGGACTAGCAGTTAGCGTAATGGCTATGTCGCTGCACTCCCATGTAGTCGACCGCAGTTCGAGTCCTGGACCCGGTGGCTTAAACTCATGCTGGGCACATGTGCGTGCGTGCCCAAGATCCCGAGAGAAGAATGGAGGAGAAGGGATTGCGGAGTGGCCATCCCCCCGCGGGGTGATTTCTCACTTTCTGTCTCTCTGTCTCTGTCTTTCTGATGAGTGCAAGCGCCCTATGGCAAAAACCTCTCAAAAAAATATATATATAAAGAACTACACATTAATGGGGCTGACAGGTGGTGTGGCGGTTAAGGCTCTGGACTAAGGCACATGGCTGACAGCAGTTTGAATCCCAGACTTGGTGGTTTACTTTCTCACCTGTTTCTCTCTGGTCAAATTAAGTAATAATAAACAAAATTAAATAATTCTTTTAAAAAAAGAACTACACATTCATAAGAAAAAGATAGACAACCCTACAGAAAAATAAAGACAAAAGACTTTAACAGGTATTTTACAAAAAAGGAAACTCACTACCTTTTTTAAATGTAAATTTGCAGGACCAGCAGTTAGCGTAATCATTTTATCACTGAACTCCCATGTAGTCGACCGCGGTTTGAGTCCCGGACCCGGTGGTTTAAACTCATGCCAGGTGCGTGTGCGTGCGTGCCCAAGATCCCGAGAGGAGAATGGAGGAGAAGGCATTGTGGCATGGCCATCCCCCCTGGGGGGTGATTTCTTGCTTTCTGTCTCTCTGTCTCTCTCTGTCTTTCTTGCGAGCACACGGGCCCTATAGCAAAAACCTCTCCAAAAAATAGAAAAAATAAATAATTAAACGTAAATTTGCCAGAGGGCCTATGTGCTCACCAGGATTGGAGAGGAGGGAGAGAGAGTGAGAAAGCACCGCTCATGGAGAATGATTGTGCTGCAACCCCTTCTCCTCCACCTCTCCCTCCTTTCAGGATTTGGGCATATACATGCATGCACCTGTTATGTTCTTGTCTGGGGGGAGAGGTTTTCACTACAGGGCACATGCACTCGCCAGAGAGACAGAGAGACAGAAAGCAAGAAATCACCCCCCGGGGGATGGCCACGCCTCAAACCCTTCTCCTCTATTCTCCTCTTGGAATCTTCAGCACATGCACGTGTACACGCACACACAGACATGTGCACATGCATGTGCGAGCGTACCTGGTGTGAGTTTAAACCACCAGGTCTGGGACTCGAACCACGGTTGACTACATGGGAGTCCAGCGACATAGTGATTACACCAACTGCTGGCCCCAGCACCTGGCATGTTATCTAAGCTGCTGGACCTAGGATTTAAGCCATATGTCTAGTCATGTGATACTCACTTTATTTAACCACCAGGCCATGGGCTGACTAACACACACCTGTTTTAATGGTTATTATAAAAAAAAAAGACAAAAGACAGCAAATGGTGGAGAAGATGTGGACAAAGGAACTCCTGCACACTGTTGATGGGAATGTAAATTTTTATAGCCATTGTGGAAAACAATATGGTGGCTTCTCAAAACAAAATAGAACTACTAAGTAATCCAGCAATTCCTCTATTTGGCATACATCCAAAGGAAATGAATTATTAGGTTGTTGGGAAAGTCATGACATATTTTTCTGTTTTTCTATACAAAATGTATCATGACTTTCCCGACAGCCCAAGAAATCAAAAGATAAGGCTATAATATAATGTGAAGAGATCTCTGCACACCTAAATTTATTACAGCACTATTCTTAATAGCCAAAGTGTGGTATCGGTCTAACTGACTATCAACGCTTAGATAAAATGGATATGGAAAGAGGAAATGTGTACATACACAATGGAATACTACTCATTCTTTAAAAAAATGGGCAATTCTGTCCTTTGTGACACCAGAGATGAACGCAGACATTGTGTTAAAGAAAATAAGTTGAGTCAGAAAGACAAATACTGCATAACCTCACTTCCATGAGGAGACTTCAAAAAGTTCATAGAAAAATAGAAGTTCGAGTTTATTTTAGTGCAAAAAAATAAAATCCACACATTACTTTTTCCAGATTACATATTTTCCATGAACTTTCTGAAGAACCTGCATATGTAAAATCTAAAAATGTTGAACTCGGGGCTAGATAAAAGCCTAGCAGTGGAGCATGACAGTCTCAGGGCAGACCCACAGGGAAGATTGCTGATTCATATCCAGAGAGCTCCCAGAGTACACCAAACACATCTGTGCCCATGATCTGGGCTGGCTGAGGCTGGGGGTCAATTACAACATCAGGCCCTTTTCGGGGGTACTGAATTTATATCTCTATGTCTCTCTCACTCCTAGGATAAATAAATATGTAAGTTTAACTCGTAAGTAGACAATAGAATGATGCCTACCAGGAATGAGTGAGTGGGAGATGATTAAAAAAAAAAAATCCATTTTTAAAAAAAGAGAGTTTTGCTACAGGGTACGTGCACTCCCTGCAGAGAGAAAGAGCGAGCCAGAGAGACAGAAAGTGAGAAATCACCCTCCAGCCAGGGGGGATGGACATGCTACAACTCCTTCTTCTCCATTCTCTTCTTGGGATCTTGGGCACACGCACACACACACGTGCCTGGCATGACTTTTAAGTCACTGGGTCCAGACTTGAACTGCAGTCAACTATGTAGGAGTCCAGTGATATATGCCATCTGCTGATACATCCCCCCCCCTTTTTTTTTTTAGTTTGCCAGAGAGCATATGCACTCATCAGAGTGAGAAAGAAAGAGGGAAAAGGAAAAAACAACGGTTACAGGTAGAGACTATGAGCAGCGAATACCGGTATGCCAAAAAAGGGAACATCTGACACATCGATCGCTGTTAGCAGGGATCATAGCTAGACCCCCTGGCACCAACAAAGGAGAGGCTACCTACTCTGAGTCTTCCCTCCTGCTGTTCTACCATGCACACGGGAATCCACTGGGATGCTTGGTCATCATTCTACTTCCCTCAAGCAATAAACCGATATGAGCAAAATCATCCCTATGTGCATGCTCATACGTTCAAAGTCCACACTAGGCATGTGTAATTGGGTTATTACCTCACAGGAAGTACACATGCACAGATAAAAGCTCATAAATTCAAACAAAGGAGTCCACTACAATGACAGACCTCCCCTCAGATTGTCATCACAAGATCTCAAAATGAAAGTACTGTAACAACTAACCCCATTCCCAGCGCTGTCCTCTAGTAGCTGCCCACTCACATACCTTCCTGGCATTGAGTTTATTTCTTTTATTTTAAAAATCTAAATCTTCATTTTTTTCTATTAAAAAACTTCTCTTTTCCTACTTTGTGTTTGTAGTGACATTCTGCAGTCTCAGGGCAGGTCTCTAATCTTAGAAACTTGGACTCGAAAAACCGAGTATTTCAGACAACACAGCTCAGCTCTCCAGTCTGATAACACAACCTCCATGAAACATGGTCAATCTGCAATCCCTCCCCTTCTGTTTCTCCCTCCTTTGGGGATTATGGGCATACATGCACATATGTCTGGCATTTCTCAAGTCTCTGGGTCCAGGAATCAAACAACACAGTCACCCTTGTGGGATTCAGTTACCTTAATGACCAGGACATAGGCTGGCCCCAAAAAAGCTCCATTTTCAAAAATGATGCTATACATGTTATATTTCATTTTAACATGTGGCATACCATGTTCTTTATCTTAAAAATATTTCAGAATAAACAAAAGGGTTGGGACCAGCAGTTGGTGTAATGGCTATGTCACTGGACTCCCATGTAGTTGACTGCGGTTCGAGTCCCAGACCTGGTGGCTTAAACTCACACCGGGTGCGTGTGCTTGTGTGCCCAAGATCCCAAGAGGAGAATGGAGGAGAAGGGACTGCGGCGTGGCCATCCTTCCTAGGGACAGTTTTCTCGCCTTCTGTCTCTCTCTGTCTTTCTGGCGAGCACACGTGCCCTATAGCAAAAAACTCTTCAAAAAAAAATTTTTAATAAACAAAAGGGTTGATTTCAACTTTGCTATTTTGTGATTAAGATGTATAAAATGTGACAAAAATTTTGCTTTCTTAATGTTAGAATGGTGCAGACTAAACCCAGTCTCATAGTATAGAGCTTAAGCACTGTGTGAAGAGAGTCAGGTCCCACACAGTCAACTACAGTTTGAATCCTGGTCCTGGTGGCTTGAAAAACCCAACAAGGGTGTGTGTGCACATGCACATCTGGATCCTGATGGGATCTTATTATAAACGTATACAAATCATGATGTGTTGTAATTACTTTTGATCCACACGAGGCTATAATATCATGTGTGAGTTTGTAAATTAACTTAATTTTAAACTGAAATTAAAGGAAAAATGAAATTTCAGATAGGAAAAAAAATTGTAGATTTTGTAGCAAAAACTGTACTGTGACTTTGAATAAAATACATACAGATTAAAAACATTCTTGAAATGTAATAATTTGCCCACATAGGGAACTTACTAACTTACCATACTGCACACTAAGAAGTGGCATTGAAAGGTCTTTATTAAACACCTTGCTTCTTATTAAAGCTCTTTCTTATTAAACACATTTCTGTATAAAGCTTTAAATTTTATTTTTAAAATATTTTTCACAGCAAAGAAAAATGATAAACTGTCATTCAAAAAGTGGACTTGGAGCACAGTCAACAGGAGAAAAAACAGGTTAAGCTGGACTTTAGCAAAATAAAAAACTTTTATACATCAAAGGAAAATATCAATAGAGAAAAGGCAACACATGCAATGGGAGAAAATATTTGCAAACCGTATGTTAGATAAAAAATGACGCTGATAATCTATAAATACCTTCTACAACCTAACACCAAAAATATTTAAATAACCCAATTCAAAATTGAGCAAAGGGCTTGAACACTTTTCAAAAAAAGTTAAACAAATGCCAAATAAGCACATGAAAAGTCGCTTCACTCATCCTTTTGCAAACCAAAACCACAATGACATAACACTTCACACCCATAAGAGGGTGATTATAAAAAGTCCAGAAAATCAGCAGTGCTGGTGAGAATGAGGAGAAAACGAAACCTTTGTGGATTGCTGGAAAGAACATAAAATGGGAAGTTAGTGTTTAATGGGCATCGGGTTTCAATTAGGGAACATAAAATAGTTCTGGAGATGAATGGTGGTGCTGCTTGCTTAACAGTGTGAAGAGCATGATGCCACAGAATCATACATTTTAAAATGGTAAATTTTATGTTACGTATATTTTATCATGATAGAAAACATGAAATGAATAAGTATTGAAAATAAAACTACAGTCATGAGGATGAAGATATAGGTAAATCATTGCTCAGGCACAGCAGGAAGGGGGACTATCACACTATTTTCACATGTACTTCACTATTTTCATATGGTACCTGGATTTCAAGCTCAGCAATGTGCTGCTGCAGTTCAGCCACAGCAGCTATGCTGTCTGCCTCCCGGAGTCTCACAGCCATCACTTCTTCCTTGTTCTAGGGTGGTAAACAAATTAAAATGATAAACTTGATATATTTAGCATTCAGATTTCAGACAAGCAATAAGGTACGTAAACCAAGTATTAGTATCACCCAGCAGGGTGTGAGACAGCATCCATAGTGAAACCATATGTTCGATGCAAACCATGAAACAGTGAAGTACAAATACTGGGTTATTGGGAAAGTCACGAGACATTTTTGCATAGAAAAATACATCATGACTTTCCCAACAACCTAATATATACTAAGCAGGATAACTAATGATTACAAATGGCCATATGTCAATTCCAGTCAGGTTTTGCATCCATATGATTTTGTGTGAAATTTGCAAAAAAACCTTTGTGAGATTTCAGTGTTACAGATTTTGAAACTGGGAATTACAGATCTGTACTATTTAATCTTTAAATAAGAATATTCAAATTCAGTTGCAGAATGGAAAATAATGTTAATATTTTAAATAACATCCTGACATTTAACATAAATGAAAAGTAAAATAAAATTTAGTAATCAATCAGCAAGGAATCATAAGCTATAATCATATTAAGACTAAATTAAAATAAATTGGGTTAACTCAAGGACTGGCTTCCTTGAAAAAGTTAAGTTTGTCTCTATATACATTTTTTTTTCATTTCATTTTCCAGAATTAAAAAAAAATATTTATTCATTCATTAATTTTGATTTAACCAGAGAGAGACAGAGAGAAAGAAAGTGAGAAAGGAAGCCACCAAGTCCTGACTTAAACCGTGGTTGGCCATGTAGGAATGTCCAGTGCCTTAACCACCATGCCACCCACTTGGTCCCCCTTGCATACATTTAACCAAACTATACTAAGTGGTAGGATGACAATATACTGGTCATTCTTAAAATCTGCAAAAGGTATTACAAAAGATTGAATAAATCTATATAAAGCATAAACACAGGGATATAGCAGAGTTGGCATTTGTAGTATACTTTACAGTATGCTACATGAACAACATGAAATTGAATAAAATCCCAAAGCAGCTCTGAAAATCTTCAAATATTCTCAATCTGAGCCCACTACAGATAAATTCAAAGAAAACAATATTTTTATCAGCAAGTAACCCCAATACTTACTTAAAAAAAAAAAAAAAAAAAAAAAACTCTTTACTTTGTTTAACAGGTGCTGAGACATTTGAGGAGGAACACTAAATCCAGGAAAACTGTTATCCAAGTATGTTTAAGAAAAACACACACCAATGATAAAAAACAAACAAAAAAAGATTAAATTTTGTTCTCTACTAAAGATAAGTCAGCACACATAATACCGTCTCATAAAAATTCAATACTGGTATGACAAATCAAATTGCTATAACCTGATTTTGCATCATTTTATTTTTAAATTAGTCTAGATATATCCTTTAAAAGGGACTATGCTAAAGTTAGTACAAATTTCAGTACTGCTTACAGATTTCTGTCAATGTAAATTGTAACAGCTATACATATTTATTAGGATGTAATTTCACCTCTGGATTTCAGTGACACTGATAAACCACTCAAGCTTCACTCTTGGTTTTTAATGACACCAGAACTAGTTGATGGAATTACAGCTTAACATGTGCCGTTTAAAGTCTTATTTCTCATGGAATAAGGTTAGAATCTTTAAAAGGCATCATTCCTACTATCTTACCAGGGAAAAGTGGGTATCTAGTTTATTTTTAGAATCCTGTAACTTGGTTTAACAATCCACTCTACTTCTCAGACTACAGTCCCGGTTTTATGTATTTTACACATACATACATGCCCTTCTCCTCGTCTCTCTCACGCCCCATTCCTTCTCTTTCTAGCACCACTGCTATACTATATGAGGGAGGTCTTCAAAAAGAATCTTACTATGAAAAAAATATGTGTGAATTTCAACATCTTTTCTTAAACAATTTTTATTTCACTTCATTTATTTATTTTAATTTGACCAAGGAAGGACAGAGCGAGAGTAAGAGTGAGAGCGAGAGCAAGAGAGAGAGAAAGCAAGCCATCAGGTCCAGGACTCGAACCAGAACTTGGCCATGTGGGAGTCTAGTGCCCTTAACCACCACACCATCTGCTGGCCCCAAAAGCTTCAGTTGTAAAGGGCTAAGAGTCAAAAGTAAAACTGTAAAGAGATACTAATACTAGTAAATGCCAATGAGAAAATTAACTTAGCCAAGGAAGTGTTAAAAATGAGTTTTCTTGCCTGAAATCCACTCCAAAAGCAAAGTGAGCTAACCTGGTCCAAAAACAATCAGGAAAAGTGGAAAATAAGTTTGGCTCCTTAGGGAGGTTATTTTGTTTTTGAGATAATCTAGTCATGATGACATAAACCCCGAAAAGTCATTATTGCATTGACAAAAGCATAACCAGCTATTTGATATATTTACCTTGCATTCAATCTCTGCTTGCTTGCGCTTTGCTTCACTTAGTTGAGTAAGCAATCCTTTGTTCTGTGCAGACAGATACTGCACCTTATCCTGTAGACTCACTACTTCTTGTTCTGCTCTTCGAAGATGGTTACTATTGATCTGGTTCTAATAATCAGAAAGAGAAACACTCAGACTATAGATAAAAGACATTGAAAATTTCTATAAATTTTTACTTATCCATTTTATACCTGAATGACATTATAAAAATGTTGTTATAGGTCTATTTTATTCAACAAATAAACACTGACAAGATATAAAGCTCTATAAACAAAAAATCACTCACAGGAATACAAATGACCTATATTACAGACTCTGATTATAGCACCATATATCATATATATGAAAATACACATACACCATAGAGATGAGTTTATATCATGTGAAGGTTTTCACGTACGAAATAGGTAATGGGAATACAAAGTACATAGCCTTGGGATGAATTTAACTTCTCTCTCCAGATTCCATAAAAAAGCACATCCTGGCTGGCATGGCACACAGATAGCACAACCAGCTGGGAGGCTCCAAGCCTCCCGAGGGGCCTGGGTTTGATTTCAGGGACAACCTGAACACACTGGGTACAGAGGCACATTCTGTCATCCTGGCTAACTGGGAGGCTGGGGCAAGAAAATCACAACACAGCAAGACCCTATCAAAAATAATCTCTCTGAATTTTTCTCCTTTCTATTCCTCTGCTTCTATCTCATAGGAAGGGTGGACAGGGACATAAAAAATAAAACACAAACTGAGCAAAAGGCACCATCAACATTTGCTGGACTATAAACTCCGTGATGTGACAAAAGGTATCATGTACCCTTTCACATTTCCCCAATAGCTAGCATAGTCTCTTTTTATGGAGCATAAGCTGGTTTTTAATTCTGGCTTTGTTATTTAGTGGTTAAACAAACTGATATTCCTGAATATCTATGTCCTCCTTCAAAAAATGTATGTAGAAATGTTTCCTGGGGCCAGCAGCTGGCATAATGGCTATGTTGCTGCACTCCCACTTAGTGGACTGCGGTTCGAGTCCTGGACCTGATGGCTTAGAATCACACCGGGCGCATGAGCATGCGTGCATAAGATCCCGAGACAAGAATGGAGGAGAAGGGATTGCGCCATGGCCATCCCCCATGAGGGGTGATTTCTCACTTTCTGTCTCTGTGTCTCTGTCTTTCTGGCAAGAGCATATGCCCTATAGCAAATACCTCTCAAAAAAAAAAAAAATCCTATTTCTCATCTGGTTATCTTCACAATTAAATGAGTTAACACATGCAGCAGGATCTAATATATAATAAGAACTCAGTTATGCTAGTTGCTTATCATATTATAGGAGATGCTAAAAAAAAAAAATTACAGACCCTGACTAATACAGTTTTCCATTCAGGCTTGACCCAACCTGAATTCTCTCAATCTTAAATTATTCTATCAGTGGCATGAAAGAAACAGTAGACATTTCTACAACCAAAGACAGGTAAAATCTAACTCCCCATTTAATAGTTCTTCAATCTTGGCAAAATTACTTAATCCCACTAAATTTCAGTGTACTGGTAAAAGTGGAGATACTATGATTTGCCTTTTGAGGCTGTTTATGAGATGTTAGGAGAAAAGTTTATGAAAGGAGTCTCACGCAATACCTGAAATTTTATAGACATTTAATAAGTGCACAGTTGTTATTACTATCATATCTCTATTTTTTATTTATTTATTTATTTATTTATTTATTTGGAGAGGTTTTTGCTATAGGGTGTGTGTGCTCACCAGAAAGACAGAGAAAGAAAGAGAGATAGAAAGTGAGAAATCACCTCCTGGGGAGGATGGCCATGCCGCAATCCCTTCTCCTTCATTCTCCTCTCCAGATCTTGGGCACGCACGCACACACATCCGGCATGAGTTTAAGTCACCAGGTCTGGGACTCACACCACAGTCGACTACATGGGAGTCCAGCAACATAGCCATTACACCAACTGCTGGTCCCCGACCAGTATGATTTTCAAGACACTGGGTCTGGGTCTCAAACTGTGGTCAGACATGCGGGAATCCAGGGTCGTCACTGCTATGCCATTGGCTGCCCCCCCCCCCATGTGTTTTTCAGATCACCAGATCAAGGATTCCAGCCACACAGTTGGCCATGTAAGATCTGGCTTCCTTAACCACCAGACCACATAGCTGGCCCAAAATGCCTTCTTTCTAAGACTATGCTATAATTATATCACTTTTCTCACTTTCAATCAATAAATATTATTTGTCTATAAAACTAAATGAACATCTTAGTACTGTATCCAAATGTTCCACAATCTCCTTTTATTGTCTAATTTGCCACTGTTACAACAAATAACTACATTTCAGAGGGATATACCTTCAAAATAAGATGCTAGGGGCCAGTATAAGGATTGGTGTCAAGGTACTGGAGTCCCATATGGTCGACCATGGTTTGAGTCCCAGATCTGGCAGCTGCTTTCTCACTTTCCCTTTCTCTCTCTGGTCAAATTTGATAATAATAATAAAATAAAATAAAATAAATAATTTCTTTGGAGAGGTTTTACTATAGGGGACGTGTGCTCACCAGAAATACAGAGACAGATGGAGAGACAGAAAGCAAGAAATCACTCCCCGGGGGGGATGGCCACACCACAATCCCTTCTCTTCCATTCTCCTCTCAGGATCTTGGGCATGCACGCACACATATCCAGCATAAGTTAAAGCCACTGGGTCCGGGACAAACTGAGGTTGGCTACAAGTGATCAGCGACACAACCATTACGCCATCTGCTGGTTCCCAAATAAATAACTTTTAAAAAAAATGCAAAACTTCCAGATAATACCCTTCCTCCCTGCATTCCAGAAGCATGACCATGATTAGAAATTTTAAAACACTCATACGAAAAATCCAAGAATTGATCATGAGAAAGAAATACATAAAAAAAGAAGAACTATCATATATTTTAAAGAACTTAGAAGGCAATTATGTAAGGAAAGTACAAAAAAAGTTCTTACACAACTTTCATTCTTTTTTTTGCTAGAGTATACATGCATTCACAAGAAAGAGGCAGAGAAACTGAGAGAGAGGGAAAGGAGAAAGCATCCCCCATGGGTAATGGTCACAGTGCAATCCCTTCTCCATCTCTCTCTCCTTTCAGGATCCGGACACACACACATATGTACCTAGCATGTTTTTCAAGTTGCCAGGTGCAGGACTCGAACCATACAGTCACTCATGGGGGATCTGGCTGCTTTAACCCCAGGCTATGGAGCAGGCCCCAAGTAGGGTATGTTTAAAATTATTAAAGCCATAAAAAGAGAAAGCAAAAACATAAGCAAAAAAACAAGTCACTATCAAAAACATATAAAAAGCTTGAAAAATTAGCAAAAATTTTGTAACTTAATATAGCCACTGACATTAAAAAGTAAATGAGAGCAGTAAATAGGAGATTAGATACAGTGAAGAAATAATTAAGTGCTCAAGAAGAGGTTATAAGACATAGATGAAATAATAATACAAACCAAAAATATACCTGGTAGGGGTTTCAGGCTAAAATAGAAAAAAAAATTAAAAGTGACATATGATAGTCTAGTAGATGATGATATCTGAGTTTTTGTAATTGGGAAAAAAATAATGAATCCATAGTTCAGGAAGCAGTAGTCCCAAGCAGGATAAATAGAAATAAATCCTCAGTAAGTTACACTGTCACAAAACTTAGAATAATAAAGAAAAGAAGGAGCAAACAAGAGTATGTAAGAACAATGAAACGTCCAGCGGGGGTCACAACAGCAAAAATGCATAAAGCTGAAAAGGTAAAGTTCATCCTAAAGCAGTACACTCAGCAAAACTGTCATACAAGAGTGAGAGAAAAGTACATTTAAGAAGTGATTTTGTAACAAACAAAATCTGTCAAATAATAGAACAGAGAGCAAAAAACTGGTAGACAGGAGAACAAACCCAAATGAGACTGATAGAAAAAGTGAAAGTGAGAAATCACCACTTGGGGGGATGGCCACACCATAATCCCTTCTCTTGCATTCTCCTCCTGGGATTTTGGGCACACACGCACATGCACCAGGTGTGATTTTCAAGCTGCCATGTCTGCAATTTGAACCATGGTCAGCCAGGTAGGAGCCCTACACCTTAATCACCATGCTACCTGCTGGTCTCAAGGATGTAACTGTTGACTACCCATAGAACATATGACACACACACATACACAAGATAAGAACTCTTTTACTTGAGAGACGTAACTGTTGACTACCCATAGAACATATCACACACACACACACACACACACACACACACACACACAAGATAAGAACTCTTTTAATTGAGAGACTCCTGGAGATATACACAGGAAACAGAATGGAAGAGTGTTCAGAGTAGCACTGCTTGCAATAGCAAAAATCCATATATACACAGCAAAAGGAAAGTGGCTCAACAAATTGAGGTTTTCACTAGATGGACTTTTCTAAGTCCTCAGAAAGAAGGAACTAGCATTACGTGTATTAAACATGGACAAATCTAATCTAAATGGTGGATACATGGGTTTTATATTTTAACACTCTTTAGATGATTATGTACTACCACCATTACACCATACTGTTTTTATTTGTTTTTCTCATTTTATAATGAGAAGACTTCATCACCAATCCAAATACTGGCATTTAGGAACCATTGCCTTTACCATTCCCCTTCTGGTGAGATCCATCCAAAATCATACTTACTAGTCAGGCACAGTTCAAAATACAAATTCCTGAGGAAGTCTTTCCCCAAACCACTTGGTTGGAATTAATTTCCCCATCCTATTCTCCATAGCAATTTCTGATTGATTTCTTTTAATTTGCCAGAGGGCACTTGTGCTCATCAGAGAAAGAGAGGAAGGAGAGGGGGTGAGGGCAAGGGAGAGGGAAAGCACCCATGTGGGGCACCATCATGCTGCACTCCCTTTTCCTGTATTTTCCCACAGGGACAATGGGTATGCACGCACATGTGCCTGGTGTGTTTTTCAAGCCATCGGGGTCGAGGTTTGACCAACATAGTTGACCCTGTGGACCCAGCTACCTCAATCACTGGGGCACAGGGCTGACCCACTCCACAGCAATTTCTATATGTCTATTCACTGCATTTCTGATTTACACTAAATACAGTTTATGCAAGCTTGCTTTCTCAAGTGTAAGTCATTTAATAGCTGGGGCAGTGCTTTGTGTTCTCTAAGTTCTCAAAACCATGTCGGTTTAATTTGATTCATTCATTTCCATCCACTGTGAAACAAACTGTTAACACTAGCTGAAAACCCGTGTTTTCATCTTTAATATCTGTACTAAGATGAAATCTGACTATAAAAATAAAACTTCTTGTATCAGCTGGTGACAAGGTGGTTAAGACAGCTAGGTCTCACATGGCCAGCAGTGTGGTTTGAGTCCTAGACCTCGTAGCCTTGAAGACAAATCAGGTGGCATGTGCATGCAGCCCCAAAATCCTAAGGGAAAGAAGAAGGGATGGCGGCTATCCCCTTTAGGAGGTGTTTAGTCACTTTCTCTGTTCTCTCTGGTGAGTACTCATGGCCCTCTGGCAAATAAATTTAAAAAAACCAACTTCCTATAAAAAAACCTAAATTTTACCCTTCATAATTTATAGTATTTCTTTCTGTTATTTTTAATTATGCTGAAGAATACAAAAAAATCCTAAACAATGTAAAACAAGATATATTTATGTTTAAGGAAGTTACATCCTCATGTAAAGAAACTGCACCCTGTTACCAAGGGATGAACATTTTGCACACTGGAATACAGAATAATACGTGAGTTAACTATGCCCCCTACTGACGGAATAAATACCCTGAAAACAAAATAGCATTCATAGAGTATATTGTCCATACAAACGTATCACATTGCTCTTACAATGCAAATGGTTTCATAAAAGGGCATTTGCAGATCTTAAGTCACACACATATGCATATATACACAAATACTATATAATACATATATTGATTTATATTTATTTAAGTTTATTCATTTCTTCACTGAATGAGCATACTTCAGGGAGTTCTCTGGACGTGAACTGATAACCTTTCCATGTGGGTCTGCCTTGTAGAGAATCGAATTTTACTGATGCACCACCATGCAACCTCTTAAATTGTGTATATTTAAGACAGAATTTATTAAAGGAAGAGGAGAGAATATAAAGGCAATTTCAGAACTGACTATTCAGGATTACATTACACAACTTCAGGAAACATCACCAAATTATGTTCTATATCTGGTTCTTAACTGGGAGTAATTCTGCCACCAGGTAACATTAGACAATGTGTGGAGACATTTTTGATCATTACAACCTGGGGTATGCAATGCTACTGGCATCCTCTTGTGAGTAAAGGCCAAGGACGGTGCTAAACATCCTACAATGCACAGGACAACGCTGAAACAAAGAATTCCCTATCTAAAATGTTTAAAGTGCTGAGGCTGGAAAATTTTGCTCTATATGAATGTTCCCTCTAAGTTGTGAAGTAAGGCAACCCTATGAGTTTCAATATAATAAAGTCAAATGGAATTTGTCTTGCTTCTATTTTGTTAAATGGCTCAAAGATGTGATTAAATCCCTGAAATCAAACAAAACAATTTTTATGTATGTATATACACATATATACTATAAAATATTTTTTTACTTATCTTTATTTAAGTTTATTTCTTCTCTGAGTGAGAGACATGTATGTGTATATACACATAACAGTTTCATATCATCACCTTTAATCTCTATTTTGGATGACAAAATCTGTGTAGAAATCTTTGATCTGCTAATGTTACTTTTTAATACTATCCCATCATACCTGTGTTTCCATTTCCATCATCCTTTGTTTTATTTCTCTTATTTCTGCCTGTGTTTCAGCTTCTCTAAGTCGAATGGTCATCAGCTCATCCTGTAGCTCATTCATAGCATTTTTCTTAGGTGGATCTTTCCATCTCCCAGTAGTACGAGCTAAATGGCGCTAAAGCATAAAAAATTATGTTGCAACCAATACTCTAGTATCAGAATAAAAAATAACTTTACTGAGTACTTATTTCAGGGCTGGGAAGAAAACTTACATTGTTGTTAAGTAACTTCAGAAGGGTCACACAGTCAGTATATGGCAGACCAGGAACACAAACTCAGAAATAGTTCAAAAATTTTATTTTCTCTCTCTGTGGATTAATTCTTTTAAAGAATACAACTAAGCTTTTTATTTGGGGGGGGGGGATTATTGTCAATGAAATTCCGAGAAAAACAAGGCCATTCAGTAAAAGTAAGCAATATAAGAAGTTAAGGGCATTGGTTCTCAAAGTATTTGAGAAATATTTTGGATAACGCTTACTGGACAAAGGACCAGTTTTGGTTTTTTTTTTAATTTTCCATTCATTACCAGTAGATACTTTTGCAAAATGCATTTTTTTGAAGAATTATTTATTGGAACAAGCAGATGGCATAATGGTTACATCGCTGGACTCCCACATGGTCAACCGCAGTTCAAGTCCTGGACCCAGAGGCTTGAACCTCATGCCAGGAGCGTGTGCATGCATTCCAAAATCCCAAGAGGAGAATAGGGGTGAAGGGACTGGGGCATGGCCATCCACCTTAGGTAATGATTTCTCGCTTTCTGTCTGTCTCTCTGGCAAGTACACATGCCCTATAGCAAAAAATTCTCTAAATAAAAATTCTCTAAATAAATAAATCTTATTTATTATTATTATTAAATTTGGTACAGAATATGTTCACTTAACAGAGAAAGAGAGCATGTGCATGCATGACCAGGATCCCAAGAGAATGGAGGAGAAGGGATGGTGGTATGTGTGGCCCATCTCCTTGAGGGTGATTTCTCTCTCTCTGTCTCTCTGTCTTTCTGGTGAGCGCACGTGCCCTATAGCAAAAACCTCTCTCTTAAAAAAACCCATGACAATGTTAAGAATTTCAATCTTTGCAGGAAAAGCAGTTGGTATATTGCCTATGTCCCTGGATTCCCGTGTAGTCGACCACGGTTGGAGTCCCAGACCTGGTGGCTTAAACTCATGCCAGGCCCATGTGCACGCATGCCCAAGATCCTGAGAGAATGGAGAAGAGACTGTGGTGTGGCCATCCCACCTTGGGGGTGATTTCTCGTTTTCTGTCTCTCTCTGTCTATATGGCAAGGGCACACGCCCTATAGCAAAAACCTCTAAAAAAAAAATTTCAATCTTTGCTAGATGCCTCTTCTTCCCTCTAATTGAAACCAACACCACTATTCTGACACTATGTGTTGTTTTTCTTCCCTCTGTTCTATTGTGTAGGACTTTGTATTTTGTTCCCTGACAACAGTTTCCATCCTATGTGAATAAATTTGTAGGAATATAATGTAATTGTCATTAGGCAATTTTCAAAAGTTACAAATTTATAGACCAATTTATCTTGATGTTACCCTTCTGATATTTCACAATGACCAGCAATATCAACATAAGAAAAATACATACTTTATAAACAGTAATTTTCTTACAATTCCTTAGACAAGGTTATATAATACAAAATGGTCCAACAAAAACATGACTTGATTTCTATTTTATCTTTTATTTTAAGAATTAAGGAGGGGGATCAGCAGATGGCATAATGATTACATTGCTGGATCCGACAGAGTCAACTGCGGTTTAAATCTTGGATCTGGCAGTTTAAAACTCATACTGGGCATGTGTATGTGCATGCCCAAAATCCCGAGAGGAGAATGGAAGGGAAGAGATTGTGGCATGGCCATCCCCGCAGAGGGTGATTTCTCGCTTTCTGTCTCTCTGTCTGTCTCTGTCTGGTGAGGGCACGTGCCCTATAGTGAAAACCTCTCAAAAAAAAAAAAAAAAAAAAAAAGGACTTGAGAGAAAAATAGCTTAATGCACTTTCAGTTTATAAATGCATGCTTTCAATTTTTTTTTTTTTTGAGAGGTTTTCACTATAGGGCACGTGCACTCACCAGACAGAGACAGACAGAGAGACAGAAAGCAAGAAATCACCTCCCAGGTGTGATGGTCATGCCGCAATCTCTTCTCCTCCATTCTCCTCTCAGGATCTTGGGCATGCATGCACACGTGCCCAGCGTGAGTTTCAAGTCACTAGGTCCGGGATGCGAACCATGGTCGACTATGTGGGAGTCCAGCGACATAGCCATTACACTAACTACTGGTTCCCCATGCTTTCAATTTTGACACAAAGCAGGGTCTTCTCACTTTTAAGCTCACCTCATAGTAGTAGTCATCAGCTAATTCTAAAAAATTGGATATTTGGGTTTAATTCCCTTCTAAAAAGTACTTAAGGCAGGGGCCAGCAAGATGGTGTGGTGGTTAAGGTAGCTGTATCTCACATGACCAACTGTGAAGTTGGAGTCCTGGATCCACTGGCTTGAAAAACACATGCATGCCACAAAATCCCAAGAGGAAAATGGAGGAGGACGGACTTTGGCATAGTCAACCTCCCTGGCGAGGGGGGGAGGGTGCTTTCTGTCTCTCTCTCTCTTTCTCTCTCTCTCCAGGAACTGTATGCACCTGATAGTAAATTTTAAAAAAAAGGAAAAAAAGAAAGAAAGAAAACACACAAGATGTAGCAATGTACCTGCCAGTGTTCCTCTAAATCTTTGACTTGTTGTCTAAGTTCTTTTAAACCCATAATAGCTTCTGCTTCTCTCAGTTTCACAGCAATGAGTTCTTCCTGAAGTCTTGCAACGTTATTCTCATCAGGAAATGAGTTGTTTCTCTAAAAAAGAGAAAATTTTTAATATAGGAGTTTTAAATTTAAGGAATAAAATAAAATACAACATTTTGTCCCATGTACAATTACACTTAATTTTAATTTCATAATATCTTTATCACCCCAAAAAGAGACCCTATACCCACTTCCTCAGGCCCTAACAACCAAATAATCTACGTTTTGTATCTATTGTTTTGCCTATTCTGAATATTTCACAAAAATGGAATCATACAACAAGGGGGTCTTTTTTTATGATTAGCTTAGACCTATATTTCAGTTAGAACAATGTTTTCAAGGCTCATCCCTTTTTATTGGCAAATAATATTCCATTAATATGCCACATCTGTTTATCTGTTGACTAATTGAAATTTGGGTTGTTTCCGTGTTTTGGCTATTATGACACTGCCGTTATGAACCTTCATGTAAAATTGTTTATGTGGTGAGCAGGCCTTGTGCTATTTGTTAAAGGAGCCAGATGCCACATGGCCAACAGGAGAATGAATCCTGGCCTCAGTTGCTTAAAAAACATGCTGGGTGTGTGTACCTATGTGTCCAAAATCCCTACAGGCTGGAAAAATAAAGAAGGGACCGTGGTGTGAACACAATGCTTTCTCTCTGCCCCTCCCCTCTTCCCTTCCTCCCTGTTTCTCAGTCTCTCTGGGGAGCCTATGTGCCCTCTGGCAAATAACAGACAAAACAAAAAGCTTTTATGTAGACTCGTGTTTTTAATCCACTGAAGTATCTTCTTACAAGTAGAACTTCTGGCTCAGATAATAATTATTCTATGATTAACTTTTGAGAAATTGTTCAACGTCCAAACCAGCTACACCATTTTACCTTCCAACCAGCAAAGTTTGAAGGTAACTACTTATTAAGGACACAGGGCTAACCCGGTAGCCTACTTGTTAAGGGAGCCAGGTTCCACATGGCCTACCATGGTTTGAATCCTGGCCCTGGCAGCTTGAAAAACATGCCAAATGAGTATGTATGTTTGCCTGAAATCCAGAGAGGAGGGAGAAAAGGTGATGCCCTTGTGGCATGACCAGGCTCCATCGAGGGGTGCTTTCTCCCTCTCTCTTTGTCTTTCTCTGGCAAGTGCACACACCCTCTGGCAAACTGAAAGAAAAAAAAAAAATCAATATTGAGGACACAGAAAGTCTGTTTTATTAATAAAATATTAATTAGAGATGCATCAGAAAGATTAAAAATATTTTCCAACATGTCAGCAAACTTACTAACCTCTAATTAGGACTCCAAATAAAGCAGAAATATAATTTACATTAAATGATTTAAGAATATTATAAAATCTGGTTTTATTGTATTTTTCTCAGCATGTCATCTTGGAGAGAGGTGTCATACCTCTGCTTAATATTCACTATTTATATCAAAGTCAAGAAATTAATAGCAAGATAATCTAAATACTTGCTTCATGGATACAAGGTTCAAGTATATCTCCTATCATACTAAAGACTCACCTAAAATCTCAGATAGCCCAGTACTGACCTGCTGTGGATTCTTACCAAGAGATCCAAAACTAAGCCCTAGGAAAAGTTACTTAGGTAAACTGAGATAGTATTAAGATTTGAAGGCCTGATTTTATGAAATTTTCTATTTTAAAAATATATCATTTTGGGGCCAGCAGGTGGTGTGGTGGTTAAAGTGCTGGACACTCCCAAATGATCAACCACGGTTCAAGTCCCAGACCTGGTGGCTTGCTTTCTCACTTTCTATACTGTATATTAGTCCAAAGATATTACCATATATATATATATATATATATATATATATGTCATCATGAACATGATGATTTCAGCCCACAGCTTTGACAGAATAAAGTTATTCTCACCAATTACATATTCTTAAAGACAGGTTTAAAATATTTTCTCAGCCTAAAATATTTAACTAAAACTTACTGCATATGCATTTAAAAGATTAAAAGTGAAGAAAAAAGGATGCTGCAGGAAGAAATTAACTGTAAGAAGCATGCAATGTTCTAATATCCTTTCTACTCGGTAGCAATGAATGCCAACACAGCCACTTATGAAACCCAGGTTGTAAACTGAACCTAGGTTCATTTCTTTCTACCAAATATTTAAAATCTCCCTAACAATAAGACCAAGATTCTTATCTAAATAATGTATTCCAGAATACTCTAGAAAGTCTAATATTCTGCTAGGCATTCTTGTCAGGTTTTTAATCAACAAATCAGAGAATAAATTATCCAGAAATAATGTAAAAATAGAAAGCAGGCCCAGCTGCAGTAGTACATGCTGATAAATGCTGCTACTCAGCAAGCTGAGGCCATACAGGAGGCCCAGGTTCAATTCCCAGCCCACTCAAAAAGCTGAGTACGGCACTGCGAGCTTGTAGTCTCAGCTACCTGAGAAGCTGAGGCAGGAGGACTGTAAGCTTGCAGCCAATGTGGGCAACACCACGAGACCATGTCTGAAAAAGCTAGTGTGTTGGTGTGTGTCTGTGATCCTAGCTATAGAAGGCTGAGCCAGGAGGATCAGAACACAGGAACACCTTGTCTACTTAACTAACAAACAAACGGAACAGATTCCTAGCAAAATTATTCTACTAATGACCCCAGTTTCACCTGTTTTGGACCATTAGGAAATGATAAAGGGCCAGACAGCGGCACAGCAGTAAGGCAACACTCTGTAATGTTGGACCCACATGCAGAGGTTCTGGGTCTATGCACTGAGATCTCCCTACACTTGCCAGGTGTGGGACTGTAATCCAGGCTGGCCGAGGCTGGGGGTAGGTTGTGGCATAAAGACCTCATTAAGGACACCTGTCTCTCTTTTTTTCTCTCTCTTACAGAATATATAAAACTTAAAAAAAAAAAAAGAGAGAGAGAAAAAATATTTATGAATAACTCATAGGTATGTGCATTACCAATAAGTTTTTGTTTCAATAGCTAGGTATTACCTTGAGGTAAAAAGGAACAAACTCAACGTACAGCCCAGGCCATCACTGATTTCACAGATGAGGAAACAGAGATTCAGAGTTTGCTATCTTATTATCTGAGCCTTGTAAGAGACCTAGTTTTTCTACTTCCACTACGTATCTAATCCTTGACCTTTAATACCCTTGAAAAGAGGAAAGTTAGCTTCTGTAAGTATACGCCAAGCTAAGGGGACCTTCCTATACATCCTGAACTGACTTATTCTAGCTTGGAAAGCTCTATCAAACCCAGATGAAATTTTCCCTAAAATGTCTATTAGTCCTCTTCTCTCTCTTTCACATAAAGATATTACAGTAGTTGAAGACAATAAAAAATTTCTATCCTTTAAGTTTCTCCCCTCCAACATTTAAGTATTCTTCTATGAAAATTATCCTAGTTGTTTTCCTCTGAAAGGGCTCAATTCTGCCTTTTTACCTATAAATATGGGGCCTTGATTAGGATGACATGAATGAAGACTAACTGGTGATCATAAAAATCTTTTCTTTCTTTCCTCTCTTAGTAAGTACTATGAAAACATCAATTTAATTGTTCACTAAGAACTTAACAAGTACCTACCACACGCCCCTCTAATTTGGGAGTAGTGGGGTCTGCGTAGTTTCTTACCTTCTCTATATCCAGGACTTTATCCTGCATCTCCTTTAGTGCACACTGAGACTCAGCTTCACTCAGGCGAGCTTGGACCAATTCTTTCTCTAGCTGTAGCACAAAATCTTCATTGTAGTTGGAACTGCATTTATGCTAAAGGTTATAAACATACAATCAAATTTCATTGAAGTATGACTATGTATATATAATAAAAATAGGGCAATTATATAGTATAGTTATTCAGCACAACTAAATAGTAAAAATTCCATATTCCCACTATTCCTAGTGTATTTCTTCCAAGTAACTTTCCAAAGAGTAAAAAAGCCCAGTTTTAATCTACATGAAGATGACCACATTATTGGGTTTTGGTAGTTATTATACTGATCAAATCCAATTCATATACAATAAAGACCTCTTTTTATCTGTCCATCATCCACATACTAAGAAACTGTTCTGACTTTGTAGACCTGTACTGTACAAGAGGGCAGCCAGTAGCCACATGTGACTCCCAAGCACTTGAAATGCAGCCAATCCAGATGAAGATAGGCTGGGAGTAGGAAACGCAAACTCGGTTTCGAAGACTTTATATAAAACAGTAAAATATCTCAATAATTTTTATACTGAGATTACATGTTAAGATATTTTAAAGATATTGAGGTAAAGAAATAGTACTAATTTTACCTTTTTATACTCCTTTTAATGTGGCTACTAGAAAGTTTTAAATTGCATACTAAACTTATCCTCTGGAATCTCCCATTACATTGTTATTGGGCAGCACTGTCATAGACTACAGAAAAGTACACATGCACCACGTATTACATCCGAACCTAATGGAGATCAAAAACAGGACACCCACCATAAGATGAACCATCCTAAATCCCAACAAAACAAAACTGTGACATATTTGCCCTTAGAAATGCAGACTGCATTAAAATATATCCATGGAAATGACTGCTGGAAGAGAAAAAGCAGGTGCTTCACAAAGAAATTAACCAGAGAGGCATAAAACCTTCCCATTTCATTTCTTACGCTATCGTGTGAACACCAATGTAGTCACTTAAATACTTTTCGAGTCAGTTCCCACACAAAAGTTTTTGTATAAAAGCAAAAAGACATCTAATTCATTATAAAAGACTTCCAAAAAATTGTTACATTTAGCTCATGTAGTAAAGAAAAATTGGGATTCAAAATTTCAAAACCGAATTAGAAAAACCATCTCCTACTGAACTAGCAGGAGTAAAGAACAGCTTTTCCTACTCTTTAATATGTTAAAAACAAAATATATGTCAAATTAAAACTCCAATCAAAAGTGATAAAATTAAAAACACATGGTATCCCTCTTGCCCCACGCACTCAAAAAACTATGCAATTGAGGACTTAATTCAATGCATTACACATTATTTCTCCTAGTAATTCTGATACTATAATACTTCAAGAAGGGCATATACGATAGGTATACCATCTTAGCAAATACTTTATCAAATAGGGAAAAATACTCTTTTGAAATGACCACAACCAAACTGAAGATGCCGTATTTTGCTTAATGAGATCGTTATTTTATAAGTGCCACTAGAATTTTTTGTCTTTAATCTAAAGCCCTGGCAACTACAGTTCAGATTTGTTTGCCGAGACTCTACTGGAGATTCCCAAGAAAACATGGAACTTAAAACAGCCCACATGAAAATAGAATCCTTCACCTGGTATAAATAAACCAAGTAATCCTTCCAAGAATAAAAAACTACAGTAATACTGGGAACAAATTTTCTATCAATACAATTTATAAAGACCTGAAATACTTTGATAAGTCATTCTGGATAATATACATATTATGCTATTTATACATTGAAAATTGTAAGTGTTGCCTTCTGAATTTAAATCATTCTAAGTTGAATTACATTTTTTTTGGAACTGACGAAGTCTATATAACATAATTCTCAGGTCGTCATGATTATAATAAATTAATATACTGCAAAGTATATAGGGTCTAGGAAATAAAAAGTATTTCTAATGGCATAATAAATAAAACAAAAATTTGTACCTTTTTGCTTTTTTTTTTTTTTTTAATGTCTAGCTTAATAGTTCTACCTTTCTTGGGATCAGCAGATAGCAAAATGGTTACATCACTGGACTCCCACGTAGTCAACCACAGTTCAAGTTCCAGACCTGGTGTCTTAAAACTCGAATTGGGGGTGGGACCAGCAGTTTGCACAATAACTATGTCTCTGGACCCCCATGTAGTCAACCACAGTTCAAGTCCCAGACCCAGTGGCTTAAACTTATGCCAGGCGCATGGGCGAGCATGCTCAAGATCCCAAGACAGGAAAGGAGCAGAAGGGATTGCAGCATGGCCATCCCCCCGGGGGGTGGATTTCTCACTTTCTATCCCTCTGGCTCTCTCTGTCTTTCTGGGGAGAGCCCACGCCCTGTAACAAAAACCTCTCCAAAAAAAAAAAAAAAAAAACTTGAGTTGGGAACATACGCGTGCATGCCCAGAATCCCAAGAGGCTTCCAGTGTGACCATCCCCTGTAGTAGGGGTGATTTCTCATGTCTCTCTGTCTCTCCAGCAAGCACATGCAACCTATAGCAGATAAAAAAAAAAAAAAAATAGTCTACCTTTCTCTCTGTTGTCCTTTTCTGTAACTTTCAATCAATCCTAGTTTTTCCTTAGTTTGTTGATCTTGGTGTTCAGTCTTGCCTCTATGATCAGACCTGCTTCATTCTCACTAGTTATTATTCTTACCCTTTGAATCAGATTCTTTGGAAATCTTATGAAAGCCACACAATTCTCTTTTCAAAAAAAAAAAAAATTACACTGAAAAACTTTCCTATATAATTTCAGATGTCCCTGAAGCTTTCATATATGTAAAGTTAGGAATCTTCCTCTTTGGGGCTGGCAGGTGGCATGACAGTTAGGGCACACACAGACTCCCACATGGCCAAACATGCTTCGAGTCCCAGATCTGGCAGCTCACTTCCTCCCAACCCCCCTCTCGTCAAATTAAAAAATAATAATAATAAATTACATAAGTAATTCTTTAAAAAATAAAGCTTCCTCTCCCTTAAAAAAAAAAAAAAGAAAGAAAAAAGAATCTTGCTCTTACATGGTACTCCCTTTAATATCCTGGCTATTTTTATGATGGTTACTTCTATAAGTGACTACACAAATGTTCTATATTAAAATCAAATTTAATTCAAAGATTGACCATGAACTTCGCCAAACCAATCCTTTTCCTTGACTTCTCTAATTTCCTAGAGGCCTGAAACTCCTCACGTAGCTCACCAGTGTTGCTGCCTGGAATGGAGTAAGATTTTCTTCTGCTGCAGAACCTTCCCCTTGTCATTCTTTCCTTTCCATTTCCCAGGTCTCTGCATTGTCATTTTGACCCTACCATTACCCATTGTGTATGCTGGCACTAGAATTCCTTGAAATACCACTTTTAACCCTGTAATGCCTTAAATAAAAAACTCGTTAACTGTCCTCTATTGTTCAAGAGATAAGTTCTAAATTTCATTGTTTATGACTTTTTAAACAAAACACATCCTAATAAATTTAAAATTTAATAAAAACTATAAATTTCATATTGAAAATTAATATCAAGCCCTAAAAAACAAACATTTGAACAATCCTATCTGCCACTACCGTCGGCTGGCCTCTGGCTGCCCCTGCTGTCCTGGCAGATACTCTCACTCCTGGTATCAGACATCAGCCTGATCATGCTGGAGGCACCGGGCGCCCCGCAGCAGGGTCAGCTGTCTACAGGTTCTGAGGTCGCCTGGGACACCCGCTGCCCAGCCCTGCCCTATACTGTGACCCTGTATTCTGTACTTCCCATTCCTTCCTCAACCACTGCAATCTATCCTTAGTCCTCAACCCTTGATGACACTGTGTTAATCACTAATAATATTAATCCTAGTAACAACACAGAAACTCAATGAAAAGCTCTTTTATTCTGCTTTACCCTTACTGGACAGTCTACATTAAGTACAACTGGCCACTCTTACTTTAATCTCTCCTTCCTGATATTTGAGGTATTCTTCTTTCATGGTTCTTCTGCCTATTTTCTCTGTCTTCTCTGTGAATTCTACTACTTTATACAGGTGTGTGTGTGTGTGTGTGTGTGTGTGTGTGTGTGTGTGTTCAGGTGGGCATTGTCTATCAGTAGTCTCCAGGGTTTCATCACTATGTTTTCTCTCCCAAACTTTCCTTTTTTTCTTACTTTATAGATTCATCCTACATGGTCTCACTGTTTATAAAGCTGTATGTACAGGCAGTATCAGATACTGTCATTATCTATCAGATATTGCCTACACAGAAGTGGACGAAATCACCAAGGAATAATCTATACAACAGTAAAAAGGGGGGAAGGGAGAGGGAAAAAGGAAGAGACATAGGAAGAGGGACCAAGAACATACAAGGATGCTAACCTCTGTACTACAGACAGACGGACTGACAGCCAGATGAGTGATGACTCTCGAATCCTTATTTCTAGCCCAGTTCTTTGTACTGGTCAGCTCCATCTGGTTGGCCTCCTGATCACATCAAATTCAATATGCCAACTCCCATGTTCTTCCTCATGGACTTACTATCCTCATGAGGCCATCGACATTTCAACAATTTTCCAAGTTAAAACTTCCCTTCTATTAGACCCATAACCAGTCAATCACAAAACCTTTGTGATTTTTCTTCGGAATCTTGTGAATTTGTTTGTTGCTCTCCATCTTCGCCATCACTATATTCATTCATGCCCTCACCTTCCTTTGGACTACTGCAGTAGTCTCACATATAACCCCCTCCTATCTGTTACAGCACTTATTGTGTGTATTATTTAATATTTTATGTTACTCCTAAGACTAAAATATAATAATCAAAAGGCATTTTGAAGGCCAGCAGATAGCTCAATGGTTATGCTACTAGACTCCCATGTGACCAACCACAGTTTGAGTCCCGGACCCAGTTCCTTGAAAATCACGCTGGGCATGTGTGTGTGCTTGCTCAAGATTCCAGGAGGAGAATGGAGGAGGAGGGATTGCACCATGGCTATCCCCTTTGCGGGTTGATTTCTCATTTTCCCTCTTACTGCCTCTGTATCACTCTCTGTCTGGCAAGTGCACATACCTTATGACAAAAACCTTTAAAAAGGAAGGAAAAAAAAGGGTATTTTTACAATTACCTGGACAAGGTAGATGTTTCTGACTACTGTTTTGTGCTTAAGAAGTTTTAATTCCTTATTTATTAATGTAAACATATTAATGAAAAGTATACAGGCATTGATGCACTTTCTTTAATCTTCAGAATGAATCTAACTCCATTAAGCTAATTTTCTATACAGTAACTAGCCCTAATTATATCCCCATCTGTTTTTGTTGAACAAAATATATCTTCATTAGAATCAATTATTAACAGCTAAAACTTCCAGATAAATTTAAATTTAATGATTAAAGATTTTGTTGTTTGCTCCAACTCAAATTTGCAACTAAATTTTCCTTTTTTATTTTTTTTTAAGAGAGATTTTTGCTACAGGATATGTGTGCTCACCAGAGAGATAGAGACAGAGAGAGAAAACAAGAAATTACCCCTCTGGGGGGATGGAAACACCACAATCCCTTCTCCTCCATTCTCCTCTCAGGATTTGGGCACACATACACACATCTGGCAAGAGTTCCAAGATGCCAGGTCTGGGACTTGAACCACAGCCATGCAGGAGTCCAGTGAGGTAACCACTATGCTATCTGCTGGTCTCAGCAATGAGTTTTCTTATTTGGACACTATTTCTATCATTCTAATTTTCCCTGTTCAAATCTTTGAGAACTAAATTGGTCAGGAAGGTGATATTCTGTCATTGTTTAGTGTATTACTAAGTTTTCTATGTCAATTATAACTGTATGTTTTGGGGTTTTTGTTTTGTTTTTTAGAGGTTTTTCCCTTGGGACACATGCATTCACTGGAGAGAAAGAGACAGAGACAGTGAGAGGGAAAGTAAAAAAATCACTTCCCAGGGGGATGGCCACTCTATAAACCTCCTCCTCCATTCTCCTCCTGGGATCTTGGAAACACATTCACACGTGCCCGGTGTGATTTTCAAGCCACTGGGTCTAGGACTCAAACTGTGATCGGCCATGTGGGAATCCAGAGACGGAAACACTGTGCCACCTACTGGCACCATAAATTTTGTTTTTTATTATTAACAGCCTGTGCCACTGGCTGAGAAAACTGGTAGAATCATCATAATAAAATGATATTAACACTAAACCTAATGATAGCTACCATTTAGTGAGCACACATTATATACAAGGATTTTCTAGAAGAAGAACCCTTGTTCTAGAGTATCAATTCACTAAGTGCCAACAACCCTCTATGAGAATTATCTCTGTTGCACACAGGACAAATGGCAGCATCAGTTAAATGATACCCAAGAGCATACAATCAATGAGCTGGCAGACTTCACATCTTAATACAGTATAAAAAGATACTGCTGTGAGATTATGAGCTACCAGAAGCTAGCAGTCATTACAGTTTCCTTTTTTTTTTTTTCTCCACAGGAGGAAAACAGTTTTATGAAACATGTACTAATATTTATGACAATAAAGACAGCAACTAACATCTACTGAGTGCTGACTATGTGCTAGACACTGTATTCTCATTTAAACATCATCACAACTACTACTTTACTAATAAACCAGTAAGGCTCAGAATGACCAAATAGCAAGCAAGAACACTGTTAACTGTACATACGGATTACGGAGCCCATGTTCCTAATCTTTAAGCCTTATACATGTTGCAACAAAGAATTCAATACATTCTTGTAATATATACCATGTTAAGAATTAATGCTGCAGGGACCAGCAGTTAGCGTAATGGCTATGTCGCTGGACACCCACGTAGTCAACTGTGGTTCACGTCCCGGACCCGGTGTCTTAAAACTCACACCGGGCGCGTGTGCGTGCGTGCCCAAGATCCCAAGAGGAGAACGGAGGAGAAGGGATTGCGGCGTGACCATCTCCCCTGGGGGGGTGTGATTTCTCGCTTTCTGTCTCTCTGTCTGTCTCTGTCTGTCTGGCGAGCGCACGCGTCCTATAGCAAAAACCTCTCAAAAAAAAAAAAAAAGAATTAATGGTGCAGTATGTAAAAATTTAAGCTTCTAGAAAAAGCAACTCAACATCTAAGTCTTACAAATATTCTTTTAATAAGAAATTCTTGTAAGAATACATTTAATATTCAAATCAGTAACTTAGACTGATCCACAATTTGTTTTACCGAACGACAACTGCCATAATTATGATAACTGATAGTCAGCCAGGGGCCATTTATCTAAAAGCCTGTAAATAATGCATGACTTCTACACTTACATCACGTTCACTTTTGTCAATGAATCTCTTAGTGTTTCTAAGATACCAGCAATCCCATTCCAATGAAGCTAACTGAATTTCTTTTAGTAAGCGGAGTCTGTTTTTCAGTTCCACGTGCCTTTTAATGCTGGAAAAGTTACACAGGTAAAGGTAAGTTAGAAAGTCTTTAGTGTTCCTCTACACTCATGTCTTCAGTTAAGAAAACAGTTTCACATTCAATGTTTGAAGAGTATGTGAGTGAGAGTGAAAAGCAAATATTTGTATTAGGGGAAGTTTCTTATATTATTAAATTAAAAAAATCCAAATTGGACAAAGGAGTGTCTACACAGATCTGTCAGATATTACATGGATTTAAGTACACATTACACTCTTAATATTCTACATTAAATTCAAGACATGACATTTATTTTTCCTTTTCAGGAATCTACATTTTTCTTTGTACTCTAGTCTTTTGTAACATTTATTACAACTGTAAATAATTAATTGTGCAATTAATTTTTAAGCTGTGCATCTCTCTATATTCTCTACAAGTAAAGCCAGGGACAGTTTGACTGATTGAGCTCTGTAAAAGTAGAATCAAACAGTGCTTTTCATGGCAAGTAAGCAAATATTTGCTGAAAAAATTAAAGCTAGTTAACTATTGACTTAACTATTATTAGTAACAATGAAAACCTGTATTATATAATTTATATTAAAGATAAGAAGTAGGAGTTGAAGGTTGCAAAAATAACAAAAAATTGGTGGCTAAACTATTTTTTTTTTACTCAAATTCCACATAGTAATTGTGAACCAGTCTTAAACAAACACACATAATGTGGTTTTGTTTTGTTTTTTGTTTGTTTGTTTGTTTTGTTTTGCTATAGGGAGGATGCACTCTTCCTTTGGAGACAGAGACAAAGAGAGACAAGGAAAGTGAAAGTGCCCTCTCTAGGCGCATGGCCACAACATATTCCCTTCTCCTTCATCCTCCTCTTGGGGTTTTGGGTACCCACATACACATGCCCAGTGTGTTTTTCTTTTCTTTTTTTTTGGAGAGGTTTTCACTATAGGGCGCATGCGCTCGCCAGACAGACAGAGAGAGACATAGAGACAGAAAGTGAGAAATCACCCCCCAGGGAGGATGGTCACGCCGCAATCCCTTCTCCTCCATTCTCCTCTCAGGATCTTGGGCACGCACGCACACGCGCCCGGCGTTGAGTTTTAAGCCACCGGGTCCGGGACTACGTGGGAGTCCAGCAACATAGCCATTACGCTAACTGCTGGTTCCCCCCAGTGTGTTTTTCAAGTCACCAGGTCCAGATTCAAACTGCACATTCAGCCATGTAGGATCCAGTCACCTTAACTTCCATGCCAACTGCTGGTCCATGTTTTTTGTTAAAGAAAAAAAAATCTGTAACTGTGGCAAAATGGTACATTTGCCCTGTCACATCTAAAAGCATCTGTAATAAAACATTATTACATAAAGCAAGTACTCCAGAATAGGTTTCAATAACACAAAATCAGAGTAGAAAAAATAAATAAAAGCTACGGCTTGCTCTCTACCCAGTATCTGACCTCCGAAGGTGTTCATAATCCTCCCTACCACAGGCTCTGAAAAGAATTTCTAAAAAAACAAACAAACAAATCCAAGCAACACGGATATACTACTGAAAGATTTGCGACAATGAATTTATTAAAAGGTAACACATCATTTTTATATGACTTGTTTCTAAACCTCTGAAAAATCATATATCATAATCTTCTAAAATGGCAATTTGTTTCTGGTTATTCATATACTCTCAATTGCAAGGGTTTTTTTTCTTTTTTTTTTGGTCAATTCTGAAGAAAATGTTAAGAGAACACTGAGTATCATTAAAGTAAATAGCTCATTTATTATTTAAGCTGAAGGAAAAATATGACTGCATATAAATGGAAAACAAAATCTTTAGACTAAAGTCCAAATTTGTTTCAGAAGAAAACCTCTGACAAAATTCACAGGCATAGTGTTCAACAGCTTGAGTTTACCAAATTAAATGTGTAAGGGCATCTATCTATCTTGCACTTTTAGAAAGACTTGCCAACTAGGTTCCATTTTCATAACAAAAACACAAACTCTGTAGGTGAATCAGGTGTGCACAATTCCTAAAGGCTGCTGAAAAACACATTTTCTAAATTTAAATTATGTAGAATTAACAACTTCCACTGATAAGCAGGTAGTATTATTTTTATTAACATTAATTTAACCTAGGTAAGATTTAATCTAGGTAAGATTCATATTCCTATTATATCAATGGCTCTTCATAGTCCTTTGAAATTAATTCACATTATTTCTAGAATTATAGAAAAGAGAGGGAAGGTTATTAGGCATAGTGATTCATAAACGCCCAACAGGTCAAGTTAGCTCATAGTATGTTCATGTCTTCTGTACACTAATTTGCCACCTATTAAAGCCCTTATTTTGAGAGTTTTGAAGAATTCACAAGTTTATACTGCAAGGCTATAAACAAAACATTTAGTAACAGACATCCTTTTTAACAGTGGTATGCTCATGACTTTGAAAAGCAACTGTTTCATTTGTCAAAATTCCAATGAGTAAGGTAGAAGATCTCATATTCTTAGATCTTAGTATCAGAAAAAAAGGCTAATCACTTTTCACAAGATAGTCTCTCAAATACCTGAAAATGACTATACCTATCTATAGATGTTCTTCTGAAGTCTTCTTTACTGAGCCTAAAAAAATTCAAGATGCCTGCTGTTTTTCTTATACTGGATAATATACAGCCCATAAATGTTTAATCAGAGTTTTGTTATTCAAACTAGATATAACACTACACATTTTCTGCAAGCCACTCAGTGGGCTTGGTATACTTCTAGCAAGACTGTACTTCGGACTGTGGGGTGGGCAGCTACCTTACATTACTGGGTAATTTCTTTCTTTCTTTTTTTGGAGGGGTTTTTGCTATAGGGCACATGTGCTTGCCAGAAAGAGACAGAGACAGAGACAGAAAGTGAGAAACACACCCCAGGAGGGATGGCGACACCGCAATCCCTTCTCCTCCATTGTCCTCTTGGGCAAGCACACATGCACAGGTGCCCAGTGTGAGCTTAAGCCACTGGGTCCAGGACTCGAACCATGGTCAACTAATGGGAGTCCAGCGACATAGCCATTTTGCCAACTGCTATTCCCCATCAATGGGTAATCTCTGATTTGCTGTCAATTAAAATCTCTAGGCCTTCATTATGTAAGACATTGCTAAGATATAGCTTTGAATTTTCAATCTCCATGCAAGGCTATAGAAGCTTTTTAAAATTATTATTATTATTATTTTATGCATTCAATCACTATACATCATTTAGTTTATAAAAAAAATTTACCCAACATAAAATACACTTCAGATGAGTCCAGCTTAGAATACTATACACATTATCAACAACAGGTAATAAACCATTTCTGTGTCCCACAAATGTCGTACTTCTCTTTTTTTCCCCCTAATTTCCTTCCCTACAACTCTTCCCCTCTCTCACCCTCCTTCCACACTGTCTGCAGTATCCATAACTATTTTCAATACTTTTAAGTGCTCCAGTCTTTCAGTCTAGATCACAGAGTGAGGACAGTTGGTATATGTTAGTGGAGACATACAATGTCTCTCTTTCATAGCCTGACTTGCTTTACTCAGTAATAAGTCTTCCATATTCATCTACTTCCTATCAAATACCAAGGTCTTGTTATTTTTTTATGGCTGAAGAGTTTTCCACGGAGTATATGTGGCACACTTTTTCTATCCATTTATCCGTTTGAGAACATTTGGGTTGGTTCCATGTCTTAGCAATCACGAATAATGCCACAATCAACGAAGATGTGCAAACAAACACTTTTCTGACTGAGAAAATAATGCTGCAATCAACAAAGATGTGCAAACACACACTTTTCTGACTGAGAATTCTCTTGTCCTTTGGGTAGATACCCAGGAGTGGAATTGCTGGATCATACTGTAAGTCTATTTGCAGGTCGTGAAAAGATCTTTTATTTCTGCTTATTGTTCTGAATACAGACTTTATAAATATTTTTGGAATTTTGATTCATTAATCCAACATATTAAAAATATTTCTGAAGTATTTTGTGTATAAAATTCTTAAACATACTTTTTATGAAGACATAAAAAAGAGATATTTGATGCATAGATTTAGGAGACAATGACCTCTGTTATCTCTTTACCTAAACATGAATAGTCTCTTAATATATTTAATCACCTATAAAACTAAGCTTATTACTTTAATCTATATTTATCTACCTTGGATAGAAAGACAAAATAGAGCTTACTGAATAATTTTTGAAACTGTACTTATGGCACAGTTTTGATTATTATAGAAATAAAATTAGGTTGCTATAATATATGAAATCAAAGTTATTTACCTAATTATTTGTAAGAGATGGTTCTGGGAATTTTTAGTGAAACATCACACTGGATACACTTTTCAGGTATCTAACTTTTACTACTTTCTATAAGAAATGTTATTTGTCCACTTTGAAGCCTTTGGTATCTCTTATTTCCAAAAATAATTCACAGCTAAAATTTTTATGACCATTCTACAAATCATTTTAGTATCTATGGATATGCAACTTGAAATTTAACAAAGGTTCTGTTACTATCTTTTACCTATTCTGTGCATCACTGCTTTATATGTCTGTTTTACTATTTAATTCCGTTTAGAAAATCCCCTTACCAAGAAAAAAATATCCAAACACAATCCCAGCAGAGATCTGCTTTATCTGTTATATTTTATCCCCACAATGTAGTTCTATCTTTTCCTTCAAAAAGAGCACAAAGATTCCCTTACTTACACTTAGCAACTGGCAAAAGCCTCAGTTCATCCTGGCTGTTTTGATTGCCCAGTCAACTTTATCACTATAAAGCAAAATTCTATTTTCTTGCTACATATCTGTAGGCCTCAATATTTGAAAAACAATGTAAAAAACTGAATTCATGATTCTGATGCATTATATCTGAAGCATATGTTAAATGCAAACCTATTATCTATATGGCTCCTTTTAAAAAAATTACAAATAACTCATTCAGCTAAGTCCCAAAACAACTCCAAAATTCTGTGGGATTTTTTTTCCCTGTTTTTACACTTTGATATTAACATTTCACACAAAAGCAAAGCAAATATTTGTGTTCCCATCTTTTTAGTATTACTTTTCACTGTTCTATTATTCTTTTTTTAATTTTTAATTTTTTTTTATTTTTCGAGAGGATTTTGCTATAGGGCACTTGCACTCGCCAAAAAGACAAGAGACAGAAAGGGAAAAATTACCACCACCACCCGGGGCGGGGGGGATAGCCACACCGCAATCCTCTTCCGTTCTCCTCTTGGAATCTTGGGCATGCACACACACACACACACACACACACACACACACATACCCGATGTGAATTTAAGCAACCAGTCCAGGACTCAAACTGCAGTCGACTACATGAGAGTTCAGTGATATAGTCATTATACCATCTGCTGGTTCCCCCCTATTCATTTTCTTAGCCATCTTCAGTAACAGTTAAAAAAAAAATACATGTTTATGGCTTTTTCAATTGCTCCTTTTTTTCTTTTTGCTTCTGTTTTTCTGATTTGTTTGTTTTTAGAGAGAGATTTTTGCTATAGGACACATGTGCTAGCCAGAGAGACAGAGAGACAAGCGAGAAATCACTCCCCAGGAAAAATGGCCACACTGCAATCCCTACTCCTCTATTCTTCCCTTGGGATTTTGGGCACACACGCACACATACCCAGCACGAGTTTAAAACTGTCTGGTGTGAGACTTAAACCATGGTCATCCACATTAGAGTCCAGCAACATAACCATCACACCATTTGCTAATCCCCAGTTTTCTGATCTGTGTCCCCATATTATAATGTCATTTCTTAATTTTACCAAAGTAATATTCATCTTTGCAGTCATACTATTTGTCTTACAGACTAGATAAGGTTCTAGGTCTATATAAACGATTTCTGCTTACTTCTATTATAATCCAGCTCCTACTTGAGAACAGAAAACTGAAACAAGAAATAATTTTTTTTTCAAAGATAAACAGTTGGCTTTTCTCTTTAATCCTATTTCTGATTAAAACCACTCTAGTCTGAATTTGCCAGTGGAAAACAATGTCTAAATTGCAAGAGACACCTGAGGCTGGCTGTAATCAGTTTAGAACCATAGGTTACTTAAAATAATTTTAAAGAGTTGATTTTTCTCCTCTAGACAACTTCTATTGACAAAATGTAGGTGTACACTTTAAGGTGTATTTCAATGGCTTGATACAGGAAGTCTAAGCTATAGCTATTTAATATGATATAAATCACATTATCAAAGCTTTGAATGGGATGGCTACATATATTCTGCATGTTGGGTAATATTTCATTAGTTCGATGAACAAAAACTAGTTAAAGTTTAAAAATTATACTTAGCAAAATGATACCCATTATGAAATAAATTTCTAAAACCTAAAAAACAAGTCTGACATATACTGCTTATTTTCCAAGACTTAGAACATAAGGAAAGTAAATATTACCTATTTCTAAGAAGACTGTGTACATAGGAAAAAAGTTAAAGCAAGCAGTCTTTAGGCCATAATAAGGCCCCTAAGTATTACAGAACATAAAAGGGAATAATTTAAGAGTTCAATTAAAGTAGAAAACAAAATTATTTAAAATGAGCACAGCAGCTGTGCTAAAAAAAAAAATTTTTTTAAAGGAGGGGGGTGAGAAAGATGAGAAAAGGCACTACCAGACTCCTTACCCATTGTTGTTGGTGCTGGAGCTTCCTGATGGTACTTTCAGCTTGCTCCAGCTTAGCACTGGCCTCATCACTCTGCTGTTTGATGGTGGCCAACTCCCGTTTTATGAGGTAGTTTTCCTCAGCCTCCTGGGCTCTTGTCACTTGTCCCTTAGGACATAATTTTTTTGTGTATAAAGTAATTTAGGATAGACTCAGGAAAGATTGTCTTTGTGAGGTTTAGTTATTTACTCTGACATGTTAAAAAAAAAATCACCTCAGAGAATAGAACAGCCTAGGATATTAGCTAGCAGCTTGTTATTGCTCCAGAGAATTTCGAGAAACTCAATTAAAAATTCTTCTGAAAATCTTAAGGACAATTCTTTCAGTCAATAAAAATTCAATTCATGCAGTATTACTGACTTGAACATGCAGGACTAAAATTTTCAATGAATAGTGGTTAATTTCACAGAATCCACTGATTGCGATCTTGAAATACTTTTAAAAATAGGGTTAGCATTAAAACGTGCAAAAGGGCCTATTTTAATAACCCAAGATAATACATTGTTATCAAAAATTAAGTTTATACCCACATATAAAACCCCAAAAATTATTTCTAGGAAAATGCATGTAAAATTGCATGCATTAAAATATGAATTTCTAAGTTTAGGGCTTTCTTTAGAAGTAAAGTTAGAGAAAATGCTAAAAATAAACTATACCTGTATCAATCTATCTGCCAAGGAAGCACTTTCCTACAAAAGGAAAAATTCAGATAGAAATATAAGAGAAAGAAATAAAATAAGGGTGATAAAATTAGGAGTAAGAAGAAACAAACATACCTAAATACCATCTACTTTCATTGCTAATTAAAATGAACATTTTGATTTTAAAACCATTTTTTCCTGTGTTTTTATTCTTAAACATGAAGAAAAATACATCAAAACAAGGAAAGACTACAGAAAATCATGTGTGTCTAGAAGAGAACAAACACAAATTCTAAGTGGTTCTTCACTACTTGGGACAAACAAGTATCTTCTTTTGAAAGAACGCCTTTACAGTTTTATTTGTAGACTTAACAATACTATGAATACTACTCTTTATACAAAAGGGAGGATCTGAGTAAGCAATTCCACTCACAAAGTATGACAGCAATTTGTGCAACAGCAACTTCCAAGGAAACAAAGCAAAGCAAACATGACAAATGAAATTAATGAGATCAACTGAATCAACTGTAGCAATAACTAAAAAAGTAAAATTTTTAGTTTACAGAATCCAATTGGTATGCAAGTATTTACAGAAGTGTTATGTGACAGACGCAGTCATCAGAGCCAGTTATAAAAAAAAAAAAAAAAGGAATTTAATTTTCTAGAAGCAAAATCCAAACTTCACATTTGCTACAGTATCTTTATCATTCTGCAGGTCCAACAAAATAAGGATCCTTTCTCTGTGAAAATATCTCACTCCAAAGATAAAATACAACCTGCATATTTTATTGCAAATTGAGTATTTTTGTGAAAAAGAGTACAGAATTAAAACAACTTAAAAACAAGTAGACTCAACCTTCTTGTAAAATCACCAAAAAAGTAAAATTATCCTCAAAGCAACTCTAATATGATGAGGAAAATTAGTTTGCGCTAAATTCATTTTCCGTTATTATACAACAAACACACATATAATAAACACCCTGTCCCTGTGCATTGCCATTTAATATGAAATCAACAATACTTTTCAAACCAAGTATTGTTTACTATTCTTATCTCCATATTTCCATTTATTTCTTTCTTGAATATTTATTTATAGATTTTTCAGGGAAGATTTTGAGATACTTGCCAATATCATGAGGGAGTCCTTTTAAAACACACACTTTATAAAGCAACAAAAATTTGTGAATTCAGATATTTTGCTTTTAATAAAGCCAGATTCTTTTTTTTGGAGGGGGGGAGGGTTTTGCTATGGGCATGTGCGCTCACCAGAAAGACAGAGACAGAGAGACAGAAAGCAAGAAATCACTCCCCAGGGGGAATGACCATGCCGCAATCCCTTCTCCTCCATTCTCCTCTAGGGATCTTAGACATGCACGCACACATGCCCAGTGTGAGTTTAAGCTACTGGGTCCGGTACTTGAACCATGGTCGACTACATGGGAGTCCAGCGACATAGCCATTATGCCAACTGCTGGTCCCGCCAGATTCTTAACTATACTTGCATTTCCTCTTTCTTCTAGCATCAAAAACATGACTATAAAAGACATTGTTACATCAAAAGCATACTATGAAGGTTAAGGCAAAATTTCCACATTTGCCCAATTATTTTATATGAAATAGAGTGGAAGAGGTAGCAAGTATAGATAACAAAGTAATCTAAGAACCAAAAGTTTACATATAATTCTCTGGTACTGAGTATCAACATCAGTGTTTTTTTTTCTTTTTTTTTTTTTTTTTTTTTAGAGAAATTTTTGCTATCGGGCACGTGCGCTTGCCAGACAGAGATAAGAGAGACAGAAAGCGAGAAATCACTCCCTGCGGGGGATGGCCACGCCAAAGTCCCTTCTCTTCCATTCTCCTCTTGGAATCTTAGACATGCACGCACATGTACCCGGCTTGAGTTTTAAGGAATCACTCACTTTAACTAAATTTAAAGTAATCTTAGGCCTTAAAGGACTCACTGTCATATTCAACATGCATTTAGAAAGACAGGGCAACGTTTGAAACTTGTCTTTAAAATGCTGTATTGGAATGGATTCCCAATTAGATACTAAAAGAACGTTAACTTTTTAGGGATTATATGTAAAGAAAATAAATAGCACCACTATGTTCTCTAATAATAAACTCAGTTAAAATTTTAACATGAAAGTTCAAGTACTAATACTCATCACTGTTTATAGGAAACAAATTACATGGTTAAACAGAGAGCTAGGCAAGCTAAGCAGTCAATGCCACATATACCAGATTTTTTTTAAGGACTAATTTTAAATATAAAGAAAAAACACCAATCATTCAACCAGAGCCTGTAGAAGTAGCCATTTACTTACTTTTTCTAATGTTTCAATGCGCTGTTTTAAAAGTCTATTTTCTGTGCGTAATCTCTGCAAAAAAAAAAAAAAAAAAAAAAGGATAAAAGAAAAAAATGGCTTGTTTCTAAGCATCTTTTAGAGGAAAAAGATTCCTAAAACACAGTTCTGAAGATGTACCACCTTTTATAAATAAGAGTCTGAAGAATAATTAAATTATCATATGTCAAACTGTTAAAGGCTCAGGGTTCAAAATACATGGTAAAGGAAAAAGATCACATCATCCCAGCTGTGATTAAATTTTAGATCTAAGCTACAGTACACATAAAAATAACCTCTTTCTTTTCTGTACTTCCCATGATTCAATCAGGATTTTCTTATATATTCTAACATACCTATTAGAAAATATTCTACCTTGCCTATCTCCTACAGAGCCTAGCTACGTAATTAGTATTCAAATGTCAGTTAAACAAGTAAATGAGAAGAAGTCTGAAAAATGCATATTCATAGACTAGTCTCCATTTTTTCTTTTAACTTGCCAGAGGGCACGTGCGCACACTAGAGGGAGGAAGAGAAAAGAGAAAGTGAGACCCGTGGAACATGGTCATTTATCATGAACTGTTTTCTACTTAAGAAAATTAAAAGCACCAATTATTAATATTTTCTCATGGTTCAAAAAAGTAAAATAAAACTTTAAAAGAAAAAAAAGTCAACTTATTGTTCAATGTCTGATCCCCACCCCCACCCCAAACTGTCACATTAGTGCCATCAAATATCAAATCCAGGGGCCAGCAGGTGGTATAGTGGGTAAGGCACTGGACTCCCATATGGTTGACCACGGTTTGAGTCCTGGACCTAGCAGTTGGGAGAATCATGCCGGGCGCACGCACATGTGTCCAAAATCCCAAGAAAACAATGAAGGAGAAGGATCTGTTGTGTGCTCAACCTCCTGGGAGAAGGAGGTGTGAGATTTCTCACTTTCCCCTTCTCTCTGTGTCTCTCCAGTGAGTGCATATACCCTATGACAAAAACCTGAAAAAAAAAAAAAAATCAAATCCAAATCACTCTACATCAAGGGAAAATCTTTTTTGCATATTTCACTAATATACTGGGCACACTAAATGTGTCATGACTTTTCCAACAACCCAATAAATTCTTATTAATATCCTATAAAAAATTACGGGATTAATTTCATTTCAAATCCCCTGTATATTTAAAATCCCCTTCATTTTGCCATCACTCAAATTTCAAACACCCTTTTTGTACCAATTTGTTCTGGAGCTCAGTCTTTCTTCCAATCCTACCTTCTTCTAAAATTCTTTTTAAAATTACTTCCTCAGAAACGTCCTCCATTTAATCAATCTACTATTTTGCCAGTATATATTTAAATATAGTTTATATAACATACAAAGTTTCAGTTCAGGAAAATGAGAGACCACCTTATATTAAGTGAATCATAAATCAGAACCACTCAGAGTTATTACAAAGACACTTTGCAAACTGAACATTCTTACTCTATTCACTAAAACATGTAAATTACTTGAACTACAAATACACTGTGATCTAAGATTACAAAATAACAATGTGAGGAATACAGAAACCACTTCTTGGCTGCTCCTACTATGCAATACAGTGGTCTACACATAGAGGCAATTATTAAACTCTGTTAAAGTCTGGAAAGACAAAGGAACAAATGAGATTCCTAAAATGTACTTAATCTTATTTCAGAAACAAAGGGTAATGTTTTGTTTACTCTAAAAGATTTAGAAAATCAAACCCCAAACACAACAGAGAGAAGAAAGCTAGTTACAATGGAAATAACATTAAAATAATTTAAAGTTAAAACATTCACCAGGAATTTCCTTCCCTGTCCCTTTAAATCTTTAGAAATCAACATGTACTGCTATCATATTTAAATAGACTTTTCCCCCCAAACACCTAACCAAATGTCTTAACACCACTTCTTAAATACATCATTGCTTCCTCGTTTGTGTAATGTCTACTTTATCACTAACTGATAAATATGTGTACTTTTCCCATTAATACAGAGCATTTTAGGCCTAACTTTAGGTTTCAATTTTGTTTTTGTAATTTTTTTACAAATATTAGTGTTTTGGTAAATACCTTTAGTATCTGGTAGAGCTCTTTTCCTCTACTCTTACATTGTTTTGTTTATTCTCAAGTTCTATTAGTATTATAGAGTAGTTAAAAGCCTAGGTTTCAATGTTAGGCAGACAGAGGTTCAAATTCTCATTCTACAATTAATACTTGCATTCAGTATCAGAATCACCATTTCCTCACCAAGAAAATTAGAATAATAAAATATATAACATTGAAAAATTTAAATAAGATAGCACAGTTCAATCTAAAATATTTATCAATATATACCAATATATATCAACAACATATACCAACAACTTAGTTAATAAGCATTACTCACAATATTTTTGATGTTATGTATAAGTATTATTTTATTATTCTTATTAACTCTTTCTTAGAATTATTCTTGGGCTGGCTCTTGAGGCCTGGTGGTTAAGGAAGCCAGATCCCGTATGGTCAACAGAATGGCTCAAATCCTGGTCTGAGGGGCTTGAAAAATAAGCCAGGCAGGGGACCAGCAGTTAGCATAATGGCTATGTCGCTGGACTCCCACGTAGTCGACCACGGTTTGAGTACCAGACCCAGTGGCTTAAAACTCAGGCCAGGCGCGTGTGCATGTATGCCCAAGATCCCGAGAGGAGAATGGAGGAGAAGGGATTGCGGCATGGCCATGGCTGACCACGGCTCAAGTTCTGGACCTGGTGGCTTGCTTTCTGACTTTCTCTCTCTCTCTAGTCAAATTAAAATAAAGAATAAATAATGCTTTAAAAAAAAAAATGGGACCAAGAGATGGCATAATGGTTATATCACTGCACTCCTACATGGCGGACAACAGTTCAAGTCCTGAACTGGAGGCTTGAAACTCACATCAGGTGTGTATACATGTGTGTCCAAAACCCCAGGAGAAGAATGGAGCAAAAGGGATTGCAGCATGGCCATTCCCTCTGGGGAGTGATTTCTCACTTTCTGTCTCTCTGGCATGCACACATGACAAAATCTCTCTAAAAAAAAAAATAAAATAAAATAAATAAATACTACTCTCTCTAGTTATTTTCCCATTTCTATCCTCTACATAGCAAATTTCTTGAAAAATATCTATTTTTCCTACCATTCCAGTTGGGTTTTAATACCCACTTCTGTTCTTTTTCAGTTTATTGTCATGCTGACAAACCCAGGTTCATGTCTCCACCCTCATCTCACAAAAACTATCTTCAGGGTGGACACATAAAATTCTTTTCTCTTTGGCTTCTAGAATACTACACTTACCTGGTTTTCTTTCTTTGCTCCTGGCTTTGCAACTCTCTCCTAGTCTCCTAGGCTTTAGATGCTTTCTTACTCTCGGGATCAATTCTCAGACGATGTTCTCTGTATTGTTTACATTCGATCCTCAGATAACCTTATCTATTAGTATAGCTGTCAATACAATCATCCTGCCAGTAACAGCCAAATTTATATTTTCAACCTGTTTTCTCTTAACTCCAGATCTGAATATTCAAGGGGCTAACTGCACATCTCTTAGACACCTCATTTCTAAAATATCCAAAATTGAGCTTCTGATATTCCTCCCTAAACCAGATCCTCCTATAGTCTTCCCCATCTCAGGTACCAGGATCTCCATTTTTCTAATTGCATAAGCCAAAAACCTTGATTTCTCCTCTTCTCACATCTCTACATTTAATCTGTCATATTTGTCTTCAAAATCTATTCAGGATCTAACCACTTCTCACCATTTCAGTCCGAGCCAACATCTCCTACAAATTATTCTCAACATAGCAGCCACAAGGATCCAATTTTAAGTTGGATCTTGTCCTCCTCTACTGACTGACAACCTCCAATGGCTTCCACCTCACCAGAGTAAAAGCTACAATCAGAAGATGGTGTAATAGAAGAAAATGAAGGGTGAAGGGACTGCAATGTGGCCATCCCCTGGGGGGGTGATTTCTCGCTTTCTGTCTTTCTCTCTGGTGAGCGTCCTCACCCTGTATCAAAAACCTCTCTTAAAAAAAAAAAAAAAAAAAGTTGGTCTACCATCCCCAACACTATCTGCAACTCACTCTATCTCATCTCCTTTCACTCTTATTATGACTCACCCTGTCCCATCACAATGTCTCACTGTTCCTCACCAGGTGCCCTTCCTCCAGATGTCCACATAGCCAGCTCTGTCACTTCCTTCAAGTGTATATTCATAAGTTACTTGGTCAACTCTTCTAAATTTCTACCATAATCACTACTGTTACATATTCTCTTTCTCTAAGATTTTTTTTTCCCTTAACACTTATCAGCACCTAAAATACTACATATTTTATTCTTATTTACCATCTGCTTTCCATACTAGAATGTATCTCCATGAGGATAGGGATTGGTTTGTTTCATAACCACATCTCTAGTACCTGCAAGAGTGCTTAGTTAGGCATGGAATAGGCACTAAAAGTTAACTGTTAAATGAATAAATTATGCTACGGTGCCTCCACTGGATATTATGTAGTCAGTCATTTTTTTTAATACAACCTTTATAAAGTCACAGAAAAATGGGCATCCAAATCCTTCTTAAATCACAAATATATACCAAAGTCTGGAAAGCAGTAGAGTGTATGCACTGAAGAACACAGATGGGCCTTAGAAAAAATTACAATTAAAAATCCTTGCCTTTGTTTCCTAGTGATGTGACCTGGCCTATTTGAGCTTTCTAACGTTTAGATTAGTCTACAGAGAGACAAGGATAAGAACTCTTTCACAGGGTTGTTACAAGAAGAAAGGGAGAGAGCTGCCTTTATGGCCTAGTGGCTAAGGCAGCTGGATCTCACAGGGCCAGCAATGCAGTTTGAATCTCAGATCCAGTGGCCTGAGAAATGCGCCAGATATGTCTTTGAGTGCCCAAAATCCTGAGAGGAAGACATGGAGGAGAAAGGATTGCAGAGAAACATTCTCCACAGGGGGTGTTTTCTCTTTCTCTCTTTGGAGAATGCATGTGCTGACAAAAAAAAAAAAAAGTGGGAGCAGATAATGTATGTAAATAACTTACCACATGTTAAGTGTTAAATATGTAAAAATTACAATTCTACTAATACCTCACAATGATTGTTCAATATAATTCCTGGGGACCAGCAGATGTCATAATGGTTATGTCACTGGACTCCCACATGGCCAACCAGAGTTCAAGTCCAGAATGGTGACTTCAAACTCATGCTGGGCACTTCAAAATCCTGCTGGGCACATGTGTGTGCATGCCCAAAACCTGAGAATGGAGGAGAAGGGACTTCAATATGGTCTTCCCTCTGGGGTGTGATTTCTTGCTTTCTTTCTGTCTGTCTCTCACTCTCTGGTGAGCATGCACATCCTAGAGCAAAAATCTCTCAAATAAATAAATACATATAATTCCTGGACAACTTAGATAATACTAATATGTTTTCTTTCTTATGTCAGGCAGTAGATACATGAATGTTTTTATATTATTCTCTGGCTTTCAGCATATCTGAAATATTTCATAATTTTTTTAATAGAAAAAAGTATGTTCTGACTAAAAGCCAATATAAATTTCTAATACCTCCTATTCATAGGGTTTTAGATCTCTATGGCCCAAAGCAAAAATGAAAATATGAAAATTAGAGTATCAGTTCCTGTCTGTCTTTTAAAATAGAGTGGGAGGATGTTTTCTTTCTTAAAGATTTGTGGGTTACCTTAATATAAACTAGAATTTTAATATTTCTTATCTCCTCCCACTCAGGTAGAACATCAGTAGATTCTAAGAAGGCACTGATTAAAATGCTTCTATTAAGAAAAAATTACATGTAGTAAAATCTAAGATGCTCTACATGAAGCAATTATTTTAAAAACCTTTTCATAACACTTTGAGAAAAGGGTGAAATAAAAATTTAAAAGTCAAATCTTGACTAGAGGGCTTACTGACAGACACGACTGAGAATAAAAGATCAAAACCCTAGAGTTCTTACGATTTTAATTTAAAATAATGTTTTTAAAAGAGAGACTAAAACACATTTCACAACACCAAGGGCTGATTTTTTTACTTCCACATCAAAACATCAAGTAATCTGATGAGTGTATCATTTGCTATATAAAGAACAGTGCACAACTAGCTCTCTGGGGGCTTTTGAGGAGGACCAATGCAGGAAAGTAGAGTTTAACAGAACCCATTCATTTGTAGAAGAGCCGCAGGAGGGAGGAAGAGAGTGCAAGGAAGAAATGGAGTTTCCCCGCAGTGTTACAACTCCTTTAGATTTGGTCTAGCTGGTCTTCCAGTTTTCAACAGAAACCCCTCTGTTCCAAAAAAGCGGGATTTCCCATTTTACTGCAAGGTTCAATTACTATGGCTAATGAACTGTAAATAAGGTGGTCGGTCATCTGATCATGACTGACATGAGTTATTAGGTACACGTTAAGAATCAGATACACCCAAACATAAAGTAAAAGAGAATTAAGTGCAGTCATTCAAAAAGTGTTTGTTTTGTTCTTTGGGCAATTGGGAGTGTGAAAAAATAAAATTAAAATGGCACAAGAGTTAAGAAAGAACTACATGAAACAAGATTGTAAAAAAGGAACAAACTGACTACCTTTGAGATTAGCATAATTTATTTATCTGATAGGTTCCACTAACTTTAACTCTTCTTCTCTGTAAATAAATGTTATGTCACCTGCCCGGGTCACATGGAATTCAAAAATATTTTGTGAAGAATATGAACTATAACTTCCCCAAAAAAATGAAGTATGAAAAAAACTGCAAATAGAGACTAAAGTCTGCTAAATGTTGGGACCAGCAGTTAGCGTAATGGCTATGCTGCTGAACTCCCATGTAGTTGACTGTGGTTGAAGTCACGGATCCAGTGGCTTATACTCACACCAGGCGCATGCGCGTGTGTGCCCAAGATCCCGGAGAGAATGGAGGAGAAGGGTTTGTGACGTGGCCATCTCCTCTGGGAGGTTATTTCTCGCTTTCTGTCTCTCTGTCTCTGTCTTTCTGGCGAGCGCACATGCCCTATAATGAACACCTCTAAAAAAATAAAGTCTGCTAAATGTCTCTTTTCTGTAAATGCCCTTGATATTTCTATATTCATGTGGCATAATTTTTCAAGAAGCTTCTTCAAGAACAAGGCTTGTTCAAAGACTGTGATTTGTTTTCCGCAGTAACACATCATGGTAAAGTGAACTAGATGACTTTCCCATCCTCAGTCTTGATTTGTAGCTCCAAATACTCATGGAATGCGATAACCCATACGCTCCCCACTCATCAGGATGACGTGCTTTCTACTTTCAGTAGGTTGAAGTGCAGGGTATGATTTATTATTACCCTTACTCATGGTACCTAGAAGAAAAGTAAATAGTAGAGCAGCAATTGGGTTGACAGCATCAAAAAAGAAGGGGGGCTCGTGGAGGAAAACACAGCATCCTCAAGGGACAGACGTTCTCTCTCTCTCTCTACCTCTCTCTCTCTCTCTCTCACACACACACACACACACACACACAGAAAAATGTAGAACTATTTACTTTACTGACATAGAACAGATGACAGAACAGGAATAAAGCATCTACAAAAGGGAGAGAAGAGATAATGAGAGGACTCATATAGCAAAATAAGAGAGACTATCTCCTGGGAGGCTTCTGAGGAAGGCCAAGGCAAGAAATAGAACCCATTCTCTTGTAAAGGGACCTGTGGGATGTAAGGAAGTGGGATTTTATACCAAGATTCAATTAACAATTAAACGTAAAAAAAGGTGTTCATGTGATGTCTTGCCAGGTCCACTGGATATAAAATCAAACACACTCAAAGAGTGTTTTCTTTTTTTAAATTACTTTATTTATTTATTTGTTTTTAATTTGACCAGAGAGAGACAGAATGAGAGTGAGAACAGAAAGAGAGAGAGAGAGAGAAAGCAAGCCACCAGGACTGGGACTTGAACCTTGGTCAGCCATGTGGGAGTCCAACACCCCTAACCACCATGCCACCTGCCGGCCACACACATTCAAAGAGTGTTTAAAAAGATTGTTTTAATTTTTTATCTTCTTCTGGGGGAAAGAAAGGATAAAAATATTACAAATTGAATTGGTCAATCACTGAGTTCCTTGACTTAGGCTCTCTCACTCACTAGCCCCCTCCTGTAATATCAACATAAAAGCCAACATAACATACTTTTTTAAGAAAGAATTATTATATTTAACTTTTTTATTTACTTATTTTTAAAATTGACCAGAGAGAGACAGAGTCAGAGACAGAGACATACAGAGAGAGAGAGAGAAAGAGAGAAAGCAAGCTGCCAGGTTCAGGTCTTGAACCATGGTTGGCCATATGGGAGTCCACGGCCCTTAACCACCATGCCACCTGCCAGCCCCCCAACATAACTTACTTACTTACTTTCTTTCTTTCTTCCTATCTATCTGTTTACTTATTTATTTATTTTTCACATGAGTTTTGCCAGAGAAAGACAGAGAGAGAGAGGGAGAAGGAGAGGGAGGGTGGGTGAGAAAGCAAGTCACCATGTCCAAGACTTGAATCATGGTCGGCCATGTGAGAATTCTAGTGCCTTAACCACCAGGCCACATGCTGGTCCCCCAACATAACTTTCTTAACATCCCAGCTCCATCTATGCCAATGACCCTCAACTTAAGAATTTCTTGGCTTATAGGAACTACAATAGAAATTTAAGGCTACAGAAAAATAAGAAAGAAATTTAACACTACATATAACTTTTCTGCATGCCCTTCAAACTGAAAATCTACCTGTTTCTTTGGAGAGAAGTAGTTTAAAAATATAACACTTGCTTAGAAAGAAAAAAATCCCTGCAGCTCGAAGGGAGTCATAATTAGCTCTAGCATGGAATGCATTGTAGATGATCTTCTCTGCTTTTTTTTTAAAATGTGCTGAAATGGAATTATAATTATCTTCCCAGTAAAAGAATTTTCTCCTAATGATCCATCAACAAATATAGGAAAAGGGAAGAGCTGCTCTATTTCACATCAAAATGAAAGCCACTTCAATCACATTACTCACCTATACGAAATGTCTATTTTTAATTATAATTTAGCAGGATGTTAAATTTATTAATCAATAAATGCAAACTTCACTGCTAAACTTACGGCAGATAGGTAACAATAGATCAACATAACCTAACACCTACTGCCAAATAAGTGACTTTAATCAATTATCTTCAGCACTTAAAAAAGTCCTGAAATGCTTACTTTAATTTCAACTTGCTCTTCCATTTCTTTAGTTTTTATTGTAGTGTATTCCTTTTCAAGCCTAAGAAGAAAAAGAAAAGAGTTAAAGGTATGTATCCATACTTTTAATAAATTATAAAATGTTTAAAAATATAGTAATATAAAATATAATTTCTTTAGTTTTTCCCAGCTTCCATCTTGATACTTAGTGTGAGAAAAATCATTTGAATAGTTATATGGATTCTTACAAAATTATCACCTCGTAAATGACAAAAATAAAAACAATAAAAAAATAAAGTTTATAAAGTGAAATATACAAAGCACCTAATATAGAACTAAGTTTGCAGATTCTATTCAGCCCTAAGCTTACAAAAGAATCTTCTATCTTTTCCCATCAAATTAAAACACATCTGTACAGTTCAACTGGTGCTAACAACAACAAAAACCCATGATACTGACATTACCTTAAAAGTTTTTGAGGGAAATGGGACAACTCTTCCTTACAGAAAAATTTTAATTAAAAAATATAGAAGATATGAGATAAATAGAAAAACCATCATTAGATGGGTTGGACTCATAGCCAGATTACACATGGCTGACCACAGTCTGAATCCCAGCTCCAGTGGCCTGACAAACATACACGTGTGTATATACCCTATGTCCCAACAGGATGGAGAAAACTAGAAAAAGGGACTGTGGTGTGACTCTGAATCATTAGTGGTGAGTGGGAGGGGAGTTCTTCTCTCTCTCTCTCTATAGCAAGCATAAATGCTCTCTGGCAAGTTGGGGGGATAAAAACACAATAATAACTGCCACCGACAAGAACCACAATAGATGCTAACATTAATGTGTCAAATATTTAGTAAGTACTAAGGAAAAATAATAAATTTACAGTACAGAATCCTGGCACCCAATACTTTAGTTGATTGATCAAGGTTAACATCACCAGTAATTCATACTGACATCATGCATCCCTGTTAAGATATATTAAGAAGGACACATCACCTTGACTATATCCCTTCCAATAATGTGTATCCTCAGGACCAGCAGATGGCATAGTGGTTACGTTGCTGGACTCTCACATAGTCAATCACGGTTTGAGTCCCAAACCCAGCAGCTTGAAACTCACTCTGGTGCACATGCAGGCATGCCCAAAATCCCAAGAGAAGACTGGAGGAAAAGGGACTGCAGCATGGCTATCCTCCCTGGGGGGGTGATTTCTCACTTTCTGTCTCTCTCTGTCTGACGAGCACATGTGCCCTATAGCAAAAATGTCTCTAAAAAAAAAAAAAAAAGTGTATCCTCAATCTAATTTGAAGAAAACATCAAACCAACCCAAATTCAGGAACAATCTATAAAATAGCTGACTATTTCTCTTCAGAAGGTTCAGGTTATAAAAATCAAGGTAAGTATATAAAGAGCTGTCACTACCTGGAAGACAGTAAGACAAGACAAATAAATGCAATGTACCTTTTTTAAAAAAAGAATTATTTAATTTTTATTTATCATTACTATTCCTTTTCATTTTGCTACAGGGCACGCAGGCTCACCAGAGAGACACCCAGAGTTAGAAAGAGAGAGAGCAAACCATCAGATCTGAGAGAAAGCAAGTCACCAGCACCTCAACCACTTCTCCACCTGCAGCCCTGCAATGTACTTTTGTACAACTCTATTGTAAGTTTAAATTATCTATTTTTTTAAAATTTTTACCATCATGCCACCACCACGCCCCAATAACTTAATTTTTTACAATTAAGAAAATTTTATTTATTATTTTTAAAATTTTTTCTATAGGGCATGTGTGAGAGAAAGAAAGAGAGAAAGCAAGCCACCAGGTCCAGGACTTGAACTGTGATCGGCCATGTGGGAGTCCAGTGCCTTAACCACCACACCACCTGCTGGTCCCCTAAACTTAATTTGTAAAGAACAGTTTTACATTTACAAAAATGTTGGGAAGATTGTACCAAGTTTTTATGTACCCTGTTATCCCAGTTTCTCCTACTGCTAATGTGTTACATTATTATGGTATAATCTTAGAATTAATGAACCATTATTAATACATTAATGTTATCTAAAGTCCACATTTTATTCAAGTTTCCTTAGTTTTTACCTAATACCCTATATTTCTAATCTAGGATATCATATCTTGGATATCTCCTTAGGCTCCTGACAGTGATGGTTTTTCAGACCTTCCTTTGTTTTGATGCCCTCAACAGCTTGGAGTACTGGTCAAGTTTTTGTAGAATGTCTCTCAAAAGGAATCCGTCTCATGTTTTTGTAATGAAGAGTTAAGAGGGCTTTGGGAGGAAAACCACAGAGGTTTGTACCATTTCCATCACATCATATTAAGGGACTAACTACCAAGAGGGCATTCCTACTGATGCTGCCCTTGATCACCAGGTTGAGAGCGTGCTTGTTAGGTTTCCCTATGCAAAGTTACTGTTCTCCATTTACTGATAGTGTTGGTAGGCCTTCATTATGGCTTGTTTTAATTTAAACCTAAAAAGACTGAGTATATTCTATCAGTCTAAAAACAGGATCAGTAGTAATTATCCTCTCTACTGACAGTTTCATTATTCAGTCTTCTCTACACATTACCAAAGTGGTCTTTTTAAAATGTTGATGGGGGTGGAGGGAGTGACAGTGATGCGGTGATAAACATGACACACAGTGAGACTGACCCACGTGGGAAGCTCCTCGTTCCTGTCTGGAGATCTCTCTGAGAACACCAAGCACACACACGCTCATGATCTTGGACTGGCTGATGTCTAGAGGTAGACTGTGGTGTCTGGAACATATTGGGGATGCTGGCTTTTTTTTCACTTTCTCTCATCCATGGAAAAACTAAATGAATAAACTTTAAAAATTAAATTAAAAAGGAATAAAATGTTGATTTGGGAGCCAGATGGTGGTGCAGCAATAAAACATACACTCTGCAAGTCAAACATACACTTTCCATGTGGAAAGTTCCCATTTCAAAACCTAAGGCTTCTGTGAGTATGCCAGGCACCTGCGTGTTCATGAGCTGGGCTGGGTGAAGCTGGGAATGAATCGTGGTGTTGGGTTTCTGCTGGGAATACTGTCTGTCTCTCTGTCTGTCTTGTCTCTCTTGCTCATGAAGCAAAAAGAAAATAAACAAAAATGTTGATTTGGATCATGCCACTCCTGGAGTTACTCTCAGTGGCTCCCATTACCCTTTACAAGACTAAATTTTAAAAGCTTCAAAAAAGTAATCAAAGCTCCTGGGAGAAATGCTAAGCAGGAAAAAGGAATGTATTAGATGGGCCTGGAACATGTTGTTGCCCAACGGGAAGGAAATTCTTAAAGAAAAATGGGAACATGTCAAAAGGACATCCCACCCATGCTGGGGGGTTTCCACTGGGTCAATCAGGACATGATAGTAATGGATGATAACTCACTGAGTAAAATAAGAATCCACTAATTCACACTTACATGAATAAGTAAATAAATAAGGGGGAAGAGAATGCCAACTATTAAATAAAGAATGAGAGAAAGAGAAAAAATCGTAAATGGATGTAAAACTGGTAAGGGAAATTTGGGTAAAGGAAGAAGATAATACATAATCTCAAGATACCTTTGTAATTAATAAGTATTTTCCCTTTGACAAAGGGAAAAATAGTAACTGCATAGTAGTGAAACTTGGCAGATACCCCTTAATCAAGAAATCAAAGCTAACAGTGCCAAATTTAAGAGAAACCAATATCGTCTTATCTATTGTACAACGAATGGAAAAGAAGTATTCTTATTTGTATACCTACTAAAAAACATAATGAATCAAATCATGAAGAAACCTCAGAAAGTGTTAAACCTTGGGATTATCTACAAAATAAGTGGCCAATACATTTTTTTTTTTTTTGGAGAGATTTTCACTGTAGGGCGCGTGCGCTCGCCAGACAGACAGAGAGAGACATAGAGACAGAAATCGAGAAATCACCCCCCCAGGGGGGATGGTCACGCCGCAATCCCTTCTCCTCCATTCTCCTCTCGGGATCTTGGGCACGCACGCACACGCGCCCAGCGTGAGTTTTAAGCCACCGGGTCCGGGACACGAACCACGGTCGACTACGTGGGAATCCAGCGACATAGCCATTACGCTAACTGCTGGTTCCTGCCAATATATTCTTTAAATACGTCAAGGTCAAGAAACCCAAAGGGTGGGATCAGCAGATGGTGTAACAACTATGTCGCTGGACTCCTATGTAGTCGACCATGGTTCAGGTCCCGAATCCAGTGGCTTAAACTCACACTGGGCATGTGTGCATGGTGCCCAAGATCCCTAGAGAATAATGGAGAAGGGATTGCGGCATGGCCATATCCCCCCTGCAGGGTGATTTCTCGCGTTGTCTCTCTTTGTCTTTCTAGCAAGTGCACATGCCCTATAGCAAAATATTCTCTCAAAAAAAAAAATTTTATCACTTGTCCCAATAATATCTTTTATAGCTATCCCTCCCACTCAGAGTTTGGAGTCTACTCCAGGACTATGTATTGGATTTTCCTGTCATGTCAGTTTGATTTCCTTTAACCTGAGAGTTCCTTGGCCTTTGGATTTCTTTCTTTCTTTCTTTTTTTGGAGAGGTTTTTGCTATAGGGTGTGTGCGCTCACCAGAAAGACAGAGACAGAGACAGAGAGATAGAAAGTGAGAAATCACCCCCCACCCCAGGGGGGATGGCCACACCGCAATCACTTCTCCTCCATTCTCTTCTCGGGATCTTGGGCACGCACATGCACGCACGCACATGCTTAAACCTGGTGAGTTTAAACCAGGTCTGGGACTCGAACCACAGACGACTACATGGGAGTCCAGTGACGTAGTCATTACGCTATCTGCTGGTCCCACAAGTGATAAAATTTAAACATGCACTGTAAATTAAATAATACAACAGTATTATATCTATAACTTCCTTATTTTGATTCAATACTGGGTTAATTTTTTAAAATGTGGTTTTAGGAAGTATACATTCAAGTATTTAAGAATAAAAGGCCTATCTCCAAATATTAGGTCATTGGGAAAGTCAAATTTTTCTATTAAAAATGCATCATGACTTTCCCAACAACCCCAATAGATCTCCTCTATAATGGTTATAGATTTACACACACATGTGCACATGTTGCACTTACTTATTTATATGCGGAGAGAGGATAATAAAGCAAAGGAAAATAATTGGTGAATGTAGGTAGAGAGTACACAGGAGTTCCTTGTACTATATTTGTAACCTTTAAAAATAAGTTTAAAATTAACCAAAATAACTATTACAACAATCCAAAAAGACAAAAGCTTATGACTCATCTCTTATAAGTTTCATGTCTTGAGCCTTTGTACATACACTACTCTCTGACAAAATGCCTTCCTTCTCCACTGGCGGACCTCTACTTATCCTTCCAGAGCAAATGTGGCAAAATGTAAACAATTAGTGAATCTGTGTGGAGAGTATTTAAGAAGTCCTTGTACTATATTTGTTACTGTTTTATATGTTAAAAAGTAACCAAAATAAAAATTACAACCAAAGTCTTCTCTTGCAAGTTTCCCATCTGATAGGAACCTCTGAGCCTTTGTAATAAACTGCCTAACTGCTTTCGTTCTCTTTACCCGGCCAATCTCTCCTCGAGGGACAAAAAGCAGTTACTCTTTTAAACGCAAATCATATTACTTTTCTCAAAATTTTCTAGTTTGCACTCAGATTTAGAATAAAGTCTAGACCATGAGGAGGCCAATAATGCCCAACAGAACTGTTTTTAAAAAATTACTATTTTTAATTCCATTTATTATCATTTTTTAATTTGACCAGACAGAGACAGAGAAAAGAGAAAACAAGAAAGCAAGCCACCAGTCTGGGACTCCAACCTGGTCGGCCATGTGGGAGTCCAGCGCCTCTAACCACCACGCCACCTGCCGACCCCCAACAGAACTTTTAACAATAAAATGCTATTTGTGCTGTCCAATACAGGAGCCATTGGCCACATGTGAGTGATTTATAAGCACTGAAAATGTAGATAACTGGTGAAATGAATCTTTAAGCAGTGTTTAAGCTTTAAACACTTCTAGTTCCCCATCTTGCTTCTGATTTCATTTCCCCACACTCCTACTTGTCTGTCTACTCTAGTAACATTGGCTTTCTTGACAGTCCCTGAACACATGGATCACATTTTCCCCTCAGTCTTCAAATTTACTCTTCTCTCATCAGGGAACTCCCCACCCCACCCCCGCAATGACCATGGGGTTCCCGCTATCACTTCCTTCAGGAATCTGTTCAAATTACCTATTGGCCTGTGTGCCCTTCTTTGAATGCCCTTTCTAAAATAGTGTCCTTGGTCAGCAGGGATGGTACAGCAGTGACAAGGGGCTCTGCAACGCTGAAGCCACATGGGAAGGTCTTCAGTTCACATTCCAAGGTGTCTCTGCACACACCAGCCACGTGTGTACCTGTGGTGCTGGCTGGCTGCGGCTGGAGGTGGACTGCAGCACAGGGGCACTACTGGGGTACCTGGCTCTCTCTTTTATGCTACTGGGCACACACATTTGCCAGAGACAGGTAAAGGAGAGAGAGACAGAGAGCAGAAAAGTGGGAAGTCATCCCCCAGGGAGATGGCCATGCTCCAATCCCTTCTCCTTTCTCCACTTGGGATTTTGGATACATACATAGTATGTGTTTTGGGACATAAAATATAGTATTGGGACAAGCGATAATTTTTTTTTTTTTTGAGAGAATTTTTTTGCTATAGGGCATGTGCACTTGCTAGAAAGACAAAGAAAGAGAGACAACACAAGAAATCACCCTGCAGGGGGGATATGGCCATGCCGCAATCCCTTCTCCATTATCCTCTAGGGATCTTGGGCACCATGCACACATGCCCAGTGTGAGTTTAAGCCACTGGATTCGGGACCTGATTTTGGACACTTACATACATACTATGTGAGCGGTGTGTTTTTCAAGCTGCCGAGTCCAAAACCTGACCAGTTCAGTTGGCCATGTGGGATTCAGCAGCCTCAAACACCATACCATTCTCACTCTCAAGGAAAATACTAATAAACTTAAAAATTTAAGATTTATTTTATTTTATTTATTATTGTTTTAATTTGGCTAGAGACAGACAGAGAGAGAGGGGGAAAGTGAGAAAGCAAGTCACTCGAACCATGATCAACCATGTGGAGTCCAGCAATGTAATCATTACAACATCTGCTGATCCCAGGGGAAGAGAAATGTTAAAGGTAGTAAGCAGTAGTCCAACAAACCACTATTAAAAAGTATTATACCATTCTTGGTGCCAGCAGGTGGCAGGGTGGTTAAGGGCATTAGACTCCCACATGGCCAACTGCAGTTCGAGTCCTGGACTTGGCGGCTCGCTTTCTCACTTTCTCTCTCTCTCTCTGTCTCTCTCACTCTGTCCTTCTCTGGTCAAATTAAAATAAATGAATAAATAAAGTTAAGCAAAATCATTATTTTTTTTAAAAAAGTATTATGTCATCCCAAGATTAATTTTATCTTATTTTCAAACAATACCACCATCTAAAAAAATACAGTTTTGTGACCAGCAGTTAGTGTAATGGCTATGTCACTGGACTCCCATGTAGTCTATTGCAGTTTGAATCCTGGACCCGGTGGCTTAAATCACGCTGGATGCTTGTGCGTGGGTGCCCAAGATCCCGAGAAGAGAATGGAGGAGAAGGGATTGTGGCGTGGCCATCCCCCCTGGGGGGTGATTTCTTGCTTTCTGTCTCTCTGTCTCTCTCTGTCTTTCTGATGAACACATGCCCCAATAGCAAAAACCTCTTAAAAAAAAAATACAGTTTTAAAACCTAAGGAGGAAAAATATACTTACCTGTAGAATGTTTTCCCATTTCCACTGAATTTTCTATATGGTTTACCAAACCCCTATAATTAATAATGAACATTATACTTGCCCCCGAGGCAGTCACATATGCTCAAGACACTGTGCTTTTCAGGATGCGATCACATGGGAGGCCCGGGTTTGATTCTCAATCCAACCTAATGGAGGAGCTAAGAGGTGTAAGCCTAGCCTGAGTGACACAGGAGGGTCAGGCAGCAGCACTGCACACAAAGAGATGCTGTCGTAAAAATTATTTTAAAAAATAAAATACTTACTTTTTCATTTTTTTTGAGTTGTATTTCACTTGGTAAGCTGCTTGGATTAATTTGTCTGGACCACCATCAAACTGATGTGGAATGACCTTTTGAAAGTGCTAAGACACAATAAAGGAAAAACTTAAGAACTACTTAGTGCTGTTTGCTATTAACTAATTAACAGCAACATCTAAAGACATTCAAGAAATCGTGAACTGACGTACCTGTAACATTCCTTCCATGTCAAGTTGCATTAGTTCTGCCTGATTCATTTGAAGAAGCGCTAATCCTACCCGAAACACTATTTCTAAACCCTGAGGAAACATTAAATAAAGCCAAATTTGTATTACTCTTCCATCGACAAAAACTAATCATTCAAAATAGCACTAAGGCAAACATTTAGGGATTTAAACTAGGGAGCTGGCAAATATTTTCTGTGAAGAACCTGAGAGTATTGGGTCATCATGACACATTTTTGCATAGAAAAATACCTCATGATTTTCCGATGACCTGATATTACAGGCTTGGTGGGCCACATGGTCTCTGTCGTCACAACTATGCAACACTACTAGTGTAGCCCAAAAGCAGATATCAATAACACATAAACAGGAAGGGCTGTGTTCCCAAAAAACATTTAAACAAAGAGATAAGGACAGAGCTGGCACACAAACCAGTGTAAACAGGTATACAATTGGTTTGTCAATGGCAATCTAAACCAGTTTAGATAAGTAACACAAACTGATCTTCCCAAGATGTAATTAACAGCAATTAATACTGACTTCAGAAAACAGAACCCAAAAGGGGCCAGCAGGTGGCATAGTGGTTAAGGGTATTGGACTCCCACATGGCAGACCACAGATTGAGTCCTGGACCTGGTGGCTTGCATTCTCACTTTCCCTCCCTCCCTCTCTCCCTCCCTCCCTCCCTCTCTCTCTCTCACTCTGTCCCTCTCTGGTCAAATTAAAAAAATAAATAAATAAAGTTAAATAAAATAGTTCTTAAGAAAAAAAAAAAGAAAACTCAAAAGAAGACAACAATTCATTATATATGACACTGACAATTAAAAGGACAAACTGCAGGGAACTAGCAGTTAGCGTAACGGCTATGTCGCTGGACTCCCATGTAGTCGACCGCAGTTCACGTCCTGGACCCGGTGGCTTAAAACTCACGCCGGGCACATGTGCATGCATGCCCAAGATCCCGAGAGGAGAATGGAGGAGAAGGGATTACGGCGTGACCATCCCCCCGGGGGGTGATTTCTTGCTTTCTGTCTCTATGTCTCTCTGTCTGGCGAGTGCACACGCCCTATAGCGAAAATCTCTCAAAAAATAAAAAAAGGACAAACCGCAAATATGTTCACAGAGTAGAAGAAAATTATACTAATTATCTCTTATTTGAATAACAGTATTAACTGTAAGGAAAATTGTACCTCTGACTGTATCAGTCAGGAGATGATAAAGAGGTTAAGACTGTGGGCTCCAGAATTTTTGAGTCCTGATTACTATACCTATGTACTCTTAAATCCACAGATAAGCTACATAACCTTTATCTAAATCTCGGCTTCCTCATCAACCACCTAACAGATGGGGATATCTGAGTTTCTACCTGATAGGGTTGCTATATGGTTTAAATGAGATTACCTAGTAAGCAGTTTAGCATGGGTTTCCCTATTGTTCTCATCTCACTGCTCTAACTAACCCGATGACTGTTTTACTCAACTCTTGCCCCTAGTTTGCCCTATAACTCACCTCAGACATAAAGATGTCAAATATCCTTGTTGCAATTGGTAGTGGAAAAGTTGTAAGAAAGATAGTCAGAAACCAGGATGATGCATACATTGAGGTATGAAAACTCTGAGACTGAAAGTGTACAAAAAGCTCTGGAAGATGCTCCTAAAGAGAAAAAAACAATTAAACATCATAAAACTGAATATTTTAAATCAGATCATTATATATGCTAGATTAGCCTATACCAAACACAAAGAAAAGGATCAGGTATCATGTGTGTGCATGTGCGTGCATGTGTATGTATCTGTGTATGTGTGTAAAACATAAAAATTAAATCCAGAAAGGAAAAATATTTGAAAGGGATTTTTCCCTTGATTTTTACTCCACTCCTCTTCTCTCTACCATTATGCAGTCACTAGATAATCTGAGTGTTAAACAAAAAATGATGGAGATGTTACACAAAATTACAAAAAAAAGACTACAGGCGCAACTAGCAGATGAAGTAACAGTTACATCGCTGGACTCCCACATAGATGACCACGGTTCGAGTCTTGGACCCAGTGACTTAAAAAAAACTCATGCCAGGCGTGTTGTGCATGTGTGTCCAAAATCCCAAGAGGAGAATGGAGAAGAGAATGTGGTATAATCATCCCCTGAGGGGTGATTTCTTGCTTTCTGTCTCTCTGTTTCTCTCTGTGTCTCTGGCAAGTGCACAAACCCTATAGCAAAAATCTCTCCACAAACAGAAAGATTACAGGCTAGCAAAACAGAGATACAAAAAGAGAAAGGCAGGAGAGAGGACTGAAAGAAGCAGAAGAGACACTCCATGTAAACTGACCGCCATCTGCATCACAGTATCTTACCTATGGACTTAAGAGCTCAGGCTATGTAACAATGACAAAATGTAATATGACCTAATAAGGAAACTCCTGTGCTTAGGAAATAGGTTCATGGTATGTCTGGCACAAATACTTAAGATGTGAGTATGAAAACTGCAGTCAGGTTACAGATTGCGACCTACCTGCAGTCAGCCTCAAATTTAGATCTAGTTGTGGTTAACCAACCAACAAATTATCACGTGATTAAAAACTGATTTCCCCCCCAACTGCTCTAACATTTTTAATATTAAATTTGTTTAGTAGTCACTCGGATCAAGCTGAAAAAAAAAAAATAAAAAGGCAAAATGCCTTTTTGTCAACATTGCACTTTTACCTGTATCATGCATTCAAACTGGTACATACAAAGACCCAGTTCTGCCATGGTTGGTTTAAAAAGTTCACGAAGTCTATAATCTTGCATTAATTTAACAAAGACACAGAAAGCTTCTTCTTCTGGCATCTACATTAGGAGAAAAAGGCAATACAGGTTAAATTAGGTGATACACGGCCACATAATGCAATGTCAAAAGCAATGTACTAAGAATCAGAAGGTTCTAGTCTCTCCTTCTAACAACAAGAGAAGTTAGATAAATCTTAAAATCTCTGAAACTAATTGCCTTAACGTGCCTAATTTGTTAATTCAAGTAACAAATACTCATTGTGAGTCAGATATTTTTTTCTCTCTAGATATATATCAGTGAATAAAATAAATATAATCTCTACCCTAAAGGAGCTTGAACTTTGCAGTGAGAAGATAAAGAAAACACACCGAATAAATTAAGTAATATGCAGTGGTCAACTTCCTGTAATTTTAGGTTCAACCAACTACAGATTGAAAATATAAGAAAAAAATGGCTGTCGGTACTTAACATAGGCTTTTTTCCCTCATCATTAGTCCTTAAATAATAGAACATAACAACTATTTACATGGCATTTACATTGTAGCAGGTATTGTAAGTAATTTGGAGACAGTTGAAGGTATATGGGGGGACAGGGCATGGTGGTTGGCGTGCTAGTAGTCTCCCACATGCCTTACTGCAGTTTGAATCCTGGACCTGGAGGATGGCTTGTTTTCTCACTTTCCTTCTCTCTCTTTCTCATCAAATTTAATAATAATAATAATAATAATAAATAAAAAGTAAATATTGTTTTAGAAAGGTATATGGGAGGATATGGACAGGTTATAAGCAAATACATGCTGTTTAAGTAATTCAAGCATCTGCAAATTTTGGTATCTGTGATAGGACCTGGAACCAATCCCCAGTGGCGACTGAGGGATGACTATGTATGACAAGTGGTGATGAGTGCTGTGAAAATAAAGTACGGTAATAGGGAATGCTGAAGAGAAACACTGCTATTTACACAGGTCAGAGAAGGTCCCTTGATAAGGAAATGTGGGAACAGAATCCTGAAGAAACTAAGGGAGGATCTGAGGAAAGAACAGTCCTGGAATACAAGAGTACAAAGTCCCTGAGGCAGAATCATGCACTTGGAACACTCAAGGAACAGTAATTAGGGCACTACCTAATCAGATGTGATATTGGTTATGGAGGAGAAGTAATGGGATCTCAGGATCCCTAAATACATAGGGATCTAGAGACCACTGTAAGGATTTTGACTTTTAACTTACGTGAGATGGGAAGCCTTGTACAGATTCTGAGCATAAGTCATACAATGAAGTGTAAGTGTTAATAGAACTTGTGTGCTTTCAAATTATCTTTAATTGAGGTTTAAAGATACTAATTTCACTTGTCAATCACTAGGAAATTATATTAATAAGATAATAAACTTGAAAGTTCCGTGAAGAGATACAAAGATATTCAGCATATTTAGGCAAATTATTAAACCGCCTTTCTCAAAATAATAAAAATTGCTGACTCTCATTCACTCATATTATACAGGTTTCAAAAAGGAATATCCCAAAGGATCTCTAGGTATTATTCTTATTGGAGACTGTTGCTAATAACAATACATTTTCCCTAGCCTTGACACAGCCATGAACAGTAGCCACAAATTACTCTTGGTAAAATCAACATTTCCTTCCTTCCTCCCAAGATAGTCACAGTCTGCTTTTAAAACCATCTCTATCTTCTCTAGCTCTCCTTAGAGGCTGAAGCAATGCGGAAGAGACAGGAGTGACTTTAGTGTGCCGTCGCCACCAAGAGCCTCCTCAACAAGCCCAAGAGTGAGATGACTCCAGAGGAGCTGCAGAAGCGGGAGGAGGAGGAGGAATTTAACACGGGTCCACTCTCTGTGCTCACGCAGTCAGTCAAGAACAACACCCAAGTACTCATCAACTGCCGCAACAACAAGAAACTCCTGGGCCGAGGGAAGGCCTTCGACAGGCACTGCAACATGGCGCTGGAGAACGTGAAGGAGATGTGGACTGAGGTTCCCAAGAGTGGCAAAGGCAAGAAGAAGTTCAAGCCAGTCAACAAGGACCGCTACATCTCCAAGAAGTTTCTGCGTGGGGACTCGGTCATCGTGGTCCTGCAGAACCCACTCATCGCTGGCAAAGAGAGCCTTTTTCCCACTGTCAGAACACACTCTCTGTCCTACCAAGACCTGTCCTTTGTGATGGGAGTAATAAAATCTTCTTTTTCTAAAAAAAAAAAAAAAAAAAAAAAACCCATCCCTATTAATCCCATTGAGCCTGAGAGCCCCACCCAATATCCCAAAACTCTCATCCTATATGGTTCCTAATCTAATCTCATTTCCAGCCTTCTCTAAATCTTTTACATAGAACTTCCTGAAACCCATAATCTGCATCAACAAGATTTTCAATCCTTATCCTCAATCTCTTTTACAAATATTCCTTTCTTCCTTTAGTTGAAAGCTGGCTGTCCCCTAATATGGTTTTTTCTCCCATAGATAGCACTGGAGGCAACAGAAGTTAACAAGATATATGAACCTGGCTGAACCTGGTTGCCACTTTCATATCATTAACTTCCCCTTCTGTTTGAACACATGACAGCAGATATGTGTGTACACACCCTATAGCAAAATCTTAAATATAAAAATAACAGTACCCATTTCATAAGGTCCATCTGTTCCTGTTTTTGCAACATACACAAACTTCTGGGTCACCACCTACACACACACACACACATTTTCATGAAAACAGATTCTCTAGCCTACAAGATTTTTACTTCCTTTTCTCTAATGAGCTTGGTAAGCAGGTTGATTTACCTACGGTAGAATTTTGTCAGTTCTAATTGTAACAGAGAAAAACAAAGTAATTGTAAATTTAAGCAGGTAAAGGAATATAAGAAGGCATGAAGCACAGTGAGCACAGGAGAGAACTGAAAACAGAGAAAAAGTAGTGTAGTATAAATGAGTGGTGGGCATGCCAGGTCAAATAATTGTAGGATAGGATAGGGTAGGGTAGGGTAGGGTAGGGTACTAGCTTATACTAGCTCAGGATCTAGAGCCACACCAAGAGTTAAGTACCAGTTTCTCTAGATAATACCTATATGACTTTGGAGAAATTAACCTCTCTGTTGCTCAATTTCACCATCTATCAAATGGGTAAAATAACAGTACCTAAGGGCCAGCAGATGGCATGGTGGTTAAGGTGCTGGACTCCCACATGGCTGACTGTGGTTCAAGTCCCAGACCCACTGGCTTGGAAAGTATGCTGGGTACAGGTGCATACATGCCCAAAACCCCAAGAGAAGAATGGAGAAGTGACTGCAGTGTAGTCACCCCCCCACCACCACCCCGCGGAGAAGTGACTGCAGTGTAGTCACCCCCCCCACCACCACCCCGCCCAGAGGATTATTTCTCACTTTCTCTCTCTCTCTGTCTCTCACCAATGAGCGTACACATCCTATAGCAAAATCTTAAATATAAAAATAACAGTACCCATTTCATAAGGTTGCAATAAAGATGAGTATACATTAGTATTTATGACTATTTGACCTGGCATGCCTACCGCTCCTTTATACTACACTACCTTTCCTCTGTACTCAGTTCTCTCCTGCGCTCACTGTGCTTCATGGCTCCTTTTATTCATTTACCTGATTAAATTTACAGTTACTTTGTCTTTCTCTATTACAATTAGAACTGACAAAATTCTACCCTAGGTAAATCAACTCCATATCTACATCAAGGCAGCAGGAAGTGGTTAGAGAGAAACAAAAACAAAACATTTAACGATGCTGCCTGGTCTCACTCTGAAGTCAGGATAGTCTCCTTACTGCTACCTGTATACTTTATTTCCCTAATTCAATAACTCTCATTCCCCTAGAACATCATTTCAAACTTTCTTCTTGGTCCTCAATCTTCCAACACCCCTCCTCCCTACTCAGTTCTAAGCTAATGGCCTTGTTTGTTTCTTCGATATTTTAAAAACTGAAGCACTCAGAAGAGAAACTCCTCACTCTCATGCCGTCACCTCTATCAGCCTCCCTGACTGCATCTGTACTCAGTCTTACAGTCTCGGGTCTCTCCCTTTCACCTACTGGCCTGAGCCTTTACCCAGTTCCTGTCTCATAATTTCCACTGCTGGCTTAAAATCTCCACTTGGATGTTCCACATCTCAAACACACCCCCAATTTCCTACTTCGCCATTTCCTGTCCCAAACTTCTGCTCAAAAACCTGGAGAGGGTCATCGCCAATGCCTTTCTCTTTCACTCCACAGCTCATCTATCAACACATTATGTTGGCTCCATATTCAAAGGACCTCAAGAACCAACCACCGTGTACCACACAGACACCTTTTCCGAATCACCACAAAGAGAGCAGCCCACTGTCTGCATTACCACAAGAGCTTGCTCACTGGTCACTGTTGCTTCCCTTAAAGTTCTGTTCAATCAGTCCATTTTCCAGATAGCACAGAGCTGCCAGAGTGATCCTTTAAAGGCACGAATTAGATCATTTCACTCCACTGCTTAAAATACTCTCAAGGCTTGATATATCCTCAATAAAACCCTAAATTCTGCCAATGTCCTACATAGTGGGATCTCTTACACCTCTCCAACCTCAGCTTCTACCAGCTCCTTCCCTTTGTTACTTCTCCTCTCACCCAGTCCAGTTACTGTGGGAGTAAACCATTCACCCCCTCCCCCCCCACACACACCCCATTTTTGACTTGTTTTTTTGTTTGTTTGTTTTGCCTTGCAAGAATTCCTGCTCTTCAGGACATTAAAAAAAGAAAAGAAAAGAAAAGAAAAGAAAAGAAAAGAAGAGAAGAGAAGAGAAGAGAAGAGAAGAGAAAAAGGAAAGGAAAGAAAAAGTTTCATTCCTCCCCCCTCTACAGTAGCATTGATTTGGGAACTGAAGAAGGTTGTTTGTTTGTTTGTTTCAAGTCCTTATGGTAATATTGTAAAAAATAATAAGATAGGTGGTTTGATAAAAGATCATAGGAAAAAAAAAAAAAACTTACAATGGGCTCTTCTCAAAAAGACTGAAACACAATGGTGACAAATAAAAGAGTGTGACACTAAGTGACAACTATAACCATAAAGAACCACTACCCAGTTGTTTCACAGTAATTCCTATTAGAAAGAAATCAAGACGCTAAAGTCCTAGAGCAGTGTGCTGCTGCATACTTTCTCTGTGACACTGAGTGGACAGGAATTCATGTCTTTTGCAAAGGCCTAATGCAGACAATGTACCTGATCTTATAGGAGTACTAAGATGCATACAAAATACATATATCCTGGACTTTTAGCTATTTAAATTCAACATATACTATTATGATTTAGAAAATGGTTTGTCCCCCAAGGTTTCATGCCTGGAATTTGATGTCGGGAGGTGGTAAGCCAAGTGGGCAGTGACTGGATCATGGAAGCGGCAATTTCATGAACAGATTAATGACTTCTACAAGAACCGGTGAGTTCTAGTTCTCATGAAAAGGGGCCAGTTCTTATGAAAGCTGGTTGCTAAAAAAGCAGAATGAGCTGTCCACAGCCTGTTCTTTCTGCGTGCATCTGCCAACCTCTGTGCTTTCACTGGCCATTTTGTAGATCAGCCTGATGCTGGCCTATGCTTTTGGACTTTCCAGTCACCAGAACTGTGAGACAATAAGCTATTATTTCTCTATAAATTGGCCAGTCTCCAGTATTTCTGTGAGTAAAGAAATAATGGACTAAAAGATGAACTAACTTTGCAAATTTTATCAGACTCACTCTCTGGGTTGCCTTTCTAAACAAGTTGTGGGAGACAATACAGCATGAAGGATAAGAGCATAAACTTTAAAACAAAGAGGAGGTTTTTAATCTGTTCTGAGATTCATATCTCAAGAAAGGAAAAACTGCTTTTTAGATGCTGAACAGAAATGACTACTAACAGCTTATTTTGGAGCTAATATGAAAGTGAAAAGAATACAAAAATCACTAGAGTGATAAGGATGTTTGAGTGCAATAGTGAAAGACCTACCAATAATGATCAATTATAAATTAGGAAAACCATAATTTTTTAAACAAGTATACCTCAACACTAATAAATCTTGTTTAGTACTGTATTTTTATTTTTAAAGAAATCTGGCTGATTTTTTTTTTTTCATCTGAAAGGCAATGATAAATATATAACCTCCTTTTAACAATTTGGCATTACCTATCAAACACTGAAATGCATTCACATGCTAACTGAGCAATTCTACTTATAAGAATTTACTGTACAGGGAACCAGCAGTTAGCATAATGGCTATGTCGCTGGACTCCCACGCAGTCGACCGCGGTTCGCGTCCTGGACCCGGTGGCTTAAAACTCATGCCAGGCGCGTGTGCGTGCGTGCCCAAGATCCCAGAGGAGAATGGAGGAGAAGGGATTGCAGCATGACCATCCCCCCTGGGGGGTGATTTCTCGCTTTCTGTCTCTATGTCTCTCTCTGTCTGTCTGGCAAACGCACGCGCCCTATAGCGAAAAAAATAGAATTTACTGTACAGATGTAATCATTCATGTAGACAAAACTGTATACAAGGGACTCAAATAGTTTGTGAAAAATGGAAATAAATACAAGCTTACTTTGGTGCAAATAATGTTTGAATTTCATGCATTTTTCATTATATACATTCTTATTTTTACTATTTTTTTTTATACCTTCAGTCACTGTTTATCATTACAGTATACAAAATGAATTTTCCCAGCATGAATACCCAAAGATACTACCATACATGCTATCAACAAATAATTTTCATTTTTTTAAAGAATTATTTATTTATTTATTTCCAGCTGTTAGCATTATTATTATTTTTTTTTAATTTGACCGGAGAGAGAGAGAAAGGGAAAGGGAGAAAGCAAGCCACCAGGTCCAGGACTGGAACCACGGTCGACCATGTGGGAATCCAGTGCCTTTAACCACCACACCACCTGCTGTGTCCCACCATCTTTGTGTCTCTTAAATGCTTTGCTTCTTTCTTTTCCCCTTGAGTCCCTTTCTCTCACCCTCCCCCATTTCCCACCCTCCTCCCACACTGTCTCTATTATCCACAATTGCTCTCCATGATTTAGTATCTTCCAATCTTTCTGTTTATAGAATGCAGATGCTTGATATATATTGAATGGGGGCATACAATGCCTCTCTTTTATAGTCTGGCCTGCTTTGCTTAGCAGTGAATCTTCCGTATTCATTTACTTTCTATCAATGCCAGGGTCTTGTTATTTTCAAGGCTGACTACGATTTTAAAGCATATCTATGCCACACTTTTCCAATCCATACATCTGTCCATAGGCATCTAGGTTGGTTCCATGTCTTCGCAATTGGGAATAATGCCACATGTATAATTTATAACCTAATTTTCTTAGAAATGGACAAACATCCTATAAGCACTGGGGATACTATTATAAAAAAAAAGTAAAAATTAACCATTTTTATTAAAACTTAGTGCCTTTGATACCAGGTTTGTGCTACTCAGAAAAGAGGTGTGTGTATATGTTACTGAGAGCTATACTTTTTTTAAAAATTATTATCATTATTATTGGGTCATCAGAAAAATCATGATGCATTTTTGCACAGAAAAACATAGAAAAATACATAACAACCTAATATTATGTTTTAACTCGTTACAGGGCACATGCATTCATGAGAAAGAGAGAGAGAAGAAAAGTGAGAAAGCAAGCTGCCGGGTCCAGGATTCAAACTGTGGTTGGTCATGTGGGAGTCTAGCACCTTAATGTGGGAATGCCACCTGCTGGCCCACTGACAGCTATAGCTTTAAAACTAGGCAGAATGGCTGGAAAACTGAAGCAAAGCACAGGGAAACAGAACTTCTGACTCCTATTCTGCTTTTATCTATGACTATGTGTGATCTTGGGCAAGTCGTTGAACTTTATTACATGCTTCCCTTATGCTAAGCTTCTACATATATTGTCTCCTGTAACCCACACAATGAATCTGAAAGCAGAAAATAATATTTAATTAAGGTTGAGAGAACAAATATACCAGCCTAGTTTATATAGCTAATACAGAACTGAGATGCAAAAAGCCTGTATGACTCAAATATAGTTGTTGCCAAAGTTCCTTTTCAAGACTCAAAAAAGAATTGCTGAGATTAAATAGAGGAAGATTGGACTTTTAAAAGATTTTCAAGGCTAAGGAGTTAACACTATATTGGGGCCAATAGATGGCATAGCGGTTACATCACTGGACTCCCACATGGCCAACTGCAGTTTGAAGCCTGGACCCAGTGGTTTTACAACTACACTGGGCACGTGTGCGTGCATGCCCCAGATCCTGGGAGGAGAATGGAGAAGAGATTGTGGCATGGCCATCCCCTTGGGGCGTGATTTCTCACTTTTCCTCTGTCTGTCTGTCTGTCTGTCTGTTTCTCTCCAGCGAGTCTACGCCTAAAAATAAAAGTTAACACTATAGGACACTTTCCTCCAAAGTTTTGACTATCCTGTCCTTAAATTCTGAAAACAACTCATCCAAACCACTCTAAAATAAGTCACTGCCCGTGTTAATCCAAGAGGCAGTAAAAGTCCTACAGAGTATCACTATTTTAGAACATACAGCAAGATATGCATAACAGGCCCTTAGCTCTATGACAGACAAAATTTCTAAAGATGTTATACAACATAAATAAGATTTCCATACCAACATTTTAATCATATCCTCCTTGGTTGGGAAAAGATTACTCTTAATTAAATGTTGAAAAATAAGTTAAGATCTAAAACTAAATACAGCCTTAAATAGAATATTATGGTATAAATATATGCATTATCAAGTTGAAATTTCATTTGGTGGCAAGATATTATTATATCTCAACACTTTTAATATGAATATTTCTATTCACATTACGCAAAGGGAGCAATATCCAGTATCCACTTTTACTCAATAAAAACAATGATGATTTTTAATACTTCAATCCAACTTTAATAAAGAGCTTAATTGGACATTTAATACTTGTACTAACTTACCTGCATAAGCAACAATCCAACTATAAAAGCACTTCCTTGACAGTAACCAACCTCACGATCCACTAAAGAATATGCCTAAAAAGAAAAAAATATTGTTCAAAATACTTCAACATAGTATATTATACCTTCCTTTTCCAAAAATCTGATAGTGAGACAATAAAGAGACCTTTTCACTTAGAAAAGCTCTTGCTTGTTTGCTGTAAATGTTATCCTACAAAAATTTCAAAGGTAAGTGTTCTATTATATAGAATGTTCTTTTGACAATTTCCCAATTAGAAATTGTCAGTTCCAAAGGACAAGAAAATAAAGGAATTTGTACTCATGATAATAGAGCTTTAAAAATCAAGTAAAATTTAAATCTGATAAAGATAAAACTAGAGCAGGGTTAAGTAAGGCACAATTAAAATGGTTTAACAAGAAGTCAATATTCCACAGAAGTAGTTGGTAGAGAAAGAAACAATGGGAAAGGAAAAGGCAATGCTGAAGAAAAAAATTACAGGGGACCAGCAGTTGGCATAATGGCTATGTAGTCAACCGTGGTTCGAATCCCAGACCCGGTGGCTTTAACTCATATGTGTGTGTGTGCCCAAGATCCCGAGAGGAGAATGGAGGAGAAGGGATTACGGCATGGCTATCCCCCCAGGGGGCATGATTTCTCGCTTTCTGTCTCTCTGTCGAGCACACATACCCTATAGTAAAAACCTCTCAAAAGGAAAAAATTACAGTAGCCCACCTTTCAAGGGCTAAAAGCTCTTAATAGCCTGGTCATAGCAAGCAATAAAAACTTGTTGAATAGAGCCCAAGATGGCATTGTGGATAAGGTGCTAGATTCCCACAAGGCTAACCATGGTTCAAGTCCTGAACCTGGAGGCTTGTTTTCTCACTCTCCCTTGATCTCTCTTTCTCCCTCCTTCTCTGCCTTGTCCCATTAAAATAATAATAATAAATTAAATTAAATAAATAAGTTTTTTAAAAACCTGCTGACTGTATAAATGCAACCATGATGGAAAAAACCTGCATCCTAGATTTTAAACCTCACAGAAGGTGAATTATCCATTTTCATAGAGGATCTCTGGTATGCACTTTAAAGATTATTTCTGTCATCCAATACTTAATAATATGATGAATTTTATGACCAGTTGTTTAATCTGGACAAAAAAATGTAGCATCAGAATTAAAGAAAAAATTATGCTAAAGTCAATTTTACTACCAAAGTAACTGATTATTGTATGGTAGGAGTCTATGTTTCATCATGGGACATGTATAATTTCAACCTGCAGAAAATTTATTTCAGGGCTGGCATGTGGCATGGTGGTTAAAAGCACTGGATTCCCACATGGCTGACCGCAGTTCAAATCCCAGACCAGGCAGCTTGCTTTCTCACTTTCCCTTTCTCTGTCTCTATCTGGTCAAAATTAATAATAATAACAACAAATGGAATTAAAAAAATAATTCTTCAGAAAATTCACTTCATTTTTTAAAAATTCCAACAGGATGGGGAAATGGAGAAGGACTTTTGGCATGACTATGCCCCAGAGGGGAGTGTTTTCTCCCTATGTCTCTGGTGAGTGCAAATAACCTCTAGCATCATGATTGATTAATTAATTAAGTGAATAAATAGCACTTACCTTCATTACATTAAATAAAACCTCCTGTCCAAGGCTATCTTTTTCCTTAAAAAAATTGTGTTCAGGATAAGTTCTCGCAATGTCCCTTCGGATCAGTTTTTCACAAGGTGAGGTCATCTTCAGTAGTTCTGAATACTGATCCTTTATTGGCATACTTTGTGCACTGCATAAAAGTTGCCAAACTATTGCTCTAAAGTGGTGAGGTATCCCTTTACGAACAAGTTCCTAAAAATTAAAATAAATTACAAAATTAATTAAGTCGCCTACCCTACAAGCTGAAGAGTTATTTATTAGGGGTTTATGTACAATAAACAACTTTATCCAAATTTATAATTCACAAAGCTAATTTTATAGTAAGACTAAAGAACCTTTTTAACCAAGATTAAGATTTGGCCCTTGGCCAGCAGATGGCGTAGTGTTTGCAGGTTGGACTTTCACATGGCTGACCATGGTTCGAGTCCTGGACCTGGCAGCTTGCTTATTCACTCTCTTCCTCCCCTCTCTCTCTCATGAATTAAAAAATAATAAACTTAAAATAAATAATTAAAAAAAAAAAAGATTTGGCACTTGTGTGTATTCTGTTTTGATGAGGTGGGAGGGTCATAATGCCAGGATAAATTCTGGTCGTTATCACTAAAGGTGTGGCCTCTAGTGGTATGAAGGCCTTGATAACCTATGGAGCTATGAATGATGGTACAGTACCTATCACATTTCAAAGGGCTGTTGGAGGAAAATAAAAAAAATACTGATAATTCAAGGATGTAAGATGTCGTTACCTTCTTTCTAAATCTATAGTAAAATAAATTCACCTAGTTTGTACAATAAATTTCAGCTATATAGTTTCTACAATCACTGACAGCTATAAATCAAGCTTCTATGGGCACAAATAAATGAAAGCATATAAAACAGAACTCTTTATTATATATCTTGCTAATTAACGAAAATCTGTTTTCTTTTCTAATCTTCTATTAATCCATGCCTGATGTCCTTTGAGATAAGGAAAAACTTCAACAAAGAACACAAATACCTTAACTTGTTTTTCCTTCTTTTTACGTACATCTTCCCATTCATTAACAATCCTTCCCCAAAGAATCCAAGAATCTTCTTCAAGATGGCTGAGGTTGCTAGAGGCTGATGAACTTGACACAAGAGAGGAGCCACTGTTTCTTCTTGAACCATTGACAGATCTTAAAGACTTACTATCCGTCTCTAACAATCTAAAACATAATTTAAAAATTCTCAAGGTCTCATCTCACAGTAATACAGATAAAATACTCTTACATCATTACTATAACTTAGCCATTGTTTTAAATATGATTCAATAATGTGCATACTTTTAACATTATTGCTTGACATCAAGAAAACCTGCTGCATTTTTTCATCTATGCATAGGTGTTAAAAAATTTGAAACAGCAAATGATGCAAAATATTTTAATGCCTTTTTTTTTGGAGAGGTTTTTGCTATAGGGTACATGTGTTCGCCAGAAAAGACAGAGACAGAGAGACAGAAAGCAAGAAATCATCCCCCAGAGGGGATGGCCACATGGCAATCCCTTCTCCTCCATTCTCTTCTAGGGATCTTGGGCACACATGCACACGAGCCCAGCATGAGTTTAAGCCACCGGGTCCAGGACTCGAACCATGGTTGACTACATGAAGTCTAGCGATGCATCCATTACGCCATCTGCTGGTCCCTAAATATTTTAATGCTATAAGACCTGTTATAATTCCCTTCATCTCAACTGAAAATTCAAAATAGGGCAATCTGGTGAAAAAAGAGGCTCAGTGGGCTCCATAAAAAAAGAACCTATACTTTGAAGAGGTACAACAAATTCTAAGGCATAATTAATCCTATCACATTCACGCTGTGTCCGGGCCTTAAAAAGTAAAGTTGGAAACCACAGAAATTAGCCAAATTCCTTTTTTTCTCATTTTGCTCCATACATGTATAACTAATGCATCCAAACAAAAAGTTGGTTTGGGCCCAAGCTGTGTTTATGCATAACACTGAACTATTTACTAATATTAAAATTGACGATTTCAGGCTTATTTTATGTACATATATACTTTATAATTCTAAATTCTCTTGAAAAATTAAAAAATAAGGTAAAAGCAGGCCCATATTTCTATGCCATGACAATAAAGTGTAGCTGAGTAGGAGCTTCGTCCCTGAGATAAGGGATTTTAATCCACAAAGACTCCGT
>NW_006159453.1:1128542-1132464 GCF_000334495.1 Tupaia belangeri chinensis | reverse complement strand
GCTGACTGCTGAGTTTGTAAGTTAGGCCTCCTTTCTTAGCTGTAGAAAGACGGGCTAAGATAATTTCAAACATCTATTCTGTACTCATCACAACATTATTTTTGTCTTTCATTAATGCACAAGCTTTGTAAAGAATGATTAGAAAATATGGCTCTGTCACTAGAAAGAATGGAGATTACATTTAAATAACAAGGGTAAATCCTCTACTTGTATATTTAACACAGCTGCTACTCAGTTTCAGTAACTCATTCAGAAAAGTCATCTGCTTAGGATGTAACAATTGCTCCCAATATTAATTTATGAGGCACAAAAACTGACAAAGGAAACATATGGCTCAAATTCTATTTAACAAGTTACAGAGGGTAACTCTCAGAGGGTAGTCATATCCTACTCATTTTTATATCTCTTAGAACACTCAGTACAATGTACATTAACTATTTATTACATTGAAATAAAATTCTACTTCCCTTATTTAAAAAAAAATCTTTCAAATTCCAGTATGTCATAATCAGTAATACAGTAACATAAGCTGAATAAACTCTACTCATATTTAGGGAAATTTTGCATATTTTCACAGCAACAGTAACTTATGTTTCCCAAATATTGCTAAAAATAAAAATCGAGGGGACAACCTGAGGTGTGGTGGCTAAGGTACTAGATCTCACATGGCCAACAACAAGGTTTTGAGTCCCCAATCTGGCGGCTTGAAAAACACACTGGGTGCATGCGCATATATGCCCAAAAGCCCAAGAGAAGAATAGAGAAGGAACTGCAGTGAGGCCAGCCCCTAAGGGAGTGCTATTCTCACTTTCCCTGTCTTTCTCTGGCAAGTATACATGTCCTATAGCAAAAATAAGAAGAAAAAGAAAAAAAGTATAAACCAGCCAAATTAAGCATCTATGAATTGCTGTAAATAATTATTTGAATAAAATAGTTAACAATGATACTTCAGTTTAAATGCTATTTATTTCATATATAGTATTTCAATAAGTCCATAATATATCTCACAGAAAAATTAGTATGTGTATGCCTGTATTTGTGTGTAATTTTCTATATAACTGTAAACTCTAAGAATTCTAAATAGAATAGAGAAACAAACTTTACTGAAACAATTTGAACTTAAGTTCACGTCACTTAATTTATTAAATGGTTTGATATATGCCAAGTAATTAAACTGCATTATTACCATCAGTAGATAGGCGATCCATGGAAAATGATAATTCCAAATTTAAACCTAAATTTGAAGTATAATAGCAGCATAGATGGATAAATACCTCAAGAAAATGCTTTCAGATTCAGAAGGGTCTCTAAGATTGTCAAATTGCAACTTTTAGGATAAGCAAGAATACTAAATGAATTCATGGGAAGGTTAGAGGGTTATGCAGTTTATCTCCAGTGAACATTGAGACAGCATACTCAATTATACAAAACTGCAAGAAATGGTTACAGTAAAACAATCCAGGGGCTACCAACTGGCGTGGTGGTTAAGGCACTAGACTCCCACATGTTCAACTGAGGTTCAAGTCCTGGACCTGACCAATTGAAAATCACACCAGGTATGTGTGCCCAAAATCCCAGGAGGAAAATGGAGAAGAAATTCCCTCTCACTGTATCTCTGTCGAGCACATGTGCCCTGGCAAAAACCTTTAAAAAATTCCAACTAAAGACATTTTAGTAAAGATATTATCCATATCTTAAGTCACATCATATGCAAAAATGACTGAAAATGGATGACAAGCCTAAACATAAAATCTATAAAGCTACTAGAGGAAAATATAGGAAAGCCTCTTCACAGTCTTGGAGTAGGCAAAATTTCATTAATGGGACACAAGTAAACACAGACCATACAAGAAAAAATTGATCAGGGTAACCCTAGGGCACAGTGGTTCCATGACATGCAGAGGAAGCCAAACCTCACATGCTCGACCAGTGTTTGAATTCTGACCTATCAGCTTCGTGCCAGGCATAGGCACATATACCCAGAATCCTGACAGACTGGAGAATGGGAAAAAGGACTGTGTGTGGCAAGACCAAGATTTTATCTTCAGTGGGGGAGGGGGTGAGGTGTGTGCTTTTCCCCCTCCCTTTGCCTCAATGTACACACATCTTCTGGCACAGGAAAGTAAAAGAAAAGTTACAGAATGGGAGAAAATATTTGCTAATTATAAGGGACTTTTATCTAGAATATAGAAAGAGCTCTTATTATTTTCATCAGTAACAAAATGACAAGCAACTCAATTAAACAAGACTAAAGACATGAATAGGCATTTCTCCAAAGAAGATCATAAATAGTCAATAATCACATAACAAGATGCTCCACAGCACTAAACATCAGGGAAATGCCAATGAACACACCTCAGTGTGACCTTACTCCACAAGCACTAAGATGGATAATCAAGACAAGTCGGCCCAGTCTCAGTGATGCGGTTGGTAATGTACTGAACTGCAGCACTGGATGCCACATGGTCAACCATGAGTTCAGACCCTAAATCAACTGGGAAACATGCAAACATGCACACCCAAGATCACGAGAAACTGGAGGACTGGGGAAGGGGATTGTAGTGTGACACAATCATAAAAAGGGTGTTTGTCTGTCTCACTCTCAATTCTTTATGACTAATACAAGAAGAAATTCATCAGATTAAAGGAAAGTAACATTGGTCCAGCAAGAATACTGTATACTGGAATCAAAGGGATTCTCTTCCCGTGGGGTTGTGTGATCTAGTCAACTCTTCTGCCACTGCTATACAATTCACAGGTCCAGATTTGTTTATCCCTTCCAGAGTACTGTTAGACTAATGCATCAGAGGTTAAGTTTATATTAATCTGGAGAATATACAATCCTCAGGGCAACCATTCTAAATGGTTACTGTTACATATCAACTGAGAGAAGGCAGCTGAAGTCACGTTTAAGCTGGACTTCAGATATTAATAGTTTCAAAGATAAAGAAAATCTAGGATTGGTTGCTTCCAGAAACTTAGAATTGGTAGGGAAAAAATTTCCAGTTCCCTGCTGGATAGGTTCTGGGGATTAAGCTGAGAACAAGGGAATATTCCAACATGAATGACCGTCTGAGTCTCATCTTAAACCAACAAACTTCCCCCTCCCCCTCCCGGCCAAGATGTCTGACATGGAGGATGATTTCATGTGCGATGACGAGGAGGACCTGGAATACTCCGAAAATAGTAACTCCGAGCCAAATGTGGATTTGGAAAATCAGTACTATAATTCCAAAGCATTAAAAGAAGATGACCCAAAAGCAGCATTAAGCAGTTTCCAAAAGGTTTTTGAACCTGAAGGTGAAAAAGGAGAATGGGGATTTAAAGCACTGAAACAAATGACTAAGATTAACTTCAAGTTGACAAATTTTCCAGAAATGATGAATAGATATAAACAACTATTGACCTGTATTCGGAGTGCAGTCACAAGAAATTACTCTGAAAAATCCATTAATTCTATTCTTGACTATATCTCCACTTCTAAACAGATGGATTTACTGCAGGAATTTTATGAAACAACACTGGAAGCTTTGAAAGATGCTAAGAATGACAGACTGTGGTTTAAAACAAACACAAAGCGTGGAAAATTATATTTAGAATGAGAGGAATATGGAAAGCTTCAAAAAATTTCATGCCAATTACATCAATCCTGTCAGAATGATGATGGAGAAGATGACCTGAAAAAAGGTACATGATTGTTAGAAATATATGCTTTGGAACACAGCACAGAAAAATACCAAAACTTTAAAGCACTCTATGAACAGTCACTTCACATCAAGTCTGCCATCTCTCATCCACTGATCATGGGAGTCATCAGAGAATGTGGTGGTAAAATGCACTTGAGAGAAGGTAAATTTGAAAAGGCACATACTAATGTTTTTGAAGCTTTCAAAAATTATGATGAATCAAGAAGTCCTCAACA
>NW_006159453.1:1126775-1128382 GCF_000334495.1 Tupaia belangeri chinensis | reverse complement strand
AGATTCTGAAAACAAATCACAGCAACATCATAGACGATCCTTTCACAAGAGAACACACTGAAGAACTTCTGCAAAACATCAGAACACAAGTGCTCATAAAATTAATTAATTAAGCCTTACACAAGAATACATTTCCTTTTATTTCTAAGAAGTTAAACACAGATGTAGCTGGTGTGGAGAGTTGCTGGTGCAGTGCATATTGGATAACACTATTCATGGACAAACTGATCAAGTCAACCAACTCCTTGAACTAGATCATCAGAAGAGGGGGTGGTGCAAGATATACTACACTAGATAAATGGACCAATCAACTAAATTCTCTCAACCAGGCTGGTCAGTAAACTGGCTTAACAGAGAACAAGCTTTTACATACATACTTAGGCAGCAGTGCAGAGATGTAATCCTTAAAAGAACTGGGAATGGCAAAACTGTCAGTTGATGTGCCCTGAAAATTATTGGAGTTACGGCAGAAGTGCTTTTTTGATCAACTAGTTTGTGTTTTGCTGCTGCATTTATCCCAAGAAAAACAGCTTTAATCTCCAGAAGAAAACTAAAATATCATGGGATTTATGCTGTTTTAACATCTTGCCCTAAACACACAACATCATAGTAATTTGTCATGGGCAACATGACCAGAGAGAAGATTTTTGTCATGATTTTAAATATACTGACACACTACTGTTGGTTAAATTTAAACCTGTTTTACCTGCAGAAATTCTTTCACAAATAACCTGCAATAACTTGAAATGCATACCCTTTTGAACACTTCCTTTTCTCATGTATACATTAAAATGTTTGCTGCATTTTGCAAAATGTCAATTCTCCAAAAATGTGTCCGTATCTTTCTGTACCTGCAGTGTAGTAAAGGTTTAGACGAAACCCCATAATTATAGTGGCATACTGTCACTTAGGTTTCAAGCAACAAAATCAACAGTGCAGCTCAGGAAAAAAGAAAAAAAAAAAAGATAAACGTCACCATATCTTTTGCTTCTTTCTCACCAAGGAGTCACTTATCTACAGAAAAAGACAAAGTTCCCGCTTTATTGGGGGGCATCTGAGAAATAAAAAGAGAGAAAGAGAGAGTAGTATACGAGAGCACATGTGCAATAAGTATTTTTTAAAAACCTCTCTATCTGCAATGCTATGATTAAAATATACGAAGGAGAGAGGGAAAAAGAATGGGTTCTCTATGGGGTATCTAAAGTACTTGGGGGGACACTGATGTAGATAATAAGCACAGAGGTTGAGAAAAACAAGCCTGGAATTTAGAAAAGAAGTGATAATTACAGACACTTGGCCATTATTTCTGAACAGTATACATTAAACTTATTGAATATTCTATTCTGTTTGGCATGTTGCTTTCCTATGGACACCAGAACTATTAAGAGGATACATGAGAAACTGGGAAACGTATCAGTTGATAATTTGTAAACTGCTAAGATAATTTATAAGGAACTAAGGAAGAACCTAAGGAAGCTAAAGAAAAATGCCACCTTAGAAAAAACTCTGAGAAGTTCAATGCACTAACACTGACAAAAAGAAGAGACCCATTACAGCAGGAGCAAACTGCTAGAGGGCATCTGTGCTTAACAGCAAGAGAGGGAAAG
>NW_006159453.1:1123821-1126480 GCF_000334495.1 Tupaia belangeri chinensis | reverse complement strand
GGGAAAGAGAGAGAAAAGAAAGATCTTGTAATGTTACAACAAAGAAACAGGAGTGATGGGAGGAAAAACAGCAATAGGTCAGTGAAAAGGCAAATAACATCAATATTTAGTCCATTTGGGGCGCTACAACAAAATGCCTTAGACTGGATATTTTATAAACAGCAGTAATTAATTGTTCACAGTTCTGTAGGCTGGGAAGTCCAATTTAAGGGACCAGCCTTAAGTGTTGTCCTGTGAGGGCCTCACAGACAGTGCATTCTGTTTGTCCTTACATGGTGGGAGGGCCAAAAGAGTTTCCTCAATCCTCTTTTATAAAGGTGCTAATCCCATTTATGACAGCAGAGCCTCCCAAAGGGCCCACCTCCTACTAGCATCACGTTTGGGATTTGATTTCAACACATGAATTTTGGAGGGACACAAACATCTAGATCATATCAAAACTGCATGCCTGACTCAGAAGCAGTCACATCTTTTCATATCAGCAACATCAAGTACAAACTTGTAGCTCAGAGCAATAAAAATAATGAAAGGAGAATTAAGAGAAAACACAAGAAGTCAGCATAGGAAACAAGTTGATCTTTCAAGTTCTAGAAAACAGGGATTTTCTTTTCTTCTTTAAGATGAGGTCACAGAGAAGATGAATACCTGAGATTTATAACCTCCTCCCAAGTATTTTAATCAGAAATTGACAATTTGGAGATTATTTTATACAGACATTCCACACATATAAGCAGAGCAGCTATAACCTAGACCTCTTAATTTTAAAAGAGACTATCTGAAGCTAAGCTAGTTGCCAAAGAAATGTAAATAAAATAAACTCTTGCAGTTAATTATATCAAATGACCTAGTAAATCAGACAACTGATAAAAAATAAAAAACTCTCAATGAAAAAAGAATAGAATTTGAAAATCAAAAGGCATTTCCTATGATTAAAAATACATGGCAGACACTTAAAAACACTCTGCTTGAAAGCTTTTCACTTCCTTAATGTTGCAGGATGTTGCAAATATCCTCAGAATAACTGATGTGATGCTATGCTCACAAAACTGTAAATATAAGAGAGCACCTAGATCAGCTTATCCAACGAAAATATAGTGCAAGCCACCTGTATAACTGTAAATGTTCTAGTAGCCACATTTAAAATGATTTTAAAGGTGCAATTAATTTTAATGTATCAAATAAAAATGTAATTTCAAAATGTAACAAAAGATTTTTTTTAATTAATGAAATGTTCCTTTTTTCAAATTAAGTCTTCACTGATGTATATTTTACTGTTACAGCATATCACAAGTCTGACCTGCCACACTTCAGGTGCTTCATTTTCACATATGGCTAATGGTTACCATGTTAGAATATTAGTGCAGATCTAGGCACTGGTAAGATACAAAGATATATCAAATAAAGATTTCCTGCTTACCATGGTTTTTAAAACTATAAAATACATTTACTTTGGCTTAAAAAGACATCGTCAATTTCTTATTCTTGTATCTCACTCCAAAAACATGCTAAAACACAAGCATTTCCTATGATTAAAAATACATGGCAGACACTTAAAAACACTCTGCTTGAAAGCTTTTCACTTCCTTAATGTTGCAGGATGTTGCAAATATCCTCAGAATAACTGATGTGATGCTATGCTCACAAAACTGTAAATATAAGAGAGCACCTAGATCAGCTTATCCAACGAAAATATAGTGCAAGCCACCTGTATAACTGTAAATGTTCTAGTAGCCACATTTAAAATGATTTTAAAGGTGCAATTAATTTTAATGTATCAAATAAAAATGTAATTTCAAAATGTAACAAAAGATTTTTTTTAATTAATGAAATGTTCCTTTTTTCAAATTAAGTCTTCACTGATGTATATTTTACTGTTACAGCATATCACAAGTCTGCCCTGCCACACTTCAGGTGCTTCATTTTCACATATGGCTAATGGTTACCATGTTAGAATATTAGTGCAGATCTAGGCACTGGTAAGATACAAAGATATATCAAATAAAGATTTCCTGCTTACCATGGTTTTTAAAACTATAAAATACATTTACTTTGGCTTAAAAAGACATCGTCAATTTCTTATTCTTGTATCTCACTCCAAAAACATGCTAAAACACAAACTGATTCCAAATAACAGAAGGTAGAAAGAAACAAACACGGTTGACAATCCCAAACTTTCAAACTATACAAATAATGACCCATTCAAAATTTAAATTAGCAATATCCCTCTCCTTTAAAATGCACTGCAATTATATTTGAAACTTACCTCCTTAAATTCATCTCTGACAAAATCTTTGAATTTTTTAAATGAAAAAGAAATGCGTATTTGGGAGGGGAAAAGCTGTCCTATTTCAACTTTAAGGCTATCAATTATTAACTTTCATCAAACAAATCTTTGACATTGCACTGAACAATTTCTTCACATCTTTCTGGGGTTGCCACACATATATTTTTTAAAAGGATTTTTAAAAGAGAAGGAAAAAAAGAGAAAGGCCCAGCTGCAGTGGCACAGCAGTGGTATAAAGCTCAGCAGGGCTGGAGGCCACATCGAAGACCGCTTTGGTTCTCAGCGACCTGCACGCTGGGCATGCACATGCTTGCCTAGGATCCTGGCTGGCTGGGAATGGGTGGGGGTGGGGAGTACTGCACAGCAGAGCATGTT
>NW_006159453.1:1117734-1123793 GCF_000334495.1 Tupaia belangeri chinensis | reverse complement strand
TTTCTTTTTTTAAAAAAAAAAAAAAAAAAAAAAAAAAAATTTAAGTAATAGCTGCAGTATAACCATGAGAATGAAAAATAGTTTCCTCCTAAAATTTGCTATTTTCCTATTTCTTCATTTAAATTTTCTAAAATATTGCCATCTTTATACTTTCTGAATCAAAGTTAAAGAACACCACCAAAGACTCATCTACATGATGAGGAAAGGAAGAAAAAAACCCTAAATAAAAACATCTACTGTTATGCTACTAGCAGTAGTCTCACAAGTTTTACTTTAGATATGTAACTTATACAGGTACATTATATAAACCATAGCAGTGGTCAAGAGAAATTTAAATTACTCTTACAATTTTTCTCAGACTCAGCATGATGGTGGGGTAGTAGAGTAGAACAGAAAAAAGACAGTTAGATCTTATCTTAGCGTTTGTCGTTTTATTTTTGTTTTTTTCGTTTTAAATTACCAAAGGATATGCGTACTCCCCAGAGAAAGTGAGAGAGAAAATACACTCCCCAGTGGAGCTTGGTTCTGCCACAATTGCTTCTCCATTTTTCCATCCTGTCAGGATTGTTGATGTGAATGAATCCATGCCAAGAGTGTTTTCTAAGCTATCAGGGCCAGAATTCAAACTGCGATTGGTCATGTGGGATCCAGCTCCCCCAATCACTAGGCCATGAGGCTAGCCCAATTTTATTTTTTATTTAAGTCACAAAGAATATTCTTTCACCAGCCTTGTTCTCCTAAGGCAAAACAAGGTGTTGCAACATTCAGAAAACCTTGGTGAACCAAATCCAGTAATATTTTATAAAAACAAGGTATCATGACAGGGCCACAGATAGTATGGTGCTCAAGAGCACTGGAATTCCACAAGGTCACCCATGGTTCACGTCCCAGACCTGGCAGCTTTCTCTCTCTCTCTCTCTCTGTGTCCCTCCCTGGTCAAATTAAAATAATTCTTTAAAAAAAAAAAAAAAAAACCAATATATCATGACCAAGAGGGGTTTATCTCAGAGATGCAAAATTAGTTTCACATATAAAAATCAATGTAATTTGCCCTATTATCAGATTAAAAGAAGAAAACATACATTATTTCAACAGATGAAGAAAAACATTTGACAGGATCTTATCATTTGTATAAACTCTCAGCAAAGAATAGAAACTTCTTCAACCTTAGAAAAAAAAAAGCATGTGCAAAAACAATGTTATATTTAATGCTTTCCCCTTAATATCAGGAAAACAAGAACAATATCTGCTCATGATTTCCATTCAAATTTATACTGGAAGTTCTTGTGTTGTAACAGGCAAGAAAAGGATATAAAAGGCATCCAGACTAAAGGAAGTACAGTATTCTTACTCACAAATGATATGTCCATCTACATAGAAAACCTAATAGTCTTTAAAATAAAGTTACAAAACAGTACATGAATTCGGCAATGCTGCAGAATCCATGAACAACATAAGAAAAACAGTTATGTTTCTATAAGCTAGTAATAAACCACTGAAAATTAAATTTACAAGCCCCATAGTCTGGTGGTTAAGTGAGTCAGATCCCACAGGGCCAATCAAGCAGTTCAAATCTGGGCCCTGACACCATGAAGCCAGGTGTATGTATACGTATGCCCCAAATCCCAGCAAAATGAAAAATGAAGGAGAAGAGATAAGTGGCATGATGGCCCACTGGGAGTGCTTTCTCCCTCTCCCTGTCTGTCTCTCGAGGGTGCACATGCCCTCTGGCAAAAAGAAAAAAGCAAAGAACAAACTTTTTTTGAAGTTTTTAAAATATGTTTTAATTTTTTAAAAAAGAAAATTAAACTTACAAAACAATATGATTAACAAATAATAAATAACTGAGAAATACTCTGTGTTCATTCTATGGAAGACAATTTGTTAGATAATATACACAGTATCAACCAAAATTTCAGTAGGCAGATTATGTAAAAAATGAACAAACTGAATATAAAACTCACATGCAATACAGAAGACAAAAATACCCAAAACAAAAGAACAAAGTTATGGAACTTACATCTAATTTCAAAATTTATTATAAATTGATTATTGTAATCAAGACAGTACAGTATTGGCCTTAAGATAAATAAACAGATGAATGCAAAAAAAAACGGAGTCCAGAAACAGACATATTTACAGAGATATGTATAACAATTGGTATTTGAGCAAGGTGTAACAGTAACTAAGTGGAGAAAGGACAATCATTTCACCAAACAATAAAGAAAACGGAATGTGAAAATTCAAAAAATGAATTTTGATCTATACCTTGTATTATTAACCCAAGATTAACTGAAAATTGATCACAGAACTAAACTTAAAACTACAATATTTCGGGAAGAAAAAACAGGAAAGAACTTGTGTGAGCTTGGTCATCAAAGCACAATCCACAAATAACCAAAGTGAAATTGGGACTTCATTATAACTTAAAATTTCTCTTCAAGAGACCAGCAGATGTTATAATGGTTATGTTGCTGGACTCTCATGTGGTTGACTGCAATTTGAGTCCTGGACCCAGTAGCTTAAAACTCACACCAGGCACATGTGAATGCATGCCCAAAGTCCTGAGAGGGGGATGGAGAAGGTATTGCAGTGTGGCCATCCCCTGGGTGGTGATTTCTCACTTTCTGTCTCTTTGCCTCTCTCTGTCTTTCCAGTGAATTTATGTGCCCAATACCAAAAATCTCTTTTAGAGGGAAAAAAAAAAAAAAAAAGCTTATCTTCAAAACCTACTTCTTTTTTTTTTTTTTTTTTTTTTTTTTTTTTTTTTTAATGAGCACATGTGCTCACCAGAGAGAGATAGAGAAAAAGTGAGAAAGCAAGCCACTAGCTCCAGGACTTGAACTGCAGTTGACCATAATGAAGTCCAGCATCGTAACCACCATGCCACCTGCTGGCCCCCAAACCACACTTTTAAGATAAGGTTAAGTCACTAACTGGGAAAGAATATATGAAAATCATGTACCTGATAAGGGATGTATATCCCAAATATATAAAGAACTCTCAATACAAGAAAGCAAACATCTTAAATGTAATGGGATTGAAACAGTAGAAGTTGCTGCCTAAGCAAAAAGACATAGAACATCACACCCAAATGGCTTCAGCTGGTGACCATAGATGACACACAGAGGCATTTCTTCTATCTAGCAGCCCAGGCTCCCAGCTTTCCCACTGCTTCCTTTAAGTGAACATACATTTGCCTATAAATTTAAAGAAAACCAACTTATAGGTAAAAATCTCATTTTTGGTTACATCTGAATCTGTGCCCCCAGGTTACAATTCTTTTTCATTTTTAAGAGAGATTTTTGCTACTGGGTGCATGTGCTTGACAGAGAGACAGAAAGCAAGAAATTGCCCCCTGCGGGGATGGCCATGCTGCAATCCCTTACCCTCCATTCTCCTCTTGGAATCTTGAGCATCACACACACGTGCATGGTGTGAGGTTTAAGCTACTAGGTTCAGGAACTGAACCACAGTTGACTATATGAGAGTCCAGTGACGTAACCATTTTGCCATCTGCTGGTCCACCCTTAAGACTCTTAATAAAGGGTTTTGTTCTAAGACTCTTAATAAAGGGTTTTGTTCTTTCCAATTCGGAGTTTGAAATTCACTGACATCTGTGGTGTCACACATCTTTGGTGTGAGATGTGGGACCAAAGCACTTCACTTCTACCTCTTGTGTTGCCACAGACCTAAAGAGCCTACAAGGGTATTTCGCACGTCATCGTTTCCTTGGTGACCTCAAGATGTGGGAATAAGTCCTCTCGGTTTCTGAGCCTTCCTCATTTTGATTGAGTTTCCAGGCCTTACTTGGGTATACTACATTGCTGGCTTGCTCAGGAATACAAACTCTTGTGAAAGAGGGAAATCTCTGTTCAATTTTGGGGAAAGAAAACTTTCAGGTTGAATAGCTCACATAGTAAGGAGTTTTGTTTCTAAAAATACTGCTGATGGACAACCACTATTCAGAATTCTGGTTTCTTTTATGAGTAAAACTTATAGGCCCTCCACTTGTAAATTTTTCTCGCAATGAACTAAAATTATTTGCGATTATTTAAAACTGTACTGATCATTTGCAGCTCTTTTGATATTTCTAATTGTTTTATTTATGTGTCTAATTAAAACAAATTCACACTTATCCCAAAGGATTCCCACACTAACAACATCTTTTGAGGTTTTCATACTCACCCTTCGGCAGGTCCTGTTCCCTTTCATCCTGACTGTTCTCCTTTGTGCCATCCCTCCTTCTCTCTCTCTCTTTTTTTTTTTTAAGATTTTATTTAACCTACCTACCTTCTTTCTGTTCCTTCCTTCCTTTCTTTCTTTAAATTTCCAGAAAGGGACAGAGTGAGCAAAAGAGAGGGGGAAAGTGAGAAAGCATGCCGCCAGGTCTGGACTTGACCCGCGGTTGCCCATGTGGGAGTCCAGCACTCTTAACCATCATGTCACCTGCCAGTCTTTGTGCCCTCCTTCTTTATCTTCCTCTTTACAAGATTCCTTTTTCAATGCTAACATTGAGCCTCCTGAGAAAGTTGGTTCTGAAAACCTCATTGTGATAGTTCCTTCTAAAGTTAGATCTAATGAGGACAATACTAAAACCATTGCCTATGTTCCTTGAACTATAACAAAACTGCATGTTATTACCAAGGGCTGTCCCAATGGTCAGGAGGACTTGAATTTACCCAACAATCTGACCTCTGAACTAAACATAGCAGCCTGGCTATCCTGATATTTTTATCAATTTATTCATCTCCTCATGGAGGACATTATGGAAAAAAAAAAAAAATGTATGGAGACAAGCAGCCAGAGAGATCCCTCTGGATATTATAAAGTTGGGCACAAAGGGCTCAGGTTGATTGCTCAAACTCTCCATAAATAAATTTCCATTTTATTTCTTAAGCATATTGACTGGATCTCATCCAACATTGCATCCAATGCTCTGTTTATGATTACTACAGTCATTCTGAGAAAACCTTCTAACAATACTCTTGCATTAAACAACTAACAGGAGACCAGCAGTTAGCGTAATGGCTATGTCGCTGGACTCCCACGTAGTCGACCGCGGTTCGAGCCCCGGACCTGGTGGCTTAAACTCACGCCGGGCACGTGTGCGTGCGTGCCCAAGATCCCGAGAGGAGAATGGAGAAGGGATTGCGGCGTGGCCATCCCCCCTGGGGGGGTGATTTCCTGCTTTCTGTCTCTCTGTCTCTGTCTGGTGAGCGCATGTGCCCTATAGCAAAACACCTCTCAAAAAAAAACACAAAAAAATAACAACTAACAAATCAAAGCAATAGCTTATTAACTCTAGTTTCTTGGCCAGTCTTCAGATAACTTAACCACATCAGTTAAAAACACTGCCTGGTCTGGCCTGGGGGAAAAAAGCTCTTATGAATTAGCTATCTTTACTGAGCAACAGTCCAGAATGCTTGCTTAAAAAAAAAAAAAGATGGGACCAGCAGGTGATCTGGTGATTAAGGCACTGAACATTCTCACATGGCCGACCATGGTTCGAGTCCTGGACCTCGTGGCTTGCTTTCTCACTTTCCCATTCTCTCTCTCTCTTCCCCTCCCTCTCTCTCTCTCTCTAGTCAAATTAAAATAAACAAAATAAAAAAAACAAAAGAAAAAAAAAAAATAAAAAAATCTTTAAAAAAGTTAAAAAAAAAAAAAAGAGAACTACTATAAATATCCATATCCAGTTTCCTTCATTGCTGTGAAGTCAGGGTTACTAACAACTGCTCTGGTACTAGAACCCCAATTTAGCTGGGGGTTTTCAAATCACTAACTTTTTTTTCCCCTTCCTTTCTGAGGGCTTTAGAGAGAGAGAGAGAAGGGAAGCATGAAAGAGGTAATTTTGGGAACCAGCAGTTAGCGTAATGGCTATGTCGCTGGACTCCCACGTAGTCGACCGCGGTTCGTGTCCCGGACCCGGTGGCATAAACATCACGACCGGCGCGTGTGCGTGTGTGCCCAAGATCCCGAGAGGAGAATGGAGGAGAAGGGATTGCGGCGTGACCATCCCCCCTGGGGGGTGATTTCTCGCTTTCTGTCTCTATGTC
>NW_006159453.1:1096101-1117511 GCF_000334495.1 Tupaia belangeri chinensis | reverse complement strand
ATGGATTTCTCCCTTTCTAGCTCTCTCTCTCTCTGGCGAGCACATGCGCCCTACAACAAAAAGAAAAAAAAAAACACCTCTACAAGAAGAAAGAGATAATATTTTTGAGAGTCTCACTAAAAACACTAACTTTTTTTAAAATTAAAGAAGATAAACATATTGCAAGTAAACACAAAAAAAATGCTCAAGGCCCATCTACTATGGAATAACAATAACACAAGTGCCCTGAAGCCATGTGGCCAACAGCAGGTTCAGATTTCCTGGCTGGCCTAAAAACACACCAGGCACCCTAAGGATCCTCCGGAACTAGCAGAGGGGAAGTCACAGCATGACAGGGCCCTTCTTTTTTTTTTTTTTGGGGGGGGTTTTGCTATAGGGCGTGTGCAGAGGTTTTGCTATAGGGCGTGTGCACTTGCCAGACAGACAGAGACAGAGAGACAGAAAGCGAGAAATCACCCCCCAGGGGGGATGGTCACGCGGTAACCCCTTCTCCTCCATTTTCCTCTCACGATCTTGGGTACGCACACACACACACCCTGCGTGAGTTTTAAGCCACCGGGTCCGGGACTTGAGTTTTAAGCCACCGGGTCCGGGACTCGAACCGCAGTCGACTACATGGGAGTCCAGCGACATAGCTATTACGCTAACTGCTGGTCCCAGACAGGGCCCTTCTGAGGGTGGTTCTCTCTCCACCGCCCCTTCGTTCACATGTGTGTAAACATGTTACCTTACAAAAAAGAAAAAAAAAGATACTCAACATCATGAAGTAATGCAAATGATAATCACAAGAAACCAATATTTATTAAAATGGTTAAAATTAAAGATTGAGCATACCAAGTGCTGGTGAGGATGCAGAGGAAGTGGAATTCCATACACTGTGAGAATGTGAAAAAGTATAAGCCCTTTGGAAAAGAGTTTGGCAGTTAAACATATATACACCTGCCAAATGATCTGGACATTTCATTCCTAGGTATCTGCTCAAGAAAAGTGAGACTATGTCCATGCAAAGGCTCATACACAAATATTTATGTATACAGCAACAGGTAAGTGGACAAACTGTGATATATCCATACTGTAGACTACTACTCAAGCAACACGAGAGTGAACTATGACAGTGATACATGCTACAATATAATGGCTCTCAAAATAAATATGCTGAGTGAAATCAACTGTACAAAAAGAGTATAAAATCTGGGACCAGCAGATGGCGTAATAGTTACATCATTAGACTTCCACATGACTGACTGCAGTTCAAATCCGGGACCTGGAGACTTAAAACTCATGCCAGGCATGTGTGTGTGCACGTGGGTGTGCGTGCCCAAAATCCTGAGAGGAGAATTGAGGAGGGATTGAGTGTCCATCCCCCCATGGGGTTGATTTCTAGTTTTCTGCCTCTGTCCCTCCAGCAAGCACATGCTATAGCAAAAATCTCTCTAAGGAAGAAAGAGAGAAAGAAAGAAAGAAAAGAGTGCAAGATCTACTTTTCCATTGCTATACAATTCTAGAAAATCTAAAGTGGATTCCTGGGGATAGGGAACCTGCATTTCCTTGATTTTGGCGACAATTTCACACATTTACATACATGCTGAAACTTACCAAACTGTACATGTGTAGTTTGTTATATCAATTATACATTTAAAAAGCTGTTTAAAATTATCTTTATAACCTTTAAAGACAAGGGCAGGGGCCAGCAGGTGGCGTGGTGGTTAAGGCGCTGGACTCCTACATGCTGACCATGGGTCGAGTCCCAGACCTGGAGGCTTGCTTTCCTACTTTCCCTTTCTCTCTGTCCCCCTCTGGTCAAACTGAACAAATACTGATAATGATGATAAGTGAAATAAAATAATTCTTTAAAAAAAAAAAAGAAAACAAGGGCTTTATATGCCTTGACAAAACAAAAAAGAAGCTCTTGGGGCCAGCACTTGGTGTAGTGGTTGAGAAGGCTGGACTCTCACACGGCCTACCACAGTTGAAGGCCAAGATTTGATAGCTTAAAAATCATGCTTGACACATGTGTCTGCATGCCCAAGATCCCAGAAGGAGAATGGAGAATAAAGAATTGCCCAGCAGCCATCACCCCTGTGGAGTGATTTCTCACTTCCTCTCTCTCACTGTCTCTCTCTAGCGAGCTCACAGACCCTATGACAAGAACAAAAAGTAAAATAAAATAAAATGGAGCTCTTCTTCTATTCTTTTGTAGCTGGATCCCTTAAAGAGATTCTGACAACATCATAGTGAAAAGACACATGGACTTAAGAGCACAAATTATTTGAAGAGTAAACAATTATTCTATTTCATATTCTTTATGAGAAAAGTATATCTTGCCTTTCACGGATAACTCTACAAAATATTTCCCACCCTGAATAACAAAGATATCCATACTGAATTTAAAAAGTCTTTTTAACTTTGCCAGAGGGCATATGCACTCAGTGGAGTGGTGGGGGTTGGAGAGAAATGATAAATTTAAAAAATGTTTTTAAACCATGAGCAATAGACCTCACAGCAATCCATCCATCCAATCTTCCTCATTTCTTCCCCCTTTTCCAATTCTGAGCATTTGCAGATGCGCTCTCAGTGTGTTTTTTCAGGCCCCCAGGTCAGGACCTGCACCAGTCAGTCAGCCATGTGGCATGGTGGTTATGGGTGTTGGACTCCCACATAGCCAAACACGGTTTGAGTCCCAGACCTGGCGGCTTGCTTTCTCACTTTTCCTTTCTCTCTCTCTCTCTCTGGCCAAATTTTAAAAATAACCACAAATGGAATTAAATAAATAAATAACTCTTTAAAAAAAAAAAAGGCTACACAAAAACTGTATAAAATTACTTTCAGGGGACCAGCAGTTAGCATAATGGCTATGTCGCTGGACTCCCACGTAGTCGACCTCGGTTCGCGTCCCGGACCTGGTGGCTTAAAACTCACGCCGGGCGCATGTGCATGCATGCCCAAGATCCCAAGAGGAGAATGGAGGAGAAGGGATTACGGCGTGGCCATCCCCCCTGGGGGGGGTGATTTCTCGCTTTCTATCTCTCTGGCTCTTCCCCCTGGCGAGTGCACGTGCCCTATAGCAAAAACCTCTCCAAAAAAAAAAAATTACTTTCTGGCTATGTATGTAAGGTATACGTAGGATGTTCCAAAAGTTCATGGAAAATGTGTGTTAAGAAAAAATTATGTGTGAATTTCAAAATTCTTTAAAAATTTTTAAGAGTTGTTTTTTGTTTTTGTTTTTTTTTTGATTTGCTATAGGGCACACACACTCACCAAAGACAGAAAGTGAGAGCATGAGAAAGCAAGCTACCAGGTTCAGGACTCAAAGCACCACCGGCCAAGTGGAAGTTGAGCACCTTAACCACCTCACCACCTGCTAGCCCCCCCAATTTTTTTTTTTTTATAGCAAAATAAGTTGGCACTTCTATTTCATTTCTCCATGAACTTTTTGAAGTCCTGTGATATATAAAAGATAAATGAATACCAGGTTTAGACTTAAATCCCATCTCCAAGATATGTCATCACATATAGTCATGCAATGTATGACATTTTGGTTAATGACAGACCACATACACAAAGGTGATCCCATAAAATTATAAGCCACACTATATAGCCTAGTTATGTAGCAGGCTATACCATTTAGGTCTGTGTAAGTGCACTGTGTGACGATCATACAACCACCTCACCTACCGACACATTTCTCAGAACCAATTATTACTAAGTGATGAATGACTACATATGTAGAGTCCATAGTCAGAAAAATTCTGGACCCTTCTAGTCCGAAGCATTTTGGATAAAGGATACTTAATCTGTATTTAAAAAACAGATCCCTAAAGCTACCTGAGGCAGAAAATATTTTAGTTTAAGACCAACCTCTCCAAAAAAGACATGAATACATTTATTTACCTGTTAAGTACAAACAAGGAGTCAAAAACTAGAAAAGAAATATTTTTAACATAAGTGAATACTTAAATTTTTTATTATGGTATATGCCATACATATATGAATATGTACATATGAATAAATGGTTGGATCTGTTTGATCCGGAGACAGAAAAGCCAAGCAACTCCACTCACCTATTTTGTTCCTCCAGCTTAGCCAGGAGTTCTAGGTCGTCTGGACTCAACTGTGATGGGGAAGCCGGTGAAAGGGCTGGTGTTGACAGTGTGGTAGATGAGGATGTAGTGTGTAATGAAGCAGATGGACTTGCCACCTGACTGGCCATCTGACTGACTGTATGCGATACTGTGTTCTTCACCCATGAGAGAGTAGAACTCAGCTTTTCTGCAACCTTGTCTGTCGCCACCTAAGGATAAAAATAAAAGGTTCACATAATTTAGTAGTACTGCACTCAAGAATTTGATTTTCCTTTTTTTTTTTTTTTTTTTTTTTTTTGGAGAGGTTTTTGCTATAGGACATGTGCGCTCACCAGAAAGACAGAGCGAGTCAGAGAGAAAGAAAGCAAGAAATCACCCCCCAGGGGGTGGCCATGCTGCAATCCCTTTTCCTCGTTCTCCTCTCAGGATCTTGGGCATACACGCACACGCACCCGGCATGAGTTTAAGGTACTGGGTCCGGGACTCGAACCACAGTCAACTACATGGGAGTCCAGCAACATAGCCATTACGCTAACTGCTGGTCCCGATAATTCCATTTTTACATAATAACCCTCAGAATATCCTCTCTGAGGTGAGAAAGGCAGTGCTTGTCTTAGCAACCATTCCCTTAACATCTAGCTTTTGGAACTATTTATTTCAGTTCTGCAGCATAAAGAAGCCAGAACAGTGTTTTCCAATAAAATCATTTTAAAAAGTAACACCAGCATGTTTTTAAAATGAAAAAGAGGGGTCAGCAGGTGGTATGGAGGTTAAGGCAGCTGGATCCCAAATGGCTGACTATGCAGTTCGAGTCCTAGATCCTGTGGCTTAAAAATCACGCTGACATATGTACGTACGTGCCCAAAATTCCTACTGTGTGATTTGTTTTCTTGTTGATCTTATTTACTGAGGTGGAATTACAACTTTAATCGTGAAAACGACACTAATTTGTAGCCCCAAATCACACTATATTATTTAAAAACAGAAAACCTAATGTATAAAATTTACAGAAAAAGTTACATTTTTCTAACACTAAGCATTAATTTCAAATAAACTTACAATTTTGAAGAATTAATGCTTTATCTCTCCATTATATGAAAGTCCCTTACTCAAACTAGTTGCTGCAAAGGCAAAGACACCTATTATTTGTCCTAATTTGTTAAAATGAATAAATTTACCATACCCCTTCTGCATATTGTAGCAACAGGCTTCCACTTAAAGAGTTTGGAATAACCAAGAGCACAATTCTGACATCCTTTCCACCTCACTGAAATGAGATTCAGATGATTAGTAGTAAAGACTCAAAAGCCCATCTTCAATTTTTAAATTCTTAAATATAGCTGGAGTATTTAATTCAGATACAATTTAATAGTTTAAAATTCATCTTTCATATTTCAAGTCCTATGTTTCCTTCCATTCTACCTTCCAAATTTCCACCCTATTTCCTCTGGCCCTCCTCTTATCCTATGGTAGACTGGAGTCATGAAGGCACAATAAATGTGACAATGTAACTCTGTCACAAAGTTTCTGCCTACCTCACAGAGGTGTCATACATATATTTTTCAAAGTAAACATGCTTTGAAAATGTTAAAAACATAATTTAAAAAGGCTTAATAATCATGCATAAAAGGCCACATAGTGTATGATTACATTTATATAAAATATCCAGAAATGAAAAGTAGAACACCAGTTTCCAGGGGAAGATAGAGCATGACTGCTAATGGATACGGGCTCCTGTGTGGGAAGATGAAAATGTCCTGGGATTGGTTAATAGTAATGCACAAGCCTGTAATTGTGGTAAATGCCAATGAACTGTAAACTTTAAGGGGTGGATTACAGGATATGTAAATCATCTCAATTTTTAAAGACTATTACAAGCTTTAGATACTAGTACAGTATATAAAGACTCCCAGGAGAAACTATCATGGTCATTTTATCACTTTATTTAAGAATTTATGAAGATGCCCTCAACTTCCCACCAAAAGGATTATTTTAAAGATTCCACTTTTAGATCCAAAATCATGGGGGAGAAAAAGCTACAGCTATGGTTAATTACTTTCTGAATCCTATTATGAAACTGAATACCATTCCTCCGGCACAACATTCCCTTCTGGGTAAAGGGCATTTTGTGGCTAAAGAGGAATTACGGGTTTGAGTGCCTGTGCTACAATTGGGAGTCAAAACCCAATAGATCTTAAATGTCAAAAGTCAAATTTCTAAAAAAATGTATAGTTTGGCACTACATGTTTCATAATGTCTACATTTCAACTATATACAAAGAACATTTTCTCTTTTAAGAGACACCGATAATTCTGCAGTTCTATCACTATTCTCTTAAAAAATATATAGAAACCAGAGAACAGTGGCTTTTAACACAGAAGCTCAAATACTTTCAAGGCTACTGGAGACTAATAGATCTTCCCACCACCACACTTCAATACAAAACTGCTGACTGGCTTTTCCGAAGTAGCTGCTGCTCGTGCCAACCTCTCTAATCTTTGTTATACACTGGCCCTCCTCTGCTTTCTTCTTTCTGATTTCTTGCCTCCTGACAGTTTTCTCACACTGATTTTCACAAAACTGATCTTCATGAAGCATTGCCAACCAGACATCTCGTTTTCCTTCCTCAGATGAAAGGTCAAAAACACACAGATCAAGATCTTAGTTTTATTTTTTAATGAGCTCACTCCTAAGTGTCAGACATACACATGTACGCATGTGTGTATAAAATTAATGAATAGTATTATTTGTGTTATATAAGTCACCTTGCAAAGTATAGAGACTGTAAAGGCAGTCTCTGGCCTTTCATTCCTGTATTTCATACAGTTCTATGGAAAAGAGCTAAAGCAGCCCCCCTATCACGTCCTTTGGTATACCTGGTCATTGTATGGCAGTCTCACGCTTAGTGCTGAGCACCAGTATAACAGGACTTAGACAAATATTTGTACACCCATGTGTATAGCAGCCTTATTCACATGGCCCAAGGGGAAAACAACCCAAATATTTAACAATAGATGAATGAACAAACAGAATATGGTATCTCTATACAATGGAATATTATTCATCCTTAAGGAAGGAAAATATGACACACGCTGCAACACAGATGGACCTTGAGGACATCAAGCTAAGTGAAAAAAGTCTGTCACCAATTGACAATACTGTGTGATTCCACATAACTGACTACCTCATAGCAAGGAGAATGATGGTTGCTAGGGATTAAGGGGAGGCAAATGGAAAGTTATTGTTTAGTAAGTACAGAGTTTTGGTTTGGGAAAATAAAAAAAATTCTAGAGATGGATATTTAGATGATGGTACAATGATGTGAATGCAGTTAATGCTACTGGATTATATACTTAAAAATGGTTAAAATGGGTGACCAGCAAAGGGTGTAATTGTTTCATTCCTGGCCTCCCACGTAGTCAACCATGATTCGAGTTCCAGATACGGTGGCTTAAAATTCACACCAGGCACGTGTGACCATGCTATCAATTAACATCTAAACTTTTTTTTTTTGCTGTTATTCATGCTCCTTTAGTTCAAAATATTTTTACTTTCTCTTGAGACTTCTTTCACCCATGTGTTATTTAGAAATGTGTTGTTTAACCTCTATTTTTGGATTTCCCAACTATCTCTCTGACTTCTCTGACTATACAACACAATCAAGTTACTTATTTCTATTTTCTATTTATTTATTTATTTATTGGTTTGGTTTGGTTTTTGCTATGAAGTGCATAGCAAAATTTCCCTCTCTCTGGAAAGAGAGAGAGTAATCACTTGCCAGGAGGAATGGCCATACAACAATCCCTTCTCCTTCAGGCTTCTCTCAGGATTTTGGGCATCCACATATACACGGCTGGCAAGATTTTCAAGTCACTAGGCCTGGGACTCAATCCACACACAGTCAGCCATGTAGGATCCAGCACCTTAAAGTCCACATCAGCTAATGACCCAGTAAGTTACTTATTTCTAATACATTCCACTACAGTTTGAAAGCACTAATTAAACTATGTTTTATGTTCAAGAATGCAACCTGTCTTAGTGACTGTCCCATGTGAGTTTCAGAAGAATATGATTTTTGCTGTCATTATATGAAGTATTCTATATACATCAATTAAATCCAGTTGATACATAGTGCTATTCAGCACAGCCTTACTGATTTTCTATCTGCCACTTCTATAAATTACTGAGGGGTGTTGGAGATTCCAACTACAGTAGTGAATTTGTCTATTTTTCTTTGCAGTTCTATCAGTTCCCACATTACCGATTTATGTTTTCTTGGGAAAGTGACCCCTTTATTGTAATGTAATATCTGTCTTTCTCCCTGATATTTTTTCTTCTCAAACCTATGGGTTCTCAGAAATATCATGATGCATTTTTGCATAGAAAAGTATATCATGACTTTTCCAATGACCCAATACCTTATCTAAAATTAGTATTACCACAATTTATTATTATAACTTTTTTTTTTAATTTGACTAGAGAGACAGAGAGAGAAAGAAGGAAAATGACAAAGCAAGCCACCAGGTCCAGGACTTGAACCACAGTCAGCCAAGTGGGAATTCAGTGCCTTAATCACCATGCTACCTGCCAGCCCCACTACTACAATTTTGATTATTCAGAAAAATCCAAAAACTAACTTAATAAAATATTTACAAACACAGACACGGGTGGGCAGGGTTGAAGACTACCTGGTACTTTCCAGTCTGGCTGTTTTCAGCCCAGTGGCATTTCCCTTACATTCTTGGAAATACAAATTTGCATTTAAAAGGATGTTTGCATTTCCAGGTGCTTTACAAAGGGAGTTTTTCCAGGCTAGGCAGTGAACCATATTTCTGAAAACTTAAGTTTTATAGGTTAAATATTTATTACAGGACTTCTCAGAGACATTATTACATTACTGTAGACAATCAAAAGTAGAATTGGCCAGTGGCACAGTGGTAATGCACTGCTCAAGAGAAGGTGGATCCCACATGGCCACCAGGGTTCAAAATCTGTAGCGCTATCAGCCTGAAACATGCCAGGCACACTCACAAGAGCCGAAGAGTCAAAGGACTAGAGAACCCATTCCAACCGTTCTCTTTCTTATTTGTGCATGCATATACCCTATCATGACAAAGTAGAAAGTAAAGGGATATACTTTACCAAACTGACCGGTATGAACTCTTCCCACCCATTTATAAACATTTTTTTGAAACATGTTACTTCCAAACACTACTCATTATTTCAGGTAAATGTGCTCTGTCTCACCTTTCTCTCCACTTCTATGATACTTCTCATGTATATTAAATATCTTGATATTCATTAATGATAATAATACAGTCACTCCTCACTTAACGACCTACCTGTTTAATAACTGCTCAGACTTACAACCAGTTCTCTAGCATGCGGGAAAATCCCATTTGTCAGTCTGTGTGAGTCTCAGAAGCCCCATTTCTCAGTCTTTGTCTCATTCCCACAGTCAGTCAGTATTCACTACATGATGCATTTGCAGCCATGCAAGACTACATGTTTAGTTTATAAATTTGTACTTTATTGTGTACCCATAGTAGTATTTAAATAAGTAAAAATGATTACACTAGATTTATATCATCATGTTGTGGTGTGTCTTGTCATTTTCTAAAGCTTATCTAATATATGCTTTTTACATGGATAGAAATATTGGGTCATGGGGAAAGCCTTGACACATTTTTGCAGAGAAAAATACACCATGGCTTTCCCAGCAGCCTAATACATTATTCTAGTATGTTATCACATGGTATCTATTGAAAAATACATACCCTATGGCACCATGACACTCCACAAGACAGCCTCCTTTAAGTGAGGACAGTTATTGACCACTTTGCTTAACAACCTATATCATTAAGTGAGGAGTACCTGTATTTACCCAGCACTGACCCTCTGGTACTTTATCACCTAGTTTAACCTCCTACCATAAGATATATTATCTTTATGTTATTAATCATTAGATGTACTGCCTCTCAGTGCCTAAGAAATAACATCATTTCATATATTAATATATTCATACTGTCACCCAAAAAGAGTACTTAATAGGTCAAAGATAGACCACTATTTATTTTTCATGAATCCTCTTGATGACTTAAAAACAAAGTTATGCCGGGACCAGCAGTTGCCGTAATGGCTACATTGCTGGACTCTCATGTAGTCAACCACGGTTCGAATCCTGGACCGGATGGCTTAAAACTCAAGCCGGGCACATGTGCTTGTGTGTCCAAGATCCCAAGAGGAGAATGGAAAAGAAGAGACTGCAGTATGGCCATCCCCCCCGGGAAGCGATTTCTCACTTTCTGTCTCTTTGTCTCTCTCTGTCATTCTGGAGAGCACATATACCCTACAATAAAAACCTCAAAAAAAAAAAAAAAAAAAAAGGTTATTTTACCCAGCCGCAATGGTGCCATTAGTTGGGGCACTGCTGTATGATGCTGGAGCTGTGTGAGACTTCGGGTTCATGTCCAGGATACACCTATGACCTGGGCTAACTGCAGGGCTTGGGGGAAGACGGCAGCATGAAGATCCTGTTGAGGGTGCTAGTCTGTTGCTGTTTCTCTCATATGAAGGACATCAGTAAACAAACTTCTAAAAAAGTTTAGAAGTAAATAGGCACTTAATATTCCCTTAATGATTTCTGATTAATCTGATGGTTAAAAAAGAAAGGCAGAAAGAAAGGTGCTATTTAAGTTTTTGCTATAGTGCTGGAAGCCAAATGGCCAACTCCAGGTTCAGATCCTCGGGCTGGCTAGAAAACACACTAGGTACATAAGCATGTGCCCAAGATCACAGTGAGCTAGAGGGCCAGGGGAGAGGGGTCATGGCATGATGAGACCCTCTCTCTCTCATAACTGCACACATGTTCTCTTTCATGAACAAAATTTTAAAAATAACTTTAAAATAAGCATATTATCAGGGCCACTAGGTGGCACAGTGGTTAAGGTGCTGGACTCCCACAGAGGTGAACGTGGTTCAAGTCCTGGACCTGGTGGCTTGCTTGCTTTCTCACTTTTCCTCTATTTCTCTGTCCCTCTCAGGCATGGTGGCACCCACCCTATGGCAAAAACTACTGGAGGTCAGAAGATCACGGCATTGAGTCCATCTCTCTGTCTCTGTCCCTCTCTGGTGAGTGTACATCCTCTACAGCATAAAAAAAAATAGTAAACATAATAAATAAACGATTTTTAAAAATAAGCAAGCATATCATCACGACATACAGGAAGAGGAAAAAAAAAATCACACATGTAGCAGAGTATGTCTTCCAAAGGTGGTCTATATCAGTTTCCTAAGATTGCCATAACAGTAGCATAAACAGAATAGCTTAAAACAGCAAACACTGGGCCAGAAGGTGGTTAAAGTAGCTGGACTCCCACATGACTGACCGTGGTTCAGGTCCCGGACCTTGCAGTTTGCTTTTCTCACTTTCCATCTCTCTCTCTGGCCCAACTTCAAGAAAATAAAATTAAATAATGACAATGAATAACATTTAAAAAGAAAAAAGAAAAAACTAGCAAATATTTATCGCCTCACAGTTCTGGAGGCTAGAAGTCCTAAATCAAAGTATCAGTAAGATCGTTTTCCCTCTAAAGCCTGTAGGGAGACTCTTTCCTTGCCTCACCCTAGTTTTGAGGAGCCTGTCAGTGAAAACTGGCTTTTCTTAGCTTGTAGATACAGCACTTTAATTTCTGCCTCTGTTGTCACGTAGCATTCTTCCTTCAGTGTTTGTGTCTTCCCTAATTACATGTGTAACGCTATTTCAAGTAAGGTCACATTCGGAAGTACTGGCATATTGAGATACTAGGGCTTCGACATGTCTTTCTGGAGAACACTATTCAAACTGTAACACAGCCACGTATCCTATCCCACATCTCACCACTGAGTGGTGGTCTCTGTGACATCCCCTTGAGCCTGAGTAGCATTTTATTTTATTTTAAATTGATTTAAGACAGGTTCTTATGGTCCTCCTGCCTAGCCTCCCAGATGAGACTACAGGTGCATGCCACCACACCTAGCCTTCAGGTGGAACTAGTAATCAAACCTGGGCCTCCTAGGTGGTCTCAGTCTGCGGAGAGCAACATCTTCACAGCATAAGTCACCATAGGGGCTCTGAGCACAGCTTCTTGACTGCTTCGACCCACAGTGTACACCGAACGTGATGCAGAGATTCACTCTTGGAAACCAGCCCACTCAGATACCACACAGGATGCCAAGTATAGGTATTCTGGCTAACAGACCAGCTGAGGTCCCAGCATTAACCACTAGACTTGTATGTGAATATACTTCCAAAGGATTCGAGGCCCTAGCTGAAGAGCCAAGCACACAGACTCTGAGTCTTTCTGGGTGAGGCCACAGGTACTGTGAGGAGGAGACAGCCCTTCCTTGCAGTGCTTTAACCACATTCCTGACCCGCAGAATCTACACATACACCAAATGACTCTGGAGCCACTAAGTTCTGAAACACTTTGTTACAAAGCTATAGTAACTTGAACAATAGCATATTATTTCACAAAATAAAAGTCAAAAACAATTTACTGCTAGAGAGGCATGCGCACATCCCAGAGTAGGAGAGAGAGAACTCCACAGTGGGGTGTGGTCACGCTCTAGTCCTGTTTTTTCCATTTCTCTTCCCAATAGGATTTTGGGTGCACACATGTGCCCAGCATGTTTTTTTCAAGTCTTTGGGCCAGGATTTGAACTGTGGTTGGCCATGTGAGATCCAGATCCTTTAACTGTTAGTCCCAAATATTAAAATATTTAACAATGCTTAAAATAAAACCAGCTGCCTAGCCCACAAGAGCAAGTGCTGGGAGACACAACTACTTGAGGTCTAAGGCCACCTGGGAGACCTGGATTTGATTCAAGTCATGTCGAAAAGTTAATGGGGATGCATGCCTGTCATCACAGCCACCTGGCAGGCTGAGGCAGCAGGATCATAGTAATTGTGAGAGCCTGTCTAAATAAACAAAATAATAGTAAACCAAGAAATGAAAGTACAGGGTTTAGTAAAGACATCATACTGAACTTGTTTGTTTTTAAGGGGATAGAGGATTCAAATAGTTGAAAAAATAAAAACGTCTTTTTATATGCCTGTAAGGTACTATGATTAAGTACAAGACCAGTATACTAATAAAATATGAATAAATACTAGAACCCTAAAGTTATATTAATACTCTGGAGGCCTGATAATAACATTTAATAAATTTTTTTGAGAGGTTTTTGCTATAGGGTGCGTGCGCCTGCCACACAGACAGAGAAAGACAGAGACAGAAAGTGAGAAATCACCCCCCAGGGGGGATGGCCACGCCACAATCCCTTCTCTTCCATTCTCCTCTTGGGATCTTGGGCACGCACACACACGCACCCGGTGTGAGTTTAAGCCCCCGGGCCCGGGACTCGAACCGCAGTCGACTACATGGGAGTCCAGTAACATAGCCATTACGCTAACTGCTGGTCCCATCATTTAACAAAGTTTTTATCTCTGATTTGTGGCTCAGAATCAAAATATTGGGTCATCTGGAACATAGCTACATTTTTGCATAGAAAAACATAGAAAAACATGTTTCCTGACAACCTAATACATGTAAGTCCTGAATACAAAGTTAAACCCAGTCCTTACCTTTCTCTGCCAATAGCAGTGAGAAAGCCATTTTGATTAGCATCCTAAAGCAATGCCAATAAGATCTTCGAGTAAGCCTATTGCTTAATAATAAAGCTATAATTTCTTGAAACCAGAATCTTGTTTTTTAAGTAGTATAGAAACTATTTAAATGGAAAACCTTATTGTAAATATTTTTATTTTCAAAAAGGCAAGCAACTAAAATACAGTAGATACATTTCAGTGAAGACATCGAAAAGCACGTAGGTTCAATGGCATAGCAGTTTCTAATTTACATTTTAGAAAATTAGGTCGCAGACATAAGAAAAGAATGAAGTACTGATACATTCTATAACATGGATTATCATCTTGAAAAATTCTGCCAAGTGAAAAAAAAACAGTAGCAAGAACCACATATAATGATTCCATTTATATAAAATGTTCACAATAGGAATAGCTATAGATAGGAAAAGAGCTTAGTGGTTGCTGGGCAGGGCAGGGTACAGAGATAGAGAGCAATAGCTAAGGGGTACAGGGTATTTTTTTCAAGTAATATTTTTCTAAACTTGACTATGATATGCTTGCACATACCTACGAACATATGAAAGCTTCCGAACTGTATCCTTTAAATGGATGAGTTGTCTGTGATGTGTGAATTACATACCAAGAAAGAAGTTTGGGGCCAGTCAGTGACATGGTGATTAAGGCAGCTGGATCCCATATGGCCAACTGTGCAGTTCGAGTCCCACACTAGACAGTTTGAAAACGTCCAGCACAGTACATTTATACTCCACATGATGCCGTTCTGGTCAATGACAGAAGATGGAACCAGTCAGAACTAGCCTGCATGGCAGAGGTCTGGTCCTGATTGCTGCTTGGAGGGCATATACCCCAGAAAATCTGAGTGACACAAGATTGATTCCCACTTCAGGGGGAGAGTGTGGGCGCTGGCTGCAGCAGAATAATAATTAATAGTACAGTTTCAGTAATGGACCAATGAGACTGTTGACTGATTTGACCTATCAGAACTGCACACATTTTAATCTTTCATTTCACACACCTGGTTGAAAACTGAGATAGGAAGAGCTTTTCTATAAGAGCCCATCCCTGGGGAGGGCTAGAAAGGATTAGGATGCTGGATGCCATATGGCTGACTCTGTGGTTTTTGTCCCAAACCCAGCGGGTTGAAAAACATGCTGGTGGGACCAGCAGATGGCATAATGGCTATGTTGCTGGACATCCATGTAGTCGACTGTGGTTCAAGTCCCAGACCCGATGGCTTAAACTCACGCTGGGCGCATGTGCATGCATGCCCAAGATCCTGAGAGAATGAAGGAGAAGAGATTGTGACATGGCCAGAGCAGGGGCTTTCTCATTTTCTGTCTCTGTCTCTCTGGTGAGTGCACATGCCCTATAGCAAAAACCTCTCCAAAAAAAAAAAAAAAAGAAAAGAAAGAAAAACATGCTGGGGTATGTGCACACATGCTCAACAACCAGAGAGGAGAGGGAGGAGACAGGATAGTGGCATGGCTATCCCCTCTGGGGATGATTTCTCACTTTCCTTTTCTGTCTGTCTCTCTCAAGTAAGTGCATGTGCCTTATATCAAAAACCTTAAGAGGGGAAACAAAGGCCTACCCCTAGACAGATGGCTTTTTTTTTGCAAACTTATCTCCCAGATGACTCACCCATAATAAAGCTTTCTTCCTAGAGCAACCTCATGGGCCAGAGTTTGACTTTCCAGGCAGCAAATAACTCTACCCAGTCCACACCTACTTTGATAGTAACATATACAAGGGTGGTCCTATAAGAATCATATAGGCAATTCCATAAAGCCTGCGTGATAGAAGATACCTAACAAACCATCCAGAAGTTTGAATATACCCTTCAATGTTTACACAATAAAAATGCTTAATGATACATTTTATTGTTAAGTAAAACGTGATCGTACTGATATTGATACTACACTCTCAGTAACGAAAGCTGGCTAGAAGAATTAATGTATGAATAATTCTACAGACCTCTACTACCTATGTATTTAAAAGATTATTTATATTCTTAGTCTGAAATTGGCAATTACAAGCATTTCAAGCTCCACAGTAAGTTTTATAAGAATCGCAAACTTATAGGGAAATTGGCAGGTAGGTAAATGACTAGGAATTATATTTCAGGGATCATTATGTAAGCTGCAACTTTACTTAAACAAAATTACAAACCACAGAACTCACTGATTTATAGCATGACATTTCTAAGTGGGTACTAAATAGACAAATGAGGTATTTTCATACTTGCTTCCAAAATAAACAGCAATATATCAAATGCAGAAGTACATTCTTCTATTTTTTAAGAATTATTTTACCTAACTTTATTTATTTATTTTAATTTGACCAGAGAAGGACAGAGTGAGTGAGTGAGTGAGTGAGAGAGACTGAGACAGAGGAGAGAAAGTAAGCCCCTAGGCCCAGGACTTGAACAGCGCTCAGCCATGTGGGAGTCCAGTGCCCTTAACCATCACGCCATGTGCAGGCCCCGCAGAAGTACATTCTAAAATATTTGCCTGAATTTCAAAATGGTCTATATCAACACCAATATAAAAAGTAGTTAACATGTACTCTTACACATTGTTACGTCTCTTCAGGATGGGTGTTGGAAACTCAAAGTCAATTTTAAAAACTTGATATAAACTGTGTAAATGTGTGGAAAGTTTAAGTTTATATTCAACCTTGTTCCAGTAGAAGAGTTCCTCCAACCTCTTTAGTTCTCCAACACAGTTGGAGCTAATCTATCTTCAATCTTCCAAGCAAATTAGAATCATTGCTGACTTTATAAATGAGAACATATTATATAAATGGGAATGTCTTACATGTCTTGCATTTATAAGTATTATCACTGAGTATGAAAAGTAGGTTTTAAAACATACCATGCAGTCCCGGCACCATAGTTTAGTGATAAAGGGACCCAGATCCAGCATGGCCAGACATGGTTTGAACCCCAGCCCCAGCATTTTGGAAAACATGGCAGGCACGCGTGCGCGTATGTGTGTGTCTGTGTGGACATGTTTAAAATCCCAACAGGATGAAGAAATAGAGAAGAAAAGATTGTAGTGTGACCACATCCCACTGCAGGGTGCTTTCTCCCTCTCCCTCTCTGGCAAGCACACATGCCCTCTGTCAATTAAAGAAAGAAACACAGCCTGTAAATAATCCACAAAAAAGAATTTCAAATAATGTCTTTAATTTACTCAAACTACAGCTGTTAAAGAGATGAAGTAGCAAACATACAAGCAGTAGTGGCTCTAACAGGAACCAAACACAAAAGAGTAGGAATTACAGAGAAAGGGACTAAAACAGGAAATAATGGCTGATTCCCAGAGTTAATGAAATTTCTGCAGGCACACAGCGTACCTCCCTCTCAGTCCATCCTACCAATCTGTTAGGACTGAAGCTCAGAAAATCGCAGACATACAACTAACTGCTCCTGTGACCACACCATCTTCTACATGCTCTGCTAGGTGCCAGGCACTGTGATAAACTTCACGTTTATTATCTTACTTAATCCCCACCATAACCCGGAATAGACTGTACTAAAGCTATAGAGATTGCCCAAGATCCCTTAGCTAATAAATGATGGACCCAGGACACCAAATATTCAGCCCTTACACAGATATCTGAACAACTGTAAGTCACAAAGAAGGTAAGTTGAGGGCCAGCATGGTCTAGTAATTAAGGGAGCCAGATCTCCCCTGGCCAACTGCAGTTCAAATTCAAGTTCTTATGGGTTGAAAAACATACCAGGCACATATGCATGCATACCCCCAAATCCTGACAGGATGGAGAAATGAAGGAGGAGAATCTGTAGAATGACCATGCCCCATTGGGGAGTATTTTCTCCACCTCCCTCTCTGTCTCTCTGTCTCTTTCTATCAAGAGCATGCATCCTCTAGCAATTAAAAAAAAAAGGGGGTGCTAAACTAAAACTAACTGTAAAACATAAAAGTAAAAATACAGCAGCATCAGAATATGAATCCTAAGGATTGTATCTGACGGGGTCTACCTAAAACTAATACAATAATTTATTTTCTCACATTGAATTATGATTCAGTCTTCTAAACCACCCTGATTTCTGGTATACCTAAAGAAATTACATTTTTCTTCTGTCTTTACCATGTATTTCATTCATATATCATATAATTGTTCACTAAAGCTATAATTTTATCCAGTATCTGCCAACACTGTTTAAATGAACTTACTAGCATTGTTTATGGGAATATCAGATTCATTTTTGACAAGAGTCATACCAGGCCAAAGAAGACATTAAAAAATCATTTGCACATCAATTCAAAGGCAAAATCTCCATCCAGTCTTGTAGACAAGTGCTTACACTTTCCTATCAATAAACAAAAAAAGCAATGATCCATAATAAAGCTAGCTCTGTTTATTTCATCAGGGTCCCTTCCAAGAACAACAGAAGCTATTAGTTCCGTAAGGAAAGAGTCCTAATTATGAACTTACAAGACACTGAAGAGTAAAAGTCAACAATGAAAACTCAGACAATAGCCAGTTTAATCAGCTTTGGGGAACATTTTTTAGAGTACAACTATGAGAACTGAATGAGTACAAAGACAATAAGCACACAGCCTTTGGTCACTTAAAAAGATAAAGGGCAGGACCTGCAGGTGGTGCGGTGGTGAAGGTTACTGGACTCCCACAGGCACAACCACGGTTCAAGTCCTGGACCTGTTGGTTTGCTTTCTCACTTTCCATCTCTCACTCTGTCCCACTCAAATTTTAATTAATTTTTAAAAAAAAATTTTTAAATGATAAACAGCAAACAGCGCAGGGAGGGAAGTACAGATTTGATAGAAAACAGTTAAAATAAACAAACACAAAGAGTGAACTGCAATAATGAGAAATGGGATGACCCTTTTGGAGCAAATTTACGGGGACCACAGTCAACAGGTGCTATCTACAAAACACAAACTGGTTAACCTACATGTTTCCCATGACGAAAAACTACACCACCACCATGACAGACAGGAATATGACAATGTCGTCTGGTTGATATTTTGAATTTTACATGCAAACACACAAGTTAAATAACTTCTCTGTCATGGAGAAGACGACCAGTGATGATCTCTTCTCATTCAATGATAAGCAGACCTTATTTTTTAAAACTTAAAATTAATTTTAAATTGTTAAAAAAAATTAACTTGAGGGAACAGCAGATGGCATAACAGTTACATTGCTGGAGACCCACAGAGTCAGCCGTGGTTTGAGTCCCAGACCCGGGGCTTAAAATTCACACCAGGAGCATGTGCGTGCGTGCCCAAAATCCCAAGAGGAGAATGGAGAAGGAGGGATTGTGGCGTGGTCAATGGAAGAAAGTGATTTCTCACTTTCTGTCTCTCCGGAAAGTACACGTGCCCTATAGCAAAAATCTCTCTTAAAAATAATAATAATAATAATTGGGGGAACCAGCAGTTAGCGTAATGGCTATGTCGCTGGACTCCCACGTAGTCGACCGCGGTTCGCGTCTCGAACCCGGTGGCTTAAATCTCACGCCGGGCGCGTGTGCGTGCGTGCCCAAGATCCCGAGAGGAGAATGGAGGAGAAGGGATTGCGGCGTGACCATCCCCCCTGGGGGGTGATTTCTCGCTTTCTGTCTCTATGTCTCTCTCTGTCTGTCTGGCGAGCGCACGCGCCCTATAGCAAAAACCTCTCAAAAAAAAAAATAATAATAATAATAATAATAATAATAATTTGAATAGCAGCCTATAGGGCAGACAGCTTTTTACTTTTGCTAAATATTACCAAAAACAAACAAAACAAAACCACCAACTATCTAGTTATTTTTCCCCTTAGATTTCTCCCATAAAGCATATGCACGCACTCACCTGAGAGAGATAGAAAGAGAAAGTGAGAAATTATCCCTCCAGGGGATGACCACGCTGCAATCTCTTCTCCATCCTCCTCTTGGGATTTTAAGCAATTATGCACACATGCCTGGCAAGTTTCTCAAGTCTCGGGGTATGGGACTCAAACCATGAACATGGCCATGTGGAATCCAGCACCTTAACCACATGCAACCTGCTGGTCCCGGCACCACAAGCTTGATTTAAAAAAATAACATTTTAATACAGTAAAGAATAAACAAAATTTAAAGGTGAATATTTTAAATTGTATAAATCTAGTCTGAAAGAAAACATTAAGAATAATATTTTGGGGGCTTGCCAGGAAGAGAGAGAGAGAGAGAGAGAAAGTGAGGAAGAAACCTCACATAGGGTAGCCACATCACAATCCCTTCTCCTCTCAGGATTCTGTGTGAGCACAAACATATATGAGCCTGGTGTGTTTTTCAAGCTGCTGGGTCTTGGACTCAAACCACGCAGTCAGTCACATGGGATTCAGCACTTTTCTTACCATACCACTGGCTGGTCCCAGAACTTCTTTCAAAATAAAAAAATTCTGAGTAGTAATTCTCCCTTTGGCAGTAGCTGGATTTAATATCATTAATTTAAATGACAAACCCCACCATCACTTCTTAATAAACTTCATATATGACAAATACATAAAATATTTCATTTTTCCATTCAATGATTAATGAACATAAGGATGTCCAGACCCTCTGCTAGATTCTCCAAGCCCAATCCATTTCTCTAGTCACTCATCTCCTCTTTCCATGAGTTTCTCAAATTTTAGGCTAAACAATCTACAGAAAGTTTCCAAACAGCTCATTGGGCTAGATTATCTTTAAAATCATTTCCAATCCTAAAACTGTAAGATTCTGGGGGCAAAGCATACATCTAAAAAGAATTTGGGGACTTCCAAAGAAATGAAGCTTGATCCAGTATTTAGGTCCTCTCCTTGACATTCTATTAACTCTAAAGAAATTCAAAAGGGCCAGCAGGTGTCATGGAGGTTAAGGCAGCTGGAACCCACACGGTCAACAGAGTAGTTCAAATCCTAGACCCAACAGCTTGGAAAACATGCCTGTGTGTGTGTGTCCACAAGTGAGCACATGCTCTCAAAATCCCCAGAGAATAGAGAAGGGATTGCAGCACGGCCATCCCTCCAGCAGGTGATTTCTCACTTTCCCTCTCTGTCACTGTCTCTCTCCAGCAAGTGCACATGCCCTACTGCACACTAAAAAAGAAAGAAACTGAAAAGGTATAACCCCACAAAGAGACAAGAGTGAAGGATAAGTTTTGTCATATAGTGGAAAGCCAGTGGCAGGCTTCCAGGTGAGGATGGCAGATTGAACACATAGAGCTAATTTTGATTCCTTTCAAAACTCTACTAGAACAGGATAAATAACATTTTGTTGTGGTTTTGTTTTGTTTTTAGGACACAACCATAATGGGAAAAGAGATAACAGTCAACAATATTTTGGAAGCTGGGGAAAAGTTGGAAAACTTAGTCAAAGGTCGTCAAATTCTAAGTTAGTAGGGTTAACAACTGAACACAAACCCAATTTACACTACAGTATCTTCCAAAGACTCAGTAACTACCAGAACAAAGGAGAGGAGGGCTAAAATAAGAAAGGATCAGGTAAATGCAGACAAGTTAGAAACCTAGACCTTGTCCAAGCTACTGGGTGGTCCCCACTGATTGGAGATCTATTATCTCAAGAGAGCAAACCAGTACATGGTAGAAGACACAAGTATCCTAACAAAAAGAAACAAACTGTATGTCCTTACATACTAAAAGCTCTATAGCTCAATAATGTCTCT
>NW_006159453.1:1088928-1095998 GCF_000334495.1 Tupaia belangeri chinensis | reverse complement strand
TGGACTCCCACATAGTCGACCGCGGTTTGCGTCCCAGACCCGGTGGCTTAAAACTCACGCTGGGCACGTGTGTGTGCATGCCCAAGATCCCAAGAGGAGAGTAGAGAAGGGATTGTGGCGTGGCCATCCCCCCTGGGGGGTGATTTTCGCTTTCTGTCTCTCTGTCTGGCAAGCGCACATGCCCTATAGCAAAAACCTCTCAAAAAAATTTTTTAAAAAACTAATGATTTTCTATTTTTTTAAGGTTTTTGTTGTAGGGCCATGTATTCACTGGAGACAGAGAAAGACAGAAAGTGAGAACTTACCACCCCCCACCCCCACCTCCAGGGGAGTTGGCTACACCACAGTCCTTTCTCCTCCATCTCCCCTCAGAATTCTGGGCAGGAACACACATATGGCCAGACTGATTTTCTCTCTTTTTTTTTTCTAATTTTATTTACTCATTTATTTATTTTAATTTGACCAGAGAAACACACAGAGAAAGAGAGAAAGAAAGGGAAAGTGAGAAAGTAAGCCACCAGGTCCAGGTCCAGGTCCACGACTTGAACCATGGTTGGCCACAGGAGAGTGCCCAGTGCTTTAACCACCAATGCCACCTGCTGGTCCCAGGCCAGTGTGATTTTTCAAGCAGCCGAGTCCAGGAACCGAACCATAATCAAACATGTAGGAGTCTAGTGCCTTAACCATATCACCACAGACTGGCCCCTGATTTTCTAATCTTGAGCACACAATGGATAAACTTCTAGACAGCCATAAAAAATACTAATGCTGATCTACGGAGATAGAAATTAGAATAGCAGGGACAATCAGGTGGTGTGGTGGTTAAACCACTGGACTCCTGAGACCAGCAGTTAGCATAATGGCTATGTCGCCGAACTCCCATGTAGTCGACCATGGTTCAAATCCCGGACCTGGTGGCTTAAAACTCACGCCAGGCGCATGTGCGTGCATACCCAAGATCCCGAGAGGAGAATGGAGGAGAAGGGATTGCGGCATGGCCATCCCCGCTGGGGGGTGATTTCTCACTTTCTATTTCTCTGTCTCTCTCTGTCTTTCTGGCAAGCACATGTGCCTATAGCAAACACCTCTCAAAAAAAATAAAAACTGGACTCCCACATGGCCAACCAAAGTTCAAGTCCTCAAAAAATCACATCTGGCACATGTGTATATGTGCCCAAAAATCCCAAAAGGAGAAGACACTGCAGCATGGCCACAGCCCCTGGGGGATGATTTCTCACTTTCCCTCTGTCTCTCTCCAGAGAGCATTATGTGCCCAATGGCAAAAATCTAAAAAGAAAAAAAGTTGTAGTGGCCTCTGGGCTGAGAGTAAGAATGATAGAAAAAAGGAATATAGGGCCAGCAGGTGGCATGATGGTTAAAGGCGATGGATTCCCACATGGCCAACCACGATCTGAGTCCTGGACCAACGGCTTGCTTTCTTGCTTTCCCTTTCTCTCTCTCTAGTCAAACTGAAAAATAGTGATAACAAATAGAATTAAATAAATAATTCTTTTTTAAAAAAAAAAGGAATATGAAGGAATTTTCTAGGATTTTCACCATGCTCTATATCTTACATTAGTTACATGACAAAAATTACCAAACTATACACTTAACTTTTGTGCATTTTAGTATATAACTATAACTAGTACTGCTTCCTGGGTCCTATCCCAAGAGATCCTGATTTGGTCTAGAAGCACCAGGGATGGTTTGTCTTCTGGTTTGGGTTTTTTTTTAAGCTCTCTTATAGAAGTCTAATGTGCAGCCAAAGGTGAAAACCACTGCTTTAGACTCTAGATTACAGGGTAAAACCAGAAGTCAATAAACCCTACTGACAAACTCAGGGTTTCCAATCAACATTTAGTCTTTTTTTTTTTTTTAGATTTTTGCCAGGGGCCAGCACATGGTGTGGTGGTTAAGGCACTGGACTCCCACATGGCCAACTGTGGTTCAAGTCCCAGACCAGCGGCTTGCTTTCTCACTTTCCCTCTCCCTGTCTCTCTCTCTCTCCTTTTCTCTCTCTCTCCCTGTCTCTCTTACTCTCTCTGGTGAATTAAAAAAATTAAATAAAATTAAATAATCCTTAATTTTTTTTTCCATAGGGCACATGCCTTCATCCAAGAGAAATAGAGAGGGAAAAGTGAGAAATCATCCCCAGAAGGATGGTCATGCCACAATCCCTTCTCCTCTGCTCTACTCCTAAGAATATGAGCACACACATATACATACCTGGCATGTTTTTCAAGTTCCTGGGTCTGGGACTCAAACCATGTACTTAGCCATGTGGAATCCAGAACCTTAATCACCATACCACCCACTGGCCTAGTCACTCACTCTTAATCATGAACAGAAAACCTTGCAAGGAGTACAAGAGTTCTGAGGAGGGCCTCTTAATAAGACTATACCAAACAGAAAGAAAGACATCATGCAAGGAAAAGAAAGCTTAAAGAAACTACCTTTAGCATCCTCAGATAGAGAAAACTATGGCATTCATGCACTAAAAGATGGAGGAATTAGACTAAATAGAAGTTAAGAAGTTGAACCTACTAGTCTGCAGAAAGAAATATAGTCAAGAAGCAAGGTGATTTGGCTCACAGAGCCCCAGAGAAGCTCAGGACCTGGGAGTCTACAGGTGTATACTCAGTAGCAGAGAGCCATGAGGCTGGAAGACAGGAAGGGGTTTAAAGTCTATGTAAGGAGCAGTTCGACCCTCCAGGTTCCCTTCTCCATCACCATCCCCATCCTCTCATACATTCATTCTCTACAAACACTGACCTGGAGAGACCTCAGACTCGAGAACACAGTGAGATCTAAGGCTGAAAGCCAAGGGATTTAGCAGAACCGTGTTTAGGGACAGCAGCCGCGGCCCACAGCCCACTTCTTTACCCAGCTCTCAGAATACTGGGAACCAGCCATATACACAGTCCTCCTCCCTCAGGTTGGATTCAGATGTTCCTTTTGCATGTTGCCAACCCAATTTCCATCACATTACTCAACTAAAGAGGAGGACAATAGTCTTTTTCTTCAGTTTCTACTACCCCCACTCGATTCTAAGCGCTTTAAGGGCAGGGGCAGCATCTTAATCAGCTTCGTATTCCCAGAGCCTAAAACAGTGACTGTTGGGGACCAGCAGTTAGCGTAATGGCTATGTCACTAGACTCCCATGTAGTTGACCGCAGTTTGAGTTCCGGACTCGATGGCTTGAACTCACGCCAGGTGTGTGTGCGTACGTGCCCAAGATCCCGAGAGGAGATTGAAGGAGAAGGGATTGCTGCGTGGCCATGTCCCCCATGGGGGGTGATTTCTGGCTTTCTGTCTCTCTGTCTTTCTAGCAAGTACACGTGCCCTATAGCAAAAACTTCTAAAAAAAAAAACAAAACAAACAAACAAACAAACAAAAAGCAGTGACTATCATATGCTAAACACTCTAAAAATCTTTAATTGGTCCTAGACACTGGAGCAAATATCAAGCCAAAATATACCATGTGAAACTTAATTAGAACGTCAGAACAAACAAGGTGTGATTTGGACTAGGTCATGAATAAAGATTAGAATTTACTGATAAAATGATGTTTGGAATTAGTTTTAAATAATCCCAGAGCGCTACTCAAAAAAAAAGTGTATTTCTATATGCTAGCTATGAATGTGTTTTGTTGTTGTTGTTGTTGTTGTTTGAGAGGTTTTCGCTATAGGGCACGTGTGCTTGCCAGACAGACAGAGAGAGACAGAGAGACAGAAAGCGAGAAATCACCCCCCAGGGGGAATGGCCATGCCACAAGCCCTTCTCCTCCATTCTCCTCTTGGGATCTTGGGCACGCAAGCACACACGCCTGGCCTGAGTTTAAGCCACCGGGTCGGGGACTCGAACCACAGTCGACTACGTGGGAGTCCAGCAATATAGCCATTACGCTAACTGCTGGTCCCGCTACAAATGTTTTAAAATTTCATCTACAATAACACCAAACACCACCAAACACCTAAAAATAAACCCCAAAAAGGAAGACTTCTACACAAAAAACTATAAGACATTACCAAAAAAAAGATCTAGAAAATGAACACCATGTTCATAACCTGAAAGATTCACTATTATTAAGATACCAATTTCTCCAAATTGACATACAGATTCAATTCCAATTCCAAAATCTATGGACAAGTAGATTTTGAAAGATATATGTAAATGCCAATAGACAAGAACAGCTCAGGCAATCTCTCTGTAGTTACTGTCTTTTAATGTTTATAAACTCCGTATTCAGGACTTTATAGCTGGCCAGCGCCCAGCTAAAGGGAAAGACACAAGCGAGGTATTCCTGGGTTAAGGCAGGAGCCACTGGATTACTCGGCACTGAGCATCAAAGTCAGGGAGAGAGCACCAAGGTGTCCAAGCCGGACTTGGCCAGAGCTGTGCTGAGAGCAGTGTAACGCCTAGACAGTGACAGCAAGCTGCTTTCTTCTCACAGCTGAGCATACTCAATGGCAGTCCAACATGAACTCATATCAGCGATGCTAGCGAACAGATATTAAGGAAACGGAGCCGATGTCCTGGTGCACCTCAGTTGTTGCCGCTTCATAAGCCATACGAACATGTGAATAAGAACTGCAGAACATTCTAGTAACAACAGGGCACAGAGCAGAAAAGCCTGTGTGTTTCTCCCTCAGTGCCTCCTTGCCTGTTTTCATTCATAGCTAACTCCCCACTCTAAAAGCTCAGGCAATCTTAAGGAACAGAGATGAGCCACATATAAAGTTACATAAATGCAATGAGTATTAGTGCAAGGGTAACGGATAGACAGATGAAACAGAATAATGGATTCAGAAACAGACCCACACTCATACGATCATCACATTAAAAAAAAAAAAAAGTGCTGCACAGAGCAGAAAAACAAGGATGGTGTTCTCAGTAAATGGTGCTGAGTCAAATAGATATCCATGTGGTAAAAAGTCAGTCCAGACTCCTATAATCTATCTAGGATTATAAATTGAACATCTTAAATGACAACAGTAAAAACTTCTGTAAAACAGGAAATTACCTTCCTATTCTTAGGCTAGGCATAGGCTTCTTAAATACAACACAAAAAGTAGTAACCATAAGGGACGAGGTTGATAAGTATAATTCATTAACATTATGAATTGCCATTCATGGGGGAAAAAAAATTTAAAAAGTAAAAGGTGGGACCAGCAGGTGGCATAGCGGTGGTGGCGCTGGACTCCCACATGGCCCACCACAGTTCAGTCCTGAACCCAGCAGCTCGAAACTCACATCAGACACATGTGCACCCAAAATCCCAAGAAGAGAATGGAGAAGGGACTGCTGTGTGGCCATTCCCCTGGGGGTTATTTCTCACTTTCTCTCTGTCTCTCTCGATGTTTCCAGTAGTGTACACGCACGCTATAGCAAAAATCTCTCTCTCAAAAAAAAGGGGGCAAAATATAAAATGGAAAATGAAAAATGATATACATATACAGTATGTTTATGATATATGTAGCATACATATACATACATAACCATCCCAGAATGAATTCATATCCAGAATAAAGTATCACAAACAAAAGGAAAAAAGCACACCACTGAAAACTGGGCAAAAAGACTTAAGTTACTTTGCAAAAGATCTGTCTATAAATGGCCAATAAAAGGCACTAACTTCAATCATGCAGAAAATGCAAAATAAAACCATGCTGTAGGGCTAGCAGGTGGTGTGGTGGTAACAGTGCTGGACCCACATGGTCAACTCTGAGATTCAAGTCCCAGACTAGAGGCCTGAAAAACACTCTGGACACATGTGCCTACATGCCCAGAATCCCAAGGGAGAATGGAAGAGCAGGAACTTCTCAGGGGCCATCCCCTCCAGGGGTGAGTTCCCACGATCCCTATCTGTCTCTCTGTCTCTTCAGCAAGCACATGAGCCCTGGAATAAAATACTTAAACAAACAAACAAAAAACTTTTTTAAAAACTGCTGCTGTATTACTACACCTCTACCAGAAGAGTAACAGTTGTTTTAAATGACAAGCTGCTGCATATGGTACAACCACTTTGGGAAACTGTTCAACAGTATCTAAAACTAAAATTTTATTGTTCACATACTTGAAAAACAAACTGCCTCCCTAGGTATATACCCTGACCTAATGCTCTATTTCCTGATCTGTGAGAATTCACTTAGTAAAAATTAATTACCTACACGTTGAGGACAGTGAGTTTTTTCTGTGTATGATATCAAAAAAGGTTTTCTAAGATTTATTTGACACAAAATTCCAAGATTTTTAAGGTTAGCTAGCATTTCAGAATAGAACGTGAACTTCTGGTACACTACTGAAATTCTACTAATAAAAGTACGAACAGAAAGCTACTAACACAGCCCAAAGCAAAGATAAAAACTAACAACAGATCATTTTTCTTTTGCTTCATGAAGCACTGGAATTCATTCTTTCAGCAAAGAAAGGAGTTTATTATTCTACACTGTAACCTAGAGAAAAGATATCTTTGCAAGAAAGTGCTGCTTTTAGTAACCACCTCGAGCAGCATAGATAGGAAAACGAGGGAACCATTCCAAAAGTTTTGGTTAACTCTTCGGTGAGCAGATGCCAACTGAGATGATCTAAGACGCCGAAAAGAAAGAAGAAAAAAAAAATCGCAGCAACTTTAAGGCAAACACCACCACCACAATCCAACCTACCGGAAATCCTGCGGTTAATTTGAGGCTTGCCCGCTAGTCATAAGGTGATTCAGTGATGGCTACAAACGCTCAAGTGCATCCTCGGGAGTCACCTGGCACACCTAGGCTGCCCATCACCTGTCTGGACACACCGTCACGCGCACAATCCCAGAGGCCAAAAAAAGCCAACTTCGCGAGTAAGGGGCGCGACGGCCTCGCGCACAGGTCACCCCAGGGAGCCGAGCGCTGGCAGCGGGCGCGGGGCGGAGGCCCGCACAACCACGGCAGGTACGAGGCCGCCCCGGCGCTGCTCCACCCCTCCACCTCCCCGGGCTCCCCGGGCGCCCAGGGAAGGGGGTCGCGGCGGCGGGCGTGGGCGAGCGCAGGAACTTAGGCCCCGGCGGCCCGGTCCGCCCCGCTCGCCC
>NW_006159453.1:1029388-1088790 GCF_000334495.1 Tupaia belangeri chinensis | reverse complement strand
CCCTCCTACATATTATCACCCGGCCCCGGGGGCCCGGCCGAGCCGCGTCAGGAAAGCCCAGGGCGCAGGCGCGAAGGGCCTTAAAGAGACCCGGCTGCCTCTACCGCGTAATGGGTTCGAGCAGGTTAGGGGCCGGGCAGGCCGAGGAAAGGAGAAGCCGAAGGGATTGGACCGAGTGGAACGGGGGCGGGGAAACCGCCCTCTCTCCTCCTCCCTCCCGAAGCGCAGCCCTCGGCCTTGCAAACTGCTGACTTCCCCAGTCGTTCGAACCTCCCCTTCTAAGGAAAAGCTGCACCCCTCACCGTCCCGACGCGACCCCGCGCTCGGGACTGGGACTGCGGGCCTCGAGCTGCCGCACTGCCCACGAGCCTGTCTTGCAGGACGGGTGCACGCGGTGCAGACGTGCAAGCTTCGAAAGGCCGCCCCAGCTCCCCAGCGAGGTGGCCTTGGGTCACTCTCAAAACAATAATCAGCGTGGAAATGGCTCTTGTGATTGTAAAGCACTCTTCTGAGTCATCCCGACACACTGGGTTATGTAGAGTCCGACATGGAGCAAAACATGGGTGCAAATATGAGCGAGCCAGCCGGGCAGCCATCCAGTACCAACGAAGAAATTCTTAGAAGGAAAGTACTTAGTTTGGGACAGAAAAGCCTATTAATTTCGGTTCTATCCCAGGAAAAGCAAGCAAGACAAATGATAAGGCGATATGAATTACTTTCATTATACATTTAGAAATGGCAACACTGATCGTTTTGAATGAACAGCACGAAATTTCCAAAATTATTTGTCTAGAAATGATATATTCCTGGTTATTTTCTAATTTAAATTTTTATGACAGAAGGTGTTCCTCGGTGATAAACATTTCAGAAAAACTGTGTTTGTTTCAACATAAGTAGGAAACACCAAGAAATGGGAAGTGAAGCCGTGCCCTCCACCCAGTAAAAAACTCTGAAACTTGAAAATTTTATCTGAAAAAAATTTTGCATAACTGGGTCATGCCATTAATCAGAGTTAATTTCAATTAACAATTTCAAGTGAATCCACCTTGTGTAAGAAACCTGAGACATCCTTAATGATCTACCCGTTCCTTTTAGGTTCAATTTATGAGCAAACCCTATTGATTTTTTTTAAAGAATGATTTTATTTAACTTTATTTATTCATCTACTTATTTTTTATTTGACCAGAGAGGGACAGAGCGAGAGAAAGGTAAAGTGGGAAAGTAAGCCGCCAGGTCGGGAATTCGAACTGCTGGGGATCACGTGGGAGTCAAGCGCCCTTAACCTCCACATCACCTGCCACCCCCACCCTATTGAGTTTTTTGTGTGTTTTGTTTTGTTTTTTGAAGAGGTTTTTGCTATAGGGCAAGTGCGCTTGCCAGACACACAGAAAGAGATGGAGAGACAGAAAGCAAGAAATCACCCCCCAGGGGGGATGGCCACACTACAATCCCCTCTCCTCCATTCTCCACTGGGGATCTTGGGCACGCACACACACGCGGCTGGAGTGAGTTTAAGCCTCCAGTCCTGGGACCCAAACCGCATTTGACCACGTGAGAATCTAGCACCTTAACCATCTGCTGGCTCCTAGAGTGACTTTTTAAAATACGAGGTGACCATTTCAGTTTCCAGCAAGTTCATAGCTTCCCATTCTATTAGACAAAAACCTGCTAACTGGGACCAGCAGTTAGTGTAATGGCTATGTTGCTGGACTCCCACGTAGTCGACTGTGGTTCGAGTCCTGGACCTGGTGGCTTAAACTCACGCCGGGCACGTGTGTGCGTGCCCAAGATCCTGAGAGGAGAATGGAGGAGAAGGGATTGAGGCATGGCCATCTCCCCTGGGCGGGTGATTTCTCGCTTTCTGTCTCTCTGTCTCTCTCTGTCTGGTGAGCGCACACACCCTATAGCAAAAACCTCTTTAAAAAAAAAAAAAAACCTGCTAACTGATCAAGGCCTGCGTGGTCAGCACCATGCCCACCTCTCCACCTCTTCTCACTGCTCAGACCATATTCCATCCTCTCTGTCCACTCCAGACCCACTGGCCTCTTCCATTCCTTCCACTGAATTGTTGTTGATGCTTTGTTCTATAACTGGAAAGTCTTCTAGTCTTCATCCTTCTGACCTCAGCTCATCTTTCTACCTCTGAGAAGCACCTCTGACCTTGGTCCCTCATTCCTATCACGTTGTATAACTATTTTGTGGATTTTTAAGCCACTGGGTCCGGGACTCAAACTGCGGTCGACTACAAGGGAGTCCAGCGACATAGCCATTATGCCAACTGCTGGTCCGAAGAAGGTGAAAACGTAATTAACTTTATCCTTTATTAAGAAGGTGAAGAGACGGAGGAGAACAAATTAAAGGAAAATTTAAAAGGTAAAAAAATCAATAGGATTTGCTGATAACCTAACGTAAAAGGGACAGGTAGATCATTAAGGATGTCTCAGATTTCTTATACAAGGTGGATTCATTTGAAATTGTTTGTTAAAATTGACTTTAATTAATGAATGGCATGCAAAAAAAAAAGAAAAAAACAATTTCAGATAAACTTTTCAAGTTTTTTGCTAGATGGAGGGTGTGGCTTCACTTCCTATTTCTTGGTATTTCCCAAGGATTAAGAAAGGCAAAACTCTGGGATTAAGAGCTGGAGCCTTTGGGAAGTGATTAGAATTAAGATCGTCAGGTGGGGCAACCATAATAGAATCCCGGTGGGCCTTATAAGGAATGGGAATGAGAAACACATGCTTACTGTTACCCGGCTCAATGTGTGACTCTCTGAACCTCTTTCTGACTCTACAGGGTTTCCCCACCATCCAGAAGGCCCGCTCTGAATGTGGCCCCTGGACTTCGAACCTCCAACCCAATGTGCTAAATAAACTTCTATTCATGGGTCCAGCAGTTGGCATAATGGCTATGTCGCTGGACTCCCGTGAATTCAGCCGTGGTTCAGGTCCCAGACTCGGTGGCTTAAACTCACATTGGGCACGTGTGCGTGCGTGCCCAAGATCCTGAGAGGAGAATGGAGGAGAAGGGATTGCAGTGTGGCCATCCCCCCGGGGAATGATTTCTGGCTTTCTATCTCTCTGTCTCTCTCTGTCTTTCTGGCGAGTGCATGTGTCCTCTAGCAAAAATTCCTCCAAAAAAAGAAAAGAAATGACACAAAAGAAGCATATACTCTCAACTCAGCAGATGGCTTACAGGTTATATCGGTGAACTTCCACATGGCCACCCATGGTTCGCATCCCAGACCCAGTGGCTTCAAAATCATATCGGGTGTTTGTGTATACTTGCCTATGATCCCAAGAGGAGAATGGAAGAGAGGGATTGCAGCAAGGCCATCTCCCCTAGGGGGTGATTTCTCACTTTCCTTCTCACTGTCTTCGTCTCTGTCTCTCTCTGGCGAGCATATGCACCCCTGGCAAAAACCTCTTTTAAAAAGAGTACATATTATATGATTTCATTTACTTGAACTCTAGGAGAGGCAAATGGTTAACAGCGCTTGCCATTGGCTGGGGGCTGGCTGGGAAGGTGCAGAGGAGAACTTCCTGTGTGATAAAAACGGCCTATATCTTAATAGGGGTGAGAGTTAAATAAGGGTATTCATTTGTCACAAATGTACAGCTGATTTCAATAAATGTGAATTTACCTAAAAGACATAAAAATAAATGAGAAAATTTTTTATTTGCCAGTGGGCACATATGCTCACCAGAAAGAGATAGAGAGAGAGCAAAAGAGAGAGAAAGCACCCCTCAATGGGGCATAACCCCTTCTTCAATTTTCCATCCTGTCAGGATTTTGGACATGCACACACATGCACCCAGCATGTTTCTCAAGTGTCCAGGGCTAAGACTTGAACCATGGTCAGCCATGTGGGATCTAGCTCCCTTAACCTCAAGCCATGGGACCTGCCCAATAAATGAAATTTTTAAAATAATAATAACAAAAACATAATTGAGCATTCACTTGTGGCCAGTAGGTGGTATGATGGTTAAGGATACTAGACTCCCACATGGCTGATCATAGTTTGAATCCCAGACCTGGCAACTTGCTTTCTTACTTACTCTCACTCTTGCTCTCACTCTGTCCCTCTCTGGTCAAATTAAAATAAATATATAAAGTTAAATAAAAATAATTCTTTTTTATTTTTTTTTTTGGTAGAGGTTTTTGCTTTAGGGCGCGTGTGCTCGCCAGAGACAGAGAGACAGAAAGCGAGAAATCACTCCCCAGGGGGGATGGCCATGCCGCAATCCCTTCTCCTTCATTCTCCTCTTGGGATCTTGGGCACGCACGCACACATGTCCAGCGTGAGTTTTAAGTCACCGGGTCCGGGACGCAAACCGCGGTCAACTACATGGGAGTCCAGCAACACAGCCATTATGCTAACTGCTAGTCCCAATAAAATAACTCTTAAAAATAAAATACTGTTGGGGCCGGCAAGTGGCATGGTGGTTAAGGGTACTGGACTCCCACATGACTGACTGCGGTTCAAGTCCTAGACCTGGCAGATTGCGTTCTCACTTTCCCTCTCTCTCTTACTCTGTCCTTCTCTGTTCAAATTTTAAAATAAGTAAATAAATAAAGTTAAATAAAATAATTCTTTACAAAATAAATAAAATACTGCTTAAAAATAAATAAATAAAATAATTGAGCATTTACTCTGTATGAGGATTATCTAAAGGCTATACATACGCTATTTCTTTTAATCCTCATGCTATCTTTAATAGTAGGTATTATATAATGCCCTTGTATATGTGAAAGCGAAAACCTGATAAATGGCAAGTAACGCCTCATTTTATATCACTGGAAAATGATGGCAGAGCTTTGAGAACAATCTAATGCCAGAAGTGGTTAAACACCAGGCCCTATAGCACTTTTCTGAAATTGTCACTTTTGCTTATTATATTGCTCATTTGCAACAATAGATCAAGAGCTTTGTAACAACTGAAACCTTTTTTGTCTGAAGTGTCTCAGTAACCCCAGCACTTTGCAGAGTAGTTTTCCAAAGTATTTTGAACGAATGATTAAAAGTAAACCTGGGGAGGCCAGCAGGTGGCGTGATGGTTAAGGTGCTGGACTCCCACGTGGCCAACCATGCTTGAGTCCCAGACTTGGAAGCTTGCTTTCTCACTTTCTTTATCTCTCTAGTGACCACACATGCCCTATAGCAAATTTTAAAATAATAACAAAAAAATTCTTTTTTTGAGAGAGAATTTTGCTATAGGATGTATATACATAGAGAGAAACAGAAAGCGAGAAATCACCCCCCACAGGGGATAGCCACATCATAATCCTTTCTACTCCATTCTCCTTTCGGGATTTTGGGCATGCACACATACATGCCTAACATGAATTTTAGGCCGCCAGGTTGTAGTCAGCCATGTGGGAGTCCAGCAACATAACCATTATGCCATCTGCTGGGCCAAAAATTAAATAATTCTTTTAAAAAACCTCAAATCTGGTGTTAATTTTATTGGTACAAATTATATTTTATTTAATGCTTATATAATATTAATATTTTCATAATATTTGGGGCCAGCAGGTGGCATAATGGTTAAGGTGCTGGACTCTCACATGGCTGACCACAGTTTGAGTCTCGAACCTGGTGGCTTCCTTTTTCACTTTATTTCTCCTCTCTCTTTGTCTCTGTCTGTCTCTCTCTGGTCAAATTAAAGAATAATAATGATGGAGTAATGGCTATGTTTCTGGACTTCCATGTAGTCAACTGCAGTTTTGAGTCCTGGACCCGGTGGCTTAAACTCACACCGGGGGTGTGTGTGCGTGCCCAAGATCCCAAGAGGAGAATGGAGGAGAAGGGATTGCAGCATGGCCATCCCTCCTGGGGGGTGATTTCTTGCTTTCTGTCTCTCTGTCTCTCTCTGTCTTTCTGGCGAGCGCACGAGCCCTATAGCAAAAACCTCTCCAAAAAAAAAAAAACCAGAATGATAACGACAAAAGAAATTTTAATATTTTCATCTTTATATATGCATATTTATGCCAACTTAGCACTACTGTGCTAACTCCCTGAGATATATTATCTCAAATGAATAGACCTGATTGGAGAGGCTTGTACCCTTAGCTCTGATCCTCCAACCCTATTCCTGGTTTACCCCTTTTATTCGCTCACCTTGAGCACATTAATTCATTTGTTGAAAAAGTTTACACTTTATGGGAACCAGCAGTTAGCATAATGGCTATGTCACTGGACTCCCATGTAGTCAACCAAGGTTCGAGTCCCAGACCCGGTGGCTTAAACTCACGCTGGGCATGTGTGCATGCGTGCCCAAGATCCCGAGAGGAGAATGGAGAAGGGATTGTGGCGTAGCCATCCCCCCCAGGGAGGTGATTTCTCACTTTCTATCTCTCTGTCTCTCTGTCTTTCTGGCTAGCGCATGCGCCCTATAGCAAAAACCTCTAAAAAAAAGTTTACACTTTATCATCTCACTGAAGGGGCTAATTCTCACCAGAGACAGAGCTAATTCTAACCTGTCATGAGTACTTGAGCACTTGCGTAAGTGAAATCCTGCTGCGTGAATTCCACACCAACACCACCTCTGCTCCAGCTCCTGCCACTCTGCTGTTCACACTCTGGAAGCCCACGTGTGTAGAAGACAGAGGAAGCATAATTCAGGGGCAGTAGTGCCCTCCTCGGAGGCAATTTTATTTGTAGTAGATTCAATTAGCAATTCGGAGTTTTCTGTGTTCTGATCCTGCATACCCTGAGCATTGATTTGAGTCACTGTCTGGGAAGGAAACCCCTCCAAACCTACCAAAGGTTAGATCCCAGAACACCATGGTCTTAACCACAAAAAATAAAGTTTAAGATAGCAGTATGAGCATGATCCCTCACAGAAGGGGAAGCAAGCATGAATTTCCCCTGAGATGCAAAAACCATCCAAGACACAGAGGAGGAACTCGCCAGTAAAGTCAAACACATTGATGAACAACACCCCATCCTTGCTCCAGGCAGTTGGCATTTAGAGGTTCCTTAGAGAAGCAGAGCATGTTAGTTACAGTGTGGGATCACATCGCCCAATACAACAGCCAGTAGAGGCCCTAGCCACATAACTAACTATTCATGCTTAGTTTTAGGTTTAAACTGGGACCAGCAGAAGGCATAATAGTTACGTCTCTAGACTCCCACCTAATTGATGCAACTCAAGTCCTGGGCCGGGCCCCTTAAAACTCACACTGGGCGCATTTGTGTGTGTGCCCAAGATCCTGAGAGGAGAATGGAGGAGAAGGGATTGCGGCGTGGCCATCCCCCTGGGGGGTGATTTCTCACTTTCTGTCTCTCTGTCTCTCTTTGTCTCTCTGGCAGGCGCACGCACCTAGAGCATAAAGCTGTCCTTAAAAGAAAAAGTTTAAACTTTGGGATAGCCATGGTGGCACAATGGAATGTAATTCTCCATGATGCTGAAGCCGTCTGGGAAGCTCCTGGATTCTTGTCCCGAGAGCTCCCTATGTACACAGGCATGTATGTGTCCATGGACCTGGCAGGCTGAGGGTGGGGCTAGAATCATGGTATGAAGAACATCAGGGAGATGTCTCTCTCTGTGTGTCTCTCTGTCTCTCTGAAAAAATAAATAAATAAACTTAAAAACAAATTCAGTTTCTCAGTCATACACCATTTCAAGTGCTCAGTAATAGCACGGGTTCAGACGGTGCCACAGCGTATAACATGACGCTCCTTGAGGCAGACCCATCTGGAATGGTTCCAGGTTCATGTCTCAAGACTTCTCTGAACATGCCAAGCACATGCATGGTCATGATCTGGGGCCAGCTGAGGCTGGCAGTGGGGGGTAAGGGAGGGAGGATTGCGATGTCAAGACTCTGTTGCTGGTGTTTGTCTCTTTCTCCCTCTTTCTCTCTCTCATGGGAGAAATAAACTTCACAACTGATAACAGCACAGGCGGCGGGTGGCTATTATCTTTTATGGCAGAGATACAAGGGCATTTCCATCCATCAGAAAGCTCTATTGGTGCGCTATTCTAGAAAACAGACCTTACCTAATGTGACCTTTACCTAATGTCTAAAACTTTTTGCTTTAGAAAAAAAAATGAAGACTCACAATGAAATAGTGATCGTGGGAACCAGCAGTTAGTGTAATGGCTATGTCTCTGGACTCCCACGTAGTCGACCGCGGTTTGCGTCCTGGACTCGGTGGCTTAAAACTCACACCGGGCGCGTGTGCGTGTGTGCCCAAGATCCCGAGAGGAGAATGGAGGAGAAGGGATTGCGGTGTGACCATCCCCCCGGGGGGTGATTTCTCGCTTTCTGTCTCTATGTCTCTCTCTGTCTGTCTGGCGAGCGCACGCGCCCTATTGCGAAAACCTCTCCAAAGAAAAAATAGCGATGGCCTGTCTCACTAGGCGCATTACGTTCTGCAGTGTGAATCTGAAAAGAACGCAAGCACAAAAGCTGTGGCTTCTCCATGTATTGCCATCATCGAACAGCTTTAACCTCATCACGTTATCTCCACCATACACACTGTTTACAAGACACGGGCAGAATCTTAGGAAGAACACCGTGAAGAGGTACATACCTCTGTCGCCATATGTCAGCATTTGTGACAGGTAGAGGCTAGATCACGTGGTGGTGGCAAAGAACAAGCCCTCTAGCGCTAAAGCTGCAGCATTGTTTCTACATGATATATTAGCTCTTAACACCATCAACCCAAACAACAACTTCTGAAATTGCACTGCCAACATGTGACATCAATAGCATGCCAATTTCTACCCCACCCACCAAAAGGAGAAGTCTGCTCACTTCTTGACTTTCTGAAACATCTGTTTTAAAGCAAGATAAAATTTAATGCTACTAGAGTTAGTCATTTCACTTAAACTATCCAATTAATGGGGAACTAGTATTTTCTATACTAATACACATGACTAGTCTAGGACCTAAAATTTCAAGTGTACTTGCCCAACCAAGTGTGTTTAACTCTTTAGATACTTTATCATCCATAAAGTAGAGCTAATAATAACTACCTTTTTTGTGGGTTTTTTTTTTGTTTTTTTACCACAGAGTGTGTGCATTCACTGGAGAGAGACAGAGCAGGGATGACCATGCCACAATCCCATCTCTTCCATTCTCCTCTCAGGATTTTGGGCACACATGCACATGCACCTGGTGTGATTTTAAAGCTGCTGGGTCTTGGTTTCGAACTGCAATGGGCCATGTGGGAGTCCAGTGCCTTCACCACCACACCACCTGCTGTCCCCACTCCCTAACTGCTGAAGGGACAATGAAATGAAATGATATATGCAAGACACATAACAGCATTGCCAAATGGTAGCTACTGTAGTTGCTATTTTCTAAAGCCACAAAGCACCAACGAATAAAAATAAAAAGAAAGATAAATAAAGGACTCTGAATTAGAAAAATCCTGACTCGACCTTCTGCTAATTGTTTGGCTTAAACCTTCGTACACTTCGGTTTCCTCCTTGACAAATAGAGTTAAGAATCCCTAATGACGGATGCGTTGTGAGAAGTGTTTAATAGTAGGTCTAATAATAATAAAGCCAGGTACAAACTTTAGCTAGTGTTAATTCACACTCTGCCCTTACCTGCACCAAAAAAATAAAATAAAAAATATGAGGAAAACATGTTAGGCAAATGCTCCTTTACAGTAAAATTAATTTAGCTTTTTCTTTAAAAAAAAATTTACTTCTCCAAAAAGACAGAGAGGAAGAGAGAGTGAGACAAGCACCTCCAACAGGACCTTCAGACCATGATGCATACCCAGATCCAGCCCCATTCCCAGCCAGTCCCGCTTACAGGCAAGCATGTATGTACAGGGTATACTTAGGGAGATCCTGGGACATGAACCTACGACCTTTCCATGTGGTTCAGCTGCACAACTGCTGTGCCACCGCCCAGCCCTAATTTAGCTTTTATTATCAACTGTGCTCCTAAATATGACTGGGAAGCAACACTGCTGACATCATCGCTGAAAGGCGGTGCAACCACCAGCATGTCACCAAACAATTTGTAAATGAATACTATGGAGCCAGCCATGTGGCTAACCTTTTTCTCCATATGGGAAATTTGAAGCCCAAATAGATACACCAAGCCTCCTCTGTGAATATATATTAAACGAAAAAAAAAAAAGTACAGCAAGGAGAGAAACCATGTTGAATTGTAAAAAGCCGGTTACTAAATTATCTACCTCACAGGTATGGAATCAAACCTAACAGTTCATAAATTCTGATTCCTCAGTCGAATGGCCACAATACAATGAGATAACATTCTTAAAATAAAGCTGAAGATATGTTACCAAGCTAGTCCTGCGTTTGGAAGATTAAGCAGCGTATACAAATCCTAACTCAATAACAAAATATTTCCTGTTATAGCAATTACATTCTTATAAGTTTTAACAAAAAAACTATATATATGAACATCATTTGAGACATTTACCTGCTTCCCACTAGGGTTTCTAAAAACAGCAGTCATTTTGGTGGTAACCATGATAAGCAGAGAAGACAGGGAGACTGGGGATTTGAATTGAATTTATAGCTGACTCATAGGGAGTGTTTACAACGACATTGCCACTGGGATACACCCATTTAACACCCTTTCAGTTCCACCCTATGCATTTGTTAGGTAGGGCCTGTAAGGAAAGCTGAGAATGTGAAGAATGAAGAATGCTAAAGCCAAAGCTTTTTGGTCTTATGAGCATTAATTGATTTTTTTTTCTTCCTTCTTTCCCCCCCCCTTTCCTTCTTTCCTTTTATTCTTCCTCCCTTCCTTCCTTCAATGACTTATTTGTCTCAGAATGATCCTAAAACTGTCATTGTGTTTGTGTTTGCAAGGGTTCTGATTCCGAGGCAGAGGCTAGAAGCTTTTATAATTAGGTGGTTTCAGTTCTTGGAATCTGACAGTATACACAATTATTAATTTGGTAATAAACCTTCCTTTTTAGTTATGCTTTTCCTCTTTAGCTGAGGTTCTAGAATCTGCAAGCTATTTGTTCTCTTCGTGGCACTGCAGCTGTGTTACTCAGACCATTATTTGAGAGTTTACTATGCAGTACAGAAGCAGATGATGTACCTGTGAGAGGTGTCTTCCATTCTCACGAAAGGGATGTGATAAATTACTTTTCAAGGATTGCCTCTCTCATGATGCCTTTTGGTTTTAGTACTCTTAGCATGGGCTGGACACTGGAAGGAACTGCCAGCTATCATTTCACTTAACCTTACCGTAACCCCACTGTTACTCTTTTTTTACAAAAGAGCCCCAAGCAAGTCACTAAGAATACTTCATTTATTTACTCATCCATTCATTCACAAACATCTAGAAGCTATTGAACTCCGCCAGGCACTTCCCTAACAGGAAGGACAATAACTGCCATTTTTAGCTCCTGCAGCATGTCAGCAATAATGCAATGTGCTTCCACATGATGGAACCTTATCAGGCCCATGTACAAGATGAGGAAGCTACATCTGATCCAATGTCACACTGTTAGTAAAAGGAAAAGCAAAAATGCAAGCATAAGTCTCCCTTGACTACAAAACTTGTCCTTTGGAGTTAGAAAAATGTGGCACCTGTCCATAGTCTACCCTTCTTGAACAATAAAACACTGGAGTTTAGCTCTTGCAGGACCTACAGAAGTTAGTCAACTATGACCAGTGGGATGGTCATGGTGAGGGGTGCTTAAGAAAGAAAGGGCTGCAAGCAGAATTTCACCATCACCTAAGGCACTGGCATCATTTCTGAGAGGGGGAATATGTTTTAGAGAGGAACATTTTTTTTTCAAGTTTTCTTCCAGATTTATTGAGCATCTATATACAAAGTGACCTGGACCTGCTGCTTTAAAACAATCCTTTTGGGACCAACAGTTGGCGTAATGGCTATGTCAAAGGACTCCCAAGTAGTTGACTATGGCGTGAGTCCCAGACTTGATGGCTTAAATTCATACCAGGTGTGTGCGTGTGTGCCCAAGATCCCGAGAGGAGAATGGAGGAGAAGGGACTGTGGTGTGGCCATCTCCCCTGAGTGGGTGATTCCTCGGTTTCTGTCTCTCTGTCTCTCTCTGTCCTTCTGGCGAGGAACACCCGCCCCTATAGCAAAAGCTTCTCAAAACAAAAACAAAAACAAAAAACATAATCCTTTCTTACTAGCACAGGATCTTGAAGTCAGTCCATAGAATGTTAAAAAGTAACTTTAAAATAAATGGAAAAGTGCCCAACACACCTTAAATGAACGACCTAACTACCAGAAGTTTCAATCATTTTAGTAAGATAATTAGCACAGGATCCATTCCCTCTGATAAACTGCAGGAGAACTGATCAAAAACATCCAGAGGCCATTTTATGCACTGCAACTATAATACCATCATGTTTCTAGATCATAATGTTCCCATTATCTGATTCTAGACACACCACGGGAGTATCAGTGGGGTCAGAGGTTAGCTTGGCTGCTTGCTGGACTAAAACAGATTTCACCCCAGCATGCTCATCGGACAGGGTCCTACAGCAACCCAGATTAAGTCCTTGCAAATCTGTGCACAGAACTCCAACAATGGATGGATGTTTCACGGTGTCCTCCAAGTGCTGCTCCAAAGTCGCCTCCATCCTGGCTGTCATCTCCCCAGGACAGAACTCCGGAGCGCCTAGCGTCAGTGGGAGAGATACATTCTCATCGAAAAAGGTATGGAGGGGCGCTGGCCCTCCATGTGTAATGGCTATGTCGCTGGACTCCCACGTAGTCGACCGTGGTTCAAGTCCCGGACCTGGTGGTTTAAACTCACATGAGGCGTGTGTGTGTGCGTGCCCAAGATCCTGAGAGGAGAATGGAGGAGAAGGGATTGTAGCGTGGCCATCCTCCCTGGGGGGTGATTTCTCGCTTTCTGTCTCTCTGTCTCTCTCTGTCTGTCTGGCGAGCGCATGCACCCTATAGCAAAAAACTTTCAAAAAAAAGAAAAAAAAAGAAAGAAAAAGGTATGGAGCTTGGAGGAAGCTTATGTATACTTTGGTTTGGGTCCCAGTTTTCCCTGTTCTAAGCAGTACGGCTAGGACAACAACTTTCTGAGTTCCACCTTCCTTGTCTCAGATGAAGATAAAAACATTGACAATCACCTTCTCACTGCCCTCCTCTCAGGAGTCTCATCCCTACTCTGGTCGAGACAGTATGCAACAGGGTAGAGCAATAGCCCATCACTGATCAGGAAAGAAAGCACAGGTCTGCAATACTCTGGATCTCCCCATACACGCGTGCTAACATTTCTACGTCTATACTCATCGACCTTCTTGTCCTTGTTCCCCTCGTTTCTCTAACTGGTTTCCTCTCAAGACATTCTGCATGCTACTACAATACTTTAGGCCCAGTGTAAGCTTGGATGTCTACCTCCTTGTACAATGTCATTTATTTATTTATTTCGGAGAGGTTTTTGCTATAGGGCGCATGCGCTTGCCAGAAAGACAGAGACAAAAAGTGAGAAATCACCCACCAGGGGGATGGCCACGCCTCAATCCCTTCTACTCTAGTCTCCTCTCATGCACACACATGCGCCTGGCATGAGTTTTAGCCACCAGGTCCGGGACTTGAACCGTGGTCCACTACATGGGAATCCAGCAACATAGCCATTACACCAACTGCTGGTCCCAGGATGTCATTTTAACATAGGAATTTGTTTGGATTTATTGGTCACCTTTTAAAGCATCTATGCATTCCTTCCAGTGTGATAATCCTTAACCTAAGTATTTTTCAAGTTTCTGCCAACCATATTAAGCTTCTGTGGCATAAATCACAGAAAGAATCACAGATTTACTTTTAATTTTATCTTACAGATACAAATTGATGTTAAAGTAACTTGTTATGTCATTGTTATTTATACTTTGTACCCTAGTTTTTATGTGTGCAAACTTGTTTCTCTTTAGGATCAAATCTACTTCTTTCTTTCTATTTTTGTTTTTGGAGAGGTTTTTGCTATAGGGCGCGTGCTCTCGCCAGACAGACAGAGAGAGACATAGAGACAGAAAGCGAGAAATCACCCCCCAGGGGGGATGGTCACGCCTCAATACCTTCTCCTCTCAGGATCTTGGGCACGCAAGCACACGCGCCAGCGTGAGTTTTAAGCCACTGGGTCTGGGATGCGAACTGTGGTCGACTGCGTGGGAGTCCAGCAACATAGCCATTACGCTAACTGCTGGTTCCCGAGCAACAAAATATTTTTAAAACTATAGTCTGAGGGCCAGCAGGTGGTGTGGTGGTTAAGGTGCTGGCTCCCACATGATCGATCATGGTTTGAGTCCCAGACCTGGGGCTTGCTTTCTTGCTTTCCTTCTCTCTGTCTGTCTCTGGCCAAAATTAAAAATAATAATAATAATAATAAATAAATAATTCTTAAAAATAAATAAACGCAAAGCATAGTCTGGCATAGAAGACTGACACGACAAATAAATGGACAATAATGTGATACATATACTGTTGTACAGCAGGAACATACAGAAAGGGGCCTGCCTACCCTGGCTAAGAGTTGTACTATTTTTAGTACTGACTACATCCCTGTCCGTCTCTACTAATAGGTGTACTTGACTCCAGCTAAGCCAGTCACGTTACCTGAGTAACTCCCTGACCGTACTGATTAGCTCAAGGAGGTGGACCTGGGAAAGTCCTGCCCTGGGGTTCTTTTCAAACCACAGTCAGAAAAAGTAAAAGCCCTCTGCCCTCTCATTATGAAACTCTGAGGATGTGGACCCAGAGATCTAGCTGTACTAAGAGAAGCTAAATGAGAACACCCTGAGGATATTAGAATTCCTAGTTCTAATCCTAGTAAATCTGGATTTTCCTAAGACTTCATTGCTCTGATGTGTCTTTGATGCTGTGATTTCCCAATAACCTTCAAGTGACTCATTCACTCATCACATATTTTTAAACCTACTATGCCAGGCTCTGTGTGTGCTCTAGGTATCAGTGATAGGTACATGTGGTAGCCTACCTCTAATTCGGCCCCCCATGATCCTTGCTGCCTGTTATTCATGCCCGGGGATAGTCCCTCTGATGCTGAATAAAGGCTTGTGTGTGTGACCAATAAAATACAGCAAAAGTGGCAGGTTATAACTTCTGAGAATAGGTCATCATAGTTTCTGCCTTGCTCTCTTAGACTGCATACTTTAGGGAAAGCCTGCCATCATGTGTGAGCAGCTCCATAAAGAAAAAATAATAACGCTCCCATGAACAAGCAGAACCAACCTACAGGCCTATCTTTAAGCCACCTTCGAAGTGGATTCCTCAGCTCCAGTCAAGCCTTCAGATGACTTCAGTCCTGGCCCATCTCTGACTGAAGCTCATGAGAAATCCCAAGCCAGTCAGCAAGCTATTCCCAAATTCCTGACACATAGAAACTGATAGTGATCTGGACCAGCAGTTGGCGTAATGGCTATGTCACTGGACTCCCATGTAGTTGACCACGGTTCGAGTCCCAGACACAGAAGCTTAAACTCACGCTGGGCGTGTGTGCATGCGTGCCCAAGATCCCAAGAGGAGAATGGAGGAGAGGGGATTGCAGTGTAGCCATACCCCCTGGGGAGTGATTTCTCACTTTCTGTCTCTGGCTCGCTCTGTCTTTCTAGCATGGAAAACAACTGTACATACCAGAGACAGTGTGGGAGAGGGGTGGGAGTTGGCAGAGGGTGAGAGATAGGAAATCAAGGGGGAGAAAAGAGCAAAATATATAAGAAACAAGAAATAGAAAATTATTTGTTGATGATAACATATATGGTAATATCCTTGATTGAGCCAATATACAATGTTTACCAGATGGAAAATCTCATTTTGTACACTGTATTGATGTACAGTGAATGACTGTAAATAAAGAAATAAAGAAATAAATGTAAAAAATAAAGTTCTGATAGATGTTACAACACAGGTGAATCTTGAAAATATATGCTAAGTGAAATAAGTCGGATATAATAGGACATATATTTTATGATTCCACTTACATGGGGTCTCCAGAATAATCAAATTCATGGAGACTGAAAGAATAGATATTACTATGGTCTGGGGGAAGGGGATGAGGAGTTAATGAATATGGAGTTTTTGGAAAGGGTTTTGGAACTAGAGGGTGGTGGTGAATCTATAACATTGTGAACTTATTTTGTGCCACTGAACTGTACACCTAAAAATAGCTAAAAGAATAAACTTTGTGGGGACCAGCAGTTGGCATAATGGCTATGTCACTGGACTCCCATGTAGTCAAGCATGGTTCGAGTCCCAGACCCGGTGGCTTGAACTCATGCCAGCATGTGTGCGTGCATGCCCAAGATCCCGAGAGGAGAATGGAGGAGAAGGGATTGCAGCATGGCCATCCCCCCAAGGGGATGATTTCTTGTTTTCTGTCTCTCTGCTTCTCTCTGTCTTTCTGGCAAGCACATGCACCCTATAGCAAAAAACCTCTCCAAAAAAAATAATAGAGGAACCAGCAGTTAGCATAATGGCTATGTCGCTGGACTCCCACGTAGTCGACGGCGGTTCACGTCCTGGAGTCGGTGGCTTAAAACTCACGCCGGGCGCATGTGCGTGTGTGCCCAAGATCCCAAGAGGAGAATGGAGGAGAAGGGATTGTGGCGTGACCATCCCCCCTGGGGGGTGATTTCTCGCTTTCTGTCTCTCTGTCTCTCTCTGTCTGTCTGGCAAGTGCACGCGCCCTATAGCGATAATCTCTCAAAAAAAAATAATAATAGTAAAAAAATAAACTTTGTTTATGTATATTTTTCCACAATAAAAAAAAATCACCTGGAAATTTTGATCATTTTGGAAAAGCAGAATAAATAGAGAATCTTGATTTGACTTAGCTGAAATAATAAGTTGAAACAAATACTATATATAGTTATTTATATAAACATAAATACATATGTGTAGAGCATATGAGATGATATCAAGTGTCTAGAAAAAACTAAAGCAGGAAAGGGGAAAGCCATCCCCATAGCCTAATGGTTAAGGGAGCTGGATCTCACATAACTATCCAGCCCCAGTGGGGGGTTATTTCTCACTTTCCCTCTCCCTATCGCTCTCTCTCTTTCTCTTTCTCGCTCTCTTTCTCTTGTGAGTGCATGCACTCTATGGATAGCAAAATTCTTAAAAAAAATGTCAAATTGAATAAAAAAATAAATAAATAAAATATAAATATAAACTAACTATAAAAGATGAGCTGACAGGAGGCATGGTATTTGGACTTCCACATGGATAACTACGGTTTGAATACTGGACCTGGTGACTTTATCTCTCTCTCTCATCAAATTAAAAAATAATAAATAAAATTAAATAATTCTTTAAAAAAATCATTATAAAAGATATGCCGAGAGGCCAGGAGGTGGTGTGGTGGATAAGGGCGCTGGACTCCCACATGGCCAACCATGGTTCAAGTCCGGGACCTGGTGCCTTGCTTTCTCACTTTCCCTTTCTCTCTCTCTCTCTCTCATCAAATTAAAAAATAATAAATAAAATTAAATAATTCTTTAAAAAAAAAAAAAGATATGCCGAGACCATAAGAACATGGGAAGGTTTTAAGAAATAGGGAAAAAAGATGGCATAATGGCTATGTCGCTGGACTCCCATGTAGTCAACTGCAGTCTGGAGTCCCAGACCTGGTGGCTTAAACTAGTCCTGGACCTGATGGCTTAAACTCACGCTGGGTGCGTGTGTGTGCGTGTCCAAGATTCCGAGGGGAGAATGTAGGAGAAGAGATTGGGGTGTGGCCATCCCCCCTTGGGGGTGATTTCTCGCCTTCTGTCTCTCTGTCTCTCTCTCTTTCTTTCTGGCAAGTGCATGCGCCCTATAGCAAAAAGCACTCGAAAAATAAATAAATAAATAGCCTCATTGTGATACACAGTTTTGCAAAATTTTATCATTGGAAGAAATTAGGCAAAGTTTTGAGTATAAGAGATCACTTGTGGGACCAGCAGTTAGCGTAATGGCTATGTCGCTGGACTCCCACATAGTCGACCACAGTTCGAGTCCCGGACCCGGCGGATTAAACTCACGCCGGGCGCATGTGCATGCGTGCCCAAGCTCCTGAGAGGAGAATAGAGGAGAAGGGATTGCGGCATGGCCATCCCCCCTGGGGGGTGATTTCTCGCTTTCTGTCTCTCTATCTCTCTCTGTCTTTCTGGCGAGCGCACGCACCCTATAGCAAAAATCTCTCCCAAAAAAAAAAAAAAAAAGAGATCACTTTGTAATATTATCTCAATAAAATTTAAATAGATAAAATAATGAAATTACTAAAAAAAAATTGGAACAGTTATTAATAACAGATAAATTATATTTAAGATAAAATACATTAGAAGATATAATCTTGGGACCAGCAGTTGGCATTATGGCTGTCTCTGGACTCCCACGTAGTCAACTGCGGTTCGAGTCCCAGACCCGGTAGCTTAAACTCATGCTGGGTGCATGTGCGTGTGTGCCCAAGATCCCAAGAGGAGAATGGAGAAGGGATTGCAGCGTGGCCATTCCCCTGGGAGTTGATTTCTTGCTTTCTGTCTGTTTCTCGGTCTTTCTGGCAAGCGCATGTGCCCTATAGCTAAAACCTCTCCCAAAAAAATAAGATATAATCTCTACATAATGAAAAACTTTCAATTCCCCAAAAACAAACTTAACAAGACTTTGTTTTTAAATTTTATTATTGTGGAAATGTTCACAAACCAAAATCAAAACAAAAATAGAGGGGACCAGCTGTTAGCATAATGGCTATGTTGCTGGAATCCAACGGAGTCTACCGAGGTTCGCATCCCGGACCCAGTGGCTTAAAACTCACGCCAGGTGCGCGTGCATGCATGCCCAAGATCCCAAGAGGAGAATGGAGGAGAAGGGATTGCGGCAAGGCCATTACCCCTGGAGGGTGATTTCTCGCTTTCTGTCTCTCTGTTTCTCTCTGTCTGTCTGGCGAGCACACACGCCCTATAGTGAAAACCTCTCCAAAAAAAAACCAGAATGTATTGTGGAAATGTTCACAAATCAAAATCAAAACAAAAATAGAATAGTATAGTGGCTTTCAAACTTTAGCATGTGTCAGAGTATTTAAAATCAAGAAGATAATCTATTGTAATTCCCAGAAATCTCAACATTTGAAAATAAACCTTTAGGGGCTGGTAGGTGGCATGGTGGTTAAAGCACTGGACTCTCACAGGACTGGCTTCAGTTTGAGTCCCGATCCTAGTGGCTTGCTTTCTCACTTTCCCTCTCTCTCTCTGTCTCTCTCTGGTCAAATTGAAATAATAATGATAATAAATTTAATTAAATAAATAATTCTAAAAAATTTAATGAACCTCCAAACCAGCAGGTGGTATAATGGCTATGTCACTGGACTCCCACGTAGATGACCATGGTTCAAGTCCCAGACCTGGTGGCTTAAAAAAAAATGGAGGAGAAAGGATTGCAATGTGGTCATCCCCCCTAGGGGGTGATTTCTTACTTTCTATCTCTCTGTCTCTCTGTGTCTCTCCAGCAAGTGCATATCCCCTATAGCAAAAATCTCTCTAATAAATAAATAAATAAACAAACCTCTAAATAACTTCAGTTTTCTAACGAGTCTTCAGTACAGAAGCATATGAACACCTGGCTATCCATGTCACAGAGATGTACTGAATTACAGGGTTAAGTGTATTTCCTACTGGGTTGTGGTGAAAAAAAACATAAAAATTAGAAAAGTTCTTACACATGTGTATTAATTAGGAGACTGGTACACGACGGTTCACAGCAGCATTGTTAGTAAAGAAAAAAAAAGTCTAAAAACAATCCAAATACCCACTAATGGGTTACATATGACATATAATACATGGAATATTAACACGATGGAATTTTATAGAACAGTGAAAATGAATAAACAACGGCTCTACACATTAACATGGATGAATGATAAAAATAATATTACGGGGCCAGCAGGTGGTGTGGTAGTTAAGGATACTGGACTCCCACATGGCTGACAGTGGTTCGAGTCCCACATCAGGTGGCTTGCTTACTCACTTTCTCTCTCTCTCTCTCTTTCTCTCTCTCTCTCTGTCCCTCTCTAGTCAAATTTAAAATAAATAAATAAAGTTAAATAAAATAATTATTTAAAAAAATATTGAGTAACCTCGAGCAATAATTTTAAAAAGATAATGAGACTATTTTTAGGAAGTTCTAAAAAGAACTGGGGACTGGTCCCTCAGCTCAGTGTTTAAGGGAGCTGGATCCCACATGCCCCGTTGGATTTGGGCTGGGATTTGAACCCAGCCCTAGTGGCTCAAAAGAACATGCCAGGCACACGTGCATGCATGCCTACAATTCTGAAGGGAAGGAGGGTAGGAGGGAAAAGGACTTTGTCATGACCATGCCCCATTGGGAGTGTTTTTTGCTCTCTCTCTCTCTCTCTCTCTCTCTTTCTCTAGCAAGTACATGCGCCCTGTGGCAATAAAAATAAATAAATAAAAATGTAAACATTAAACAATACACAAACAACTACTAGAAGAGATGTGAAACTGATAATATTCAGATTAGTGTTTTCGTCCCTGAGAAGGAAAACTAGAGAATGGGATAAGGAGTGGCGCAGATAAGTGTAAAGGTATTAGTAATGTTTAGTGATCAAGTAAAGTTCTGGGTTCAAGGCCATTTGTTTCACTAAATTTTATTATATACCAGCCTTATTTATTTATCTTTTTTCAGCACATGTTACCTACTAAATAATAATAATAATAATAATTTTAAAAAGAAAAGCTGTGGCCAGTCTTGATGGAACGGTGGCAATGCTCCTTGATGCTGAAGCCATAAGAGAAGGTCCTAGGCTCATGTCCTCAGGCCTCCCTGTTCATGCTGGGTATGCTTACACATGTGCTGGCAATCTTTGCTCTTTGAGGCTGGGAGGGAGACTGTGGTGTGAAGACCCTGTTGGGGGTGCCTATTTCTTTTTCTGTTATGGAAGAAAGAAAGAAACAGAGAGAGAGAGAAACTTTTAAAAAGAAAAAAAGAAGAAAACTGATTGAGTAAATAAGAATTAATAACTGCTAAAATTCTAAGTTTAGGAAATAAAAACATCCAGTAAATTTTCATTCTACTAAAAAAAAAAAATTGTGGAGGCTAAGGATTCAAGGCCCTCCCAGGGCCAGTCAGATCGCCTAGTGGTTACTGCTATGGCTGACCATATTTAGAATCCCAACCCAACGGCTTAGAAAACATGCTGGGCACATGTGCCCAAAGTCCCAACAGGATGGACAAATGGAAGAGAAGGGATTGCTGCATAACCACATCCCATTGGGGAATGCGTTCTCCCTTTCTGTATCTCAAGCTAGTGTACGTACGCACTCTTCGGCAATTAAAAAAAAAAAGGCAAAAAACTTCCCAGCTTCAGACTCTCCCACCAGCGGTAACAATACTCCCCCTGTCCTTCCTTAGGGAATGCCCCTGTCAGTCACTCTGAGCCTGGGAAATATAAATAGGTCTCCTCCTGGACAATGCAGGCAAGTTGGCATCGTTTCTGTTGACCAAAGCTTTTTATCTCCCACTCAAGGAATTGCTCCAACTTTGCATGCTTCTCATTCATTTCCAAAGTGTTCCAATGCTTAGGGTGGGAAGGGAATGTTTTAAAGTTTATTGGTTAAGTTCCTCTGCTCTCTTCCAGCCATGCATCCTTAGAGTTAAAATTTTTTTCATTACATATTAATTATATAAATGTGATTACAGAAAAATGCAAAGATTAAAATCACTTGTAATGTCCTCACCAAATGATAATCGCTGCTGGCCCATTTGGTTTTTGTCTCATTTCTGAGAGTATGAATATGTAGCTTATTTGCTTATAAAAATGGGACTATTCATTTTTGAAGTTGAGTATGTTCATATGCTGATAAGAAAAATCTATCGGAGAGGGGGAAATTGAAGGTGCAATAAAGGAGGGGGAGAACTGTGCCAGCCCCATGGCCTGCTGTTAAAGGGCCAGACCCCACATGACCAATTGCTGTCAAGTCTCAGCCCTGGCAGCCAGAAAAACACACTGGGCATATGTGCGTGTGTGCCCCAAATCCCAACCCGATGGAGAGATGGCAGTGTGACCACATGCCATTTGGTGTTTTCTCCCTCTCCCTCTGTTTCTTGGTCTCTCTCTAGCAAGCACATGCATACTCTGGTAAAACAGAAGAAGGAGTAAAATTATGGGGGCAACATCGCAGGGTAGGTGAGAGGAGATGGGATGTAATGCACTAGAGGAAGGGTTAGCCTCAGATGGGAGCAGGGTCTACTCATCCTGGTTATAAGAGACAAGACAGGTTATATGTACACAGAGGCACGTACATAAATGGATGTGCTGGGAATCTGTAGACATTCTTTTCTGAGTGTGCCTCTAATTTCTCAGTGAAATCAAAAGAAGGGTCATCATTTGAGAGTAAGGATAGAGAAAGTATTGGCAGTTTGAGGAGTAATGAAAAGGGATGAAATTGTGGGGCCGGCAAGTGGCATGGTGGTTAAAGGCGCTGGACTCCCACATGGCTGACCACGGTTCAAATCTCAGACCTGGTGGCTTGCTTTCTCACTTTCTCTCTCTCTCTCTCTCTCTCTGATCAAACTGCAAAATAATGATAATAGTAATAAATAAAGTTAAATAAAATAATTATACAAAAAAAAGGATGAAATTGTTGTCTAATACCATCTGAATATTTGTGTTCTCCCAAATTTTATATGTTGAAAACTACTGTGACAGTTATTAGGAAGGGAGGCTTTGGGGAGGGAATTAGATCTTGAGGGTGGAGTCATCAGGAAGGGATTAGTACCCTTATAAGGGACCCTAGAGAGCCACTTTGTCCCATGATGTGAGTTCACGGAGAGAAGACAGGGCCTATGAACAAGAACTCTCATCAGACACCAGATCTGCGGGTGCCTTGATCTTAGGCTTACAGCCTCTAGAACTGTGAAATAAATTACTGGTTATAAGCTACCCAACTTATGGTATTTTGTTACAGCAGCCTGAGCAGACTAGGACACTAGAAGAGTGAAAAAGTAAATTCGTTAGAGAAGTTCAATAGGGCTGCCAGCCACCATCCACCCAGTGGTTTTCAACTTCATGCCATTCATGAATTCAACATGAAAGCAGTCAGCTTGGTTGTGTGTTTTACCCCAGACACATAGAGCCTCCTGGATGTAGACACAGAGTAGGCAGAGATACAAATAAGATTAAAAACTCGGATTTTGGTTAAATGGATAATATTTTTTTGGTGACTTTACTTTCCTCTCCAAATAATTTCTTTCATGGAAAATAGGAAGGGCCGACCCAGTAACGCGTGTGTACAATGTCCAGTCCCTTGTGGCCAATCATAGTGACAGTCCCTGCCCTGGTGGCTTGAAAGTCACACTGGCGCCTGTATTTACATGTGCAAACTCCTGAAGGGATGGAGAAGTAGAGGAGAAAAGGACCGCGGCATGACCAGGTCCCATGGGGAGTATTTTCTCTCTCTGGCATGTGCATACACCCTCTGGCAATGAAAGAAAAAAGGGGGTGGTGGCGTTTAATCAGCCACGTTTAATCAGAGAGGGATTTGGCATGTTGAATAACAATAATAATAATAATAATAATATTTCCCACTGACGTAATCCACACTGACACATCTATTTGGTTTCCCTTTGTTCACATGGACTCCAAAGTATAGCAATGCCTTGATTTTTAAGTAATTTATCTTGATTTGAATTTTTTTAAAGAGATGTTTATTTATTTATTTATTTATTTATTTATTTATTTATTTTTGAGATGTTTTGGCTATAGGGCGCATGCGCTCGCCAGCCAGACAGACAGAGACAGAGAGACAGAAAGCAGGAAATCACCCCCCAGGGGGGATGGCCACGTTGTAATCCCTTCTCCTCCATTCTCCTCTCGGGATCTTGGGCACACACGCACATGCGCCCAGCGTGAGTTTAGCCACTGGGTCTGGGACTCGAACCGTGGGCGACTACGTGAGAGTCCAGCGACATAGCCATTACGCTAACTGCTGGTCCCCTTGATTTGAATTTTTAAAGCTTATTTTTTATACCATAAGAAAGAGAGGTGGGGACAGAAAGAGAGACAGACAGACAACACTCTCAACAGGACCTTTATGCCACAATCCACCCCCAGACTCAGTCAACCCAGTGACATAGTGTACTAAGGGAGGTCTCGACACAAATCTGGAACCTTCCCCCATGAGATTGCTTTACAGAGCATCACGTTTTTCCATGCTGCCAGTCTGGCCCTGATTTTTTTTTTTTTTTTTTTAATAAGATTTTTTCCAATAGGTAATGTGTGTTTTGCTATAGGGTATGTGTGCTCACTGGAGAGGCAGAGACAGAAAGTGAGAAATCACTTCCTGGAGGGATGTCCATGCTGCAACCCCTTCTCCTCCATTCTCCTATTGGGATTTTGGGCATGCACATACATGGGCCTGGCCCGAGTTTTAAGCCTCTAGGTGCAGGACTCGAACTGAGGTTGGCCATGTGTGAGTCCGGCACCTTAACCACTGTGGCACCTGCTGGCCCCAATTTTTAAGTAATTTTAAGTCGAGCGTGAGGTGTACAGATTTTCAGTCATTTGGCAAGTTGAATTTTAAAAACATGAATCCTTACTATGAGTAACATATAAATAAATCTTGCTTAAGTCACTGCTTCTTGCCCAGATACAGCAATTAGATTATTTGGGTTTTAATCACTAGCAGGGTGCCCTTTGGAACTCCAAAATAGCTGTTTCTAACTCAGACCCCAAGCAACATGTTACATTCATAGTAATTTTGATAACATATAACAGCCTACAGATCACATAAAGCAGGAAAGGGTCCATTTTGGGGGTTGAAAGAGATTTTTGCTTCCCATGCATTTTTTTGCCATTTACCTTTTGTCTAGAGCCACTGAAGAATTGGAAGCTGGGAGGGCTGGCCTTCCTGCAATGATTCTGGTACAGCAGAGTCCTCAGTCTAACCACGAAATCTTTGAGCCACCTGCAAAGGGGTATCTCTGACAGCTCTGCCATGTGAATGCCACTGGCCACAGAGGAAGGCGGCAGAGCAAGCAACTCACAGTGGAAGAAGGTCCTCGTAGCAGCAAAGTGAAAGTTCTCTGGAGGGACTGGGCCCAGCTTTGTGTGGCCACTTTTACTGAACACTGGCTGAGGAACTTCTGGTCCTGTGGAAGGGTCCAGAGAGCTGTCTGCAGAATCCTGGTTTTATTAGGACTCCTCTTGTATTCTCTCCCTCCTTCCACTGCCTGCTGGATTTTCTAAAACTCTTGTGTTTAATCTATGCTCAAAATATACCCCACATGTCGAAGAAACAGAATCAGTAAGATACACACGCACACACACACACACACACACACACACACTTACATACACACACACATACTTACACACACACAATTCTTTTATTTGAAGGTACTGTCTTACGTGGTTGTGGGGTTTGGCTAATCTGGAATCTCTAAGGTCAACTGGCAAGCTGGAAACTCAGGCAGGAGCTGATGCTTCCATCTTGGTCTGAAATTCATAAGGTGGGCGGCTTGGCTAGAAACTCAAGTTAAATGTTGGGGCCGGCAAGTGGCATGGTGGTTAAAGGCGCTGGACTCCCACATGGCCAACTATGGTTCAAGTCTCAGACCTGGTGGCTTGCTTTCTTACTTTCTCTCTCTCTGTCTCTCTCTGATCAAACTGGAAAATAATAATGATAATAATAATGAATAAAGTTAAATAAAATAATTCTTTTTAAAAAATGTTATGCCATATGTCTTCTTTTCTAGGAAACCTCGGTATTTGCCTCTTAGGTCTTCAAGGTATTAGATGAGGCCTATTTACATCATCAACTTACATCATCAACAGTAGTCTCCTTTACTAAAGTCAACTGATTGTCGATGTTACCCACGTCTATAAAACTATTTCACAGCAACACCTGTGATAGTCTTTGCTTAAGTAACTGGGTATGACAGCCTAGCCCAGTTAACATACAAGACTAACCACAGTACCACACATAAGAACAATTACAAAAATAACCATATTTTATTGGGGATTTACTGTGTGCCAAGTATAGACTAAGTACTGAAAGTGAACTATATTATTGGGTCATCAAAGAAGTCATGCACATTTTTGCATAGAAAAAAAATACATTATGACCTTCCCAAGAGGTAAGTAATATTTTAAATCCCATTGAAAGAGGAATTAGACCCCTCTTATAGTAGATAGGTTCCTTCCTGAAAGGAAGTCACTGTTTTTCTTTTTTAAAGAAGTCTCTCTGTTTTTCCTCTGTGGTCTGATTAATATACAATATATACCCCTTTTACATGTCTCTAAAGAATTTATGACTCATTTTTCTTTTTTTTTTTTCTTTTTTTGGAGAGGTTTTTGCTATAGGGCGCGTACACTCGCCAGACAGACAGAGAGAGACAGAGAGACAGAAAGCGAGAAATCACCCCCCAGGGGGGATGGCCATGCCGCAATCCCTTCTCCTCCATTCTCCTCTCGGGATCTTGGGCACGCACGCACAAGTGCCAGGAGTGTGTTTAAAACACCGGGTCCGGGACTCGAACCGCGGTCGATTACGTGGGAGTCCAGAGACATAACCATTACGCTAACTGCTAGTCCCTATGACTCATTGTTAATAAGGCAAAAGTTAGAGATATTGAGCACAGGGACAGGATAAGCCACCATGGAGTCACTGTGGCTAAGTTTCACAGCCGTATGGGGACTTAAAGCAACTGTAGCTCAGGACAACTGTTTCTATTCAGTAACTGTATTCTGACAAGTACAGGACGCTATGGTCCGCTGACTCCACAAAGAATGGGTTAACAAATAACTCAGACTACCACATAACCATTTTCTAAAGCCCACTTTCTTATCAGAGAGCCAGCCCATTGCTCAGACTGCCAGATAAAACCCCCTCACCTCCAGCTCCTCTTCAACAACCCATTCAGGTCCCCTTCTACTACCCTGGAAGCTTTCTCTCCTTCCCTAATAAACTCCACTTTCCTCTCCTCTCTGTCCACGTCTCTTAATTCTTCACAAGTGCAGGACAAGAACCGACACCGGTGTTGGGTCTGATCACCCAGCACTCCTGCCTCACCACTGTACAGATGGAGAAATTGAAATTTAGAGCAATTACACAGTCTGCTTAAAGCCACACCGTGAGTGAGCCACGGAGGCAGGACTCAAATCTAAGCCCACTTAACTACTGACAAGATCATGCTCTAGTACGTTCCTTTGTAATCTCTCATGGATCTCTCGTGCTTCGTCCCCAAGCCTCCAGTGAAACTGCTGAAATTGTCTCAGAGCTGAGCACCAGGAGCCTGAGCGTGGCCAACACATTCACTGTGATCCTCGGTTCTAGCTCTTAGCCTCTAAGACCGCACAGACTTCCAGAGAAATTAGCCCAGACAAATTTCAACAGTGCAAGTGAGCAATGTTAGAATGAGAGGCAGGTAGGCAAGCCTGACTGCTTACTTTGGTTTTGAAGGCGACACCTAAAGACAAAAGTTTCCACTCTCCGTGTTGACTTTTCTAACACTGCCCAGATTCCTAATCTGTGCTGATATCAAGATTTTGCAATGGATGCTCTTAACTCATTTCACTAAGTGGAACTTTGTCTTTGGGACACACCTCTTTTCAATTTTCTATTATGTTTTTCTCTTTTTATCATCATCAGAAGCACAATGTCCCCATACTTTCTCTGTCTTTATCTCATTCAAAATCCCTCTTCCGAGCCAGCCAGTGGTGTAGTAGTTAGGGCAGCTGGATCCTACTGTATGGTTGGAGTCCCAGACCCAGCACCTTGAAAAACTCTCTGGATGGGACCAGCAGTTGGTGTAATGGCTATGTTGCTGAACTCCCATGTAGTCGACTGTGGTTCAAGCCTTGGACCCTTGGTTTAAACTCATGCTGGCCACATGTGTGTGCATGCCCAAGATCCCGAGAGGAGAATGGAGCAGAGGAAATGGGGGCAGGGCCAGCCCCCCAGGGGGGGATTTCTCGGTTTTTTGTCTCTCTGTCTCTATCTTTCTGGTGAGCATACACACACTATAGCAAAAACCTCTCCAAAAAAGAACATTATGAATGCATGTATAAGCATCCCCAAAATCCCAAAAGGAGGAAGGAATGGAGAAGGGAATGGAGAGGGGATTGCAGCGTGACCATCTCCAAAGAGGGATGCTTTCTCTCTCGCTTGCTCGCTCTCTCTAGCAAGCACATGCACCCTCTGGCAAATTAAAAAAAGAAACAACCCTCTTCAGAGAAAAACGCTATTTTAGGAACCAGCAGTTAGCATAATGGCTATGTCGCTGGACTCCCACATAGTCAACCGTGTTTCGGGTCCCAGACCTGGTGGCTTAAACTCACGCTGGGAGCGTGTGTATGCGTGCCCAAGATCCCGAGAGGAGAATGGAGGAGAAGGGATTGCGGCATGGCCATCCTCTCTGTGGGGTGATTTCTCGCTTTCTGTCTTTCTGTCTGTCTGGCGAGCGCACGCGCCCTATAGAAAAATGCTATTTAAAATAACTCACTTCAGTGTATAAATAATCATTTATTCTAACGTTATCTTTTTTAGTAGCATTTGCATTTATATTTAAGTAGAATCTATTTGAATAACTAGATTTCTTTCTTTCTTTCTTTCTTTCTTTCTTTCTTTCTTTCTTTCTTTCTTTCTTTCTTTCTTTCTCTCTTTCTTTCTTGAGAGGTTTTTGCTATAGGGCACTTGTGCCCTCCAGAAAGACAGAGAGACAGAAAGTGAGAAATTACCCCCCGCGGGGATGGCCATGTCACATTTCCTTTTCCTCCATTCTCCTCTTGGGATCTTGGACACTCATACACACGCACCCAGTCTGAGTTTTACCCACTGAGTCCAGGACTCGAGTGACAGTCTACTACATGGGAGTCCAGCGACATAGTCATTATGCCAACTGTCCCCATAAATGACAAGATTTCTTTTTTATTTTTATTTTTTGTAGAGGTTTTTGCTATAGGGCACATGCACTCACCAGAAAGATAGAGAGATAGAGAGGCAGAAAGTGAGAAATTACCCCCCGCGGGGATGGCCATGTCACATTTCCTTTTCCTCCATTCTCCTCTCGGGATCTTGGGCACGCATGCACACATGCCCAGCGTGAATCTAAACCACCAGGTCTGGGGCTCAAACCCCGGTCAACTACATGGGAGTCCAGCAACATAGCCATTACGCCAACTGTTGGTCCCAGTGATGAGATTTCTAATCATGAAATACTAGGCCTTAGGGAACAGCAAGTGGTGTGGTGGTTAAGGCACTGTACATTCCCACGTGGCTGACCATGGTTAGAGTCCTGGACCTGGTAGCTTGCTTTCTCACTTTCCTTCTCTCTCTCTCTCTCTGTCTCTCTGTCTCTGGTCAAATCAAAATGAATGAATGAATAAATAAAATAAAATAAATAATTCTAAAAAAAAAGAAAGAGAGACAAGACCTTAACAAGGAAGCATTTAGTAACTATGGAGCCTTCTTGTGGCTGTTCTGAATAATCCCTTGTTATCACTTGCCTGCCTTGTTTATGTTTAGCCCTATTTGGGAGAAACCTCCTTTGTGTGCAGGTCCTGACACTTTCCCCATATCCATTTCAAGAGATAAACCTGAAAACTAAGATCATGAAATGAAGTGTAGGAATTAGACTTATATGTAGTTCCACCAATACTGCTAATAAGATGAATACTCAGTATTTATTTAATCCTCACGGTAACTCTGAGAAATAGGTACTACTTAAAATGTTTTCTTATTTAACTTTATTTATTTATTTATTCATTTGTTTATTTCAATTTGACCAGAGAGAGAAAGAGGGAGAGGGAGAGAGAGAGAGAAAGTGAAAACGCAAGCTGCCAGGTCCGGGATTTGAACCGCAGTCAGCCACGTGGGAATCCAGCGCTTTTAACCACCATACCACCTGTTGGCCCAATAAGTAGGTACTACTTTATTGCCATTCTGCAGGTAAAGAATTCGGGGTACAGGGAAGTAGCAAGTGGTAGAGCCAGGCTGAAACCTAGAACCTGCTTACTCTGAAGCTCAGGCCTTAACAGATACATCTTAACATCTATCCCAGAGAAACAAGGTGCAGAGAAATAGACCATGAAAGTAGTGTAAGTGATCTCTGGGGAGAACTATCCACGTTGACTCTTGAATCTATAGACATTTCAGTCTTAAGCTTCAGTTTCTAGTAGTTAACTACTTTAATATGAGATATATTTTGTACAATTATGGGGACTGGAAATTGAGTTTCCACCAGAAAAGACACACACACAAGCAAGCCCAGCTAAAGTCACATACAGGCTGAGGCCACATAGGAGGCCTGGGTTTGTTTTCCAGCCCATCCTAAAAAGCCAGGCGTGGTGGCTCATTCCTGTAGTTCCAGCTCCTTGGGAGGCTGATGCAAGAGGATTGTGACCACAGACAGACACTGTCTAAAGAAACAAGACACACACACATACACTACAACCAGGAGATTCCTTAAGGTAATACAGAAAAACCAATTTTGGTAAAATGTTATTCTAAACTGGGTAGTTGTTTGTTTGTTTAGTTTTTGTTTTTGTTATAAGGCATGTGTGCTCACCAGAGAGAGACAGAAAGAGAGAGATAGTGAAAGGGAAAGTGAGAAATCATCCCCTAGGGGGAATGACCATATTGCAATCCCTTCTCCTCCATTCTCCTCCTGGGATTTGAGGCACACACACACACACCCAGCATGATTTTCAAGTCACTAGGTCCAGGGCTGATGTGGGAGTCCAGCATGTTAACAATTACGCCACCTGTTGGCCCCATAAACTGGGTAGTTTTAAACCAAAGAGCCATTTTAGAAACTGTCTTCCCTGAGCCTGTACCTCACCTGTGATAAGGAGGACACTATTTTAATGATTACTTCAATGATAAATGCCTGAAGAAAGCACACGTGATGAATTAAAGGCAGGCACTCCAGTTTAGCAGGGAAGTTGAAACTATACCTGCTCGTGCCCATACCACTGCTGATTGGAACCTGTTATTACAATGTAGATATTGCAGCTGCGCTGGTGGTGAGAGACTTTAGGTCAGGCGAAGTTCGAAAGATCTCAATTTCACCTACTCAAAATGTAAGATGAGGCTGTTCCCTCAATCTAGGAAGCCAAATGTTGTGGATCCCTGCCGATAACCCACCAGTGATGGCTTCAGGATTTCCCCATAGCAGGGGCCAGCTTTCTACGGGGGAGATGAAGAGGAGACAGTGTGATGAAACAGGTCTTGAAGTTGCACGTACACAGCACTCTCCAGAAATTGAGGAAATAACAATAGTTCGTATGGATGACGGAGAGTACCAAAGACGATAATGTGGGTACCAGCGCCTATTCTCCCATTGGTGCTGCCCCAGCCTCGGGGACTGAACTCATCTGCTGTCTCTGACTGTTGGTTTCAAACCTGAAGTCATCCCAGAAATGATCCAGCAATATACCAATTCACTACTACTGATAGTCCAGGACAGTCTAGAAAAAGGTACCCACACTTGAGCTGGTCTTTGCCTCAGTCAGGTATTAGCAGCTTGTATCAATGGAATAAAACTGGCAGCAGGTAGCAATGGATTAAAGAGAAGGGCAAAAACTAGGAGATGCTGGGATTAGGAGATACAATCAATTCTGCAGCTGAAGAGAGAATCCATCTGTGTCGAGTGGAAGATAAAACACAGAAGACATTTGCGGGGCACGTATAGGGCATCCTGTATTTTGGGGCCAAACTCGAAATAGACATGAATGACCTAAGCAAAATCCACGAAGTCCTGTGCTTACTTCCTGGCTTTAGGATAGTAACACTGATTTGTGAAGTTAGTTACAGAGACCTACTGACTCTCATTAAATGCCTTCTCTTCCTGAGGCTGCCCCCAAGTCCAACACACACACATGCATGCGTGCACACATTCAAACCGACCTGTTCCCACCTTTCCTTATTAGACACAGGAATCTTGGTGAGCTTCTCCTAGACTTTCACCTGTATCCTCCCCTTTCCAATGTTCAGATCAGGAGCAAACAGTTGTGCCCTTCATCAGGCACCCTTGGAGGGAGAGGAATAGTTCATATGCCATTTCTGTTTTCCCTCTGCCTTGGGAAAACAGCACCTTTGGGCAGCCTTCGGCCACACTCCTCCATCTGTGCATAGTAGCACCGGAAGCAAGACCAACCACCCATAATCAACTGTAAACTTGTATTTGTCAAAATATACCTCAACTATCAATAAAATTAGAAGGTCAACAACAGTTCACCAGGGAAAAACAGTTAATGCTCTTAATACATAAAGAACACTTATAAATCAATGGAGAAAGATTAACAATCCAAAAGAAAAATTGGCAAAGATTACACATAAATAATTCACAAAGGTTGCTCAGATAATAGGATTTGCAAAGGCTGGGATTTGAACCCATGTCAATCTAACTCCACAAAAGAAGGCCGAATTAAAATATAAATCACTTAAGAGTTAGAAGTTTCAGATATGTGGCCAGATCCAGTTACTGACTTTTTTATTGCTATTTTCAGTTTTATTTCACATAATTGTTTAATCATAGAGGAAAGAAAGGAGAAAGAATTAAGTTCTGATAGAAGTTCCCCTTGAGAAGTGGTTATAAAAAAATGCTAAGAAGAAGCATAAGGGGGGACCAGCAGTTAGTGTAACGGCTATGTTGCTGTACTCCCAAGTCGTCAACCACGGTTTGAGTCCCAGACCCGGTGGCTTAAACTCACACTGGGCGCATGTGCATGTGTGCCCAAGATCCTGAGAGGAGAATGGAGGAGAAGGATTGCAGCGTGGCCATCCCCCCGGGGGATGATTTCTTGCCTTCTGTTTCTGTCTCTTTCTGTGGTGACGAGCACCTCTAAAAAAAAAAAAAAAAAAAAACCCCCAAAAAAAAAAAAAAAAAAAAGAAAGAAGCATAAGGGGCAGGATCAGAAGTAAAATGCAGAGAGAATTTTTTTTTAGCTCCTCTAGGGATAACTTTTTAACTGAAGCCCAAGTTATTATGTAACAGCTCCATAAGTACTGATGAATTTGTTGTTATAATTATTTTACAGTTTCTTAACAATTGGTTTAATTAGCACAGCAGATTGTAGTTTTCAAAGATGGCTACAATATCTCCTATTCTATATGCCCTTCTAGAACTTTCTACCCCTCATTAGGAAGTGAAATACATGTCTCCTCTCTTGGATGGACCTTCTGATTGCCTTGATCAATAGGGTGGAAGTCTCTTCTGCTGGTCCCACCTGTTGTGATTTTCAAGCTGCCAGGTCTGGGACTCAAACTGTGGTCGGCCATGTGGGAGTCCAGCACCCTAACCACTATGCTGCCTTTTTTTCCCTTTCTCTGGAACCCTCATTTTTGGAACCAAACCATCATTGTGTGAGAAAGCTCAAAAAGTCATGGAGAAGCCCATGGAGAAAAATCGAGCTCCCAGCAGGCTCCAACTTGTCAGCCACACAAATGAGCCATCTTGAATGTGGGGCCTCCGGGGCCCAGTTGAGCTGCTCCAGCTGATTGTGAATGAGACAGAGATAAGCCTTCCAAATGGAATCCTGCCCAGACTGCAGATTCACAAGATAAATAAATGAGTGCTATTATTTTAAGTCTCTGTATTGTGGAGTAGATTATTACATACCGATTGATACATGGCACAATTAAAATAAGTTATTGGAGATTATGGTGTGTCTGCCACAATATTATAGTAATTTTATTCACTTGGTAAGTTTATTTCATACCAAACTCTGGCCCACATGCTTAGAATACAGCAGTGATTACAACAGATAATAATGACCTCCTCCTGTCTTCACAGAGTGTTTGTGGTAGAGAGAGTAGACTGATTATTTAAAAAGAACAATCAATGTATTATTGCTAGGTGGTAAATGTATAATTGCTAGAAGAAAAATCAGGATACAGGGGATAGAGAGTGATGGGGTGTCCTATTTTAGGTGTAATGGATAAGGAAGGCCTTTCTGAAAAAAAGACTGAACAGACATTAGGTGACTCCTTTAAACAGAGACTGTCCAAGATATTGACCCCATGCAGAAATGCAGGAATGTCTCGGAGCATTATGACCATTATGTTGAGATGGTTTATAACCAATAAAATTTCACCTTTACATTTGCAATATTTCTTTGAAGAAGTTGACTTTATTATCAGTTGTGTGCTAAGGTGGGTCAGTAATCTATATTATTTCTCCTAAAGAATTTGGTGAGCTTTCATGTATATATCTTAGGTCTTCTGTATATGCCCAGCTAACGGAAGAGAGTGACAGATATTATTATTGTTTTTATTTTTTCAAATTTGCCAGAGGACATGTGTGCTTGTTGGGGTGGGGGCTGGAAAGTAAAAAAGCCCTCCCATAGGGAATAGCCATGCTGCAATCCTCCTCCATTTCTCCGTCCTTTCTGGATTTGGGGCAAGCACACACGTATATCCAGTGCGTTTCTCAAACCACCAGGTCTGGGACTCAAACTGTGTAACTGGCTGTGTGAGATCCAGCCGCCCTAGCCAATATGCCACCCTCTGGCCTTTATTAGTATATTTTAACAATTGAATTCACAGAATTTATGGAGTTTGTATTTATATACAAGAGAGTCTTTAAAAAGTTCATGGAGAAGGCAAGCCGGTGGCATGGTAGTTAAGGTGCTAGACCCCATAGTGGTTAGAGTCCTGGACCCAGTAACTTGAAAAGCGTTAGGGATGTGTGCGTATGTGCCCAAAATCCTGAAAGAATGAAGGAGAAAGGAGCCATTCTCTGTGGGAGGTGCTTTCTCACTTTTCTTCTCTTTTCTATCTTTTTCTGGTGAGTACATGTGTAAAAATTAAAAAAAATAAGTTAATGGAAAATGCATATTGTGAAAAAAATTATGCATGGATGAAGACGTTCTTTGTGGAGCCAGCAAGTGGAAAGGTGGTTCGTGTGCTGGACTCCCTTATGCCCAACCACGGTTTGAGTCCTGGACCTAGTTGGTGGCTTACTTTCTTACTCCTCCTGCTCTCTCCCTGTCTCTCTCTGGTGAGCACATGTGCTCTACAGCAAATCAAAATAATAATAGTAATAAATAAAATTAAACAATTTGGAAAAAACTTTCTTTGCACCAAAGTAAACTAATTTTTATTCCATTTTCCATATATGTTTGAAGTCCTTTCATATTTTAAACTTTAAAGAATTGGCAAAATAAGACTATGGTCACTTAGAAAGATGAAGACACATCATTTTAATTCCCAGGTATAATTCCTAGCATATAACACACTCCCAGCCAACCTTTCCTTCCTCTTATTTTATACCACCCTCACTCCAGTGGCAGTCAGATGTTTTTAGGCAAGCAAGATGGATGACAATTTTACTTAAAATAGCACCAACCTCAACATAGTAATAATAAATAAAAATTTAAAATGTAAAAGTTAGTACTGATCTCTATAGTACAACCATCTTTTTAATTTTTTAAAAAAGATTTTGCTTTAGGGCATATGCACTCACAGGAGAGAGAGAGAGGTGAGAAAGCACTCCCCAGGAGGGATGGCCATGCTGCAGTCCCCCCTCCATTCTCCTCTTGAAACCCTGGGCACAGACACTCTCAGAACAAGTCTCAAGCTGCCTGGTCCAGGACTCGGAACCGCTCAGTGGCCATGCAGAATCCAGCTGCCTTAACCACCATGCCACAGCTGTCCCCATCTTTATGAATTTTCATTTTTTCTTAACGATTTGTTATAAACCTAGCCTCTAGGGAACCATCTGAATATTACAGTCATTTAAATATTTTGACTTTCACACACACACACACACACACATATATAAGAATTTACTTAAATTTATTTATTTATTTATTTTAATTGTCATAGGGCACATGTACTCACCAGAGAGTGAGAGAGAGAGAGATAGAAAGTGAAAAAAAGCAAGCCACCAAATCTGGGAATCAAACCATGATCAGCCATGTCAGAGTCCAGCGCCTCGACAACCACAAAACCTGCTGGTCCTTGACTCTCATATAATAACTGGGGATCTGGTAAATGGGTGTTTTAACTTTTCAGATTATTCCTGAGACTGCCTTCTTTAGGCTTTAAAGGCTGCCCTCTACTTCTAGTACGAAGGGCTTTATCTGGTAAACAAACTATGCCCTTTAGCTCAAACTGATCAGCTTTGTTAAGTCATCGTTTTCTGAAGGGTTGTAAATCTTCTGGTTTAGTATAATAATTTACAAGATGACAGTTTACTTGCTATAGTTTTTCCTTTATTTTAAACAAGGTTAATTGTAGTTAGTCAAGCCAAAGAATGTTCACATCTTAGTAAAACAAAAATATATCATGGAATATGTTCCAACACCCCCATGGGGCATGGCCATTGCAATCCCTTCTCCTCCATTTCTCCATCCTGTCAGGACAATGGGCACAGGTGCACATGTATCCAGTGTGTTTTCAAGTCGCTGAGGCTGGGACTTGAATAGCAGCTAGCCATGTAGGATCGGGGTCCCTATGCACAGCACCTAACCACTGTATTAATGGGCTGGCCTCATTTTTTTAAAGTTTATTTTATTAATCTCTTCCATGATCAAGAGAGACAGAAAGAGACAGAGAAACAGCACCTCCAACAGAGTCCTGGTACCGTGATCCCCCCGAGCCCTGACCAGCCCAGATCACAGCACATGGCTAGCATACTCAGAGAGGGCTCCAGAAACAAACCTGGAACCTTCCCATGTGGTCAGCCTTTCAAAGGCTTTCATGCTTTGCTGCTCTGCCACTGTCCAGCCCCCTGTTAGCAGAGTTTTAAGGCAGGTTAAGACCTGAAAATTATACTGATGATTGCCACTTAGATTCCACTGTGATTGGCTTTGGCATCCATTTTTTCATCAGTGAAACAGGGTAAAGATACTCTATTAGAGTAGGCTTAAGGATTAAATGAGATACTGTAATAAATGGTTAGCATAGATCCTGGCAAATATTAAGTTCTCAATAGTTGTTCGCTATTTTTAATACACTGAATCTGGAAGCCCCTCATCTTTTTACCCCCCATGCACGATCCCCAGTGACTTTACTAGGGGATCGTGCATAGGGAAAATCACTGAGACCAACAACAGATCAGTGGAAACCAGGGTAGGCCCAGCCCAGCAAGGAGGGGCCTTAAACATTTCAAGGACTATGATTCTGACGGGTATGAATTTTCCAGGAAGTATTTCGCTTTGACTGAGACAAGAGGGAACCTTTCCTGCACTTTATAAAATCCTGTATATCACCAATACACAGAAAAGTAAATTTATTAAAGAATGCATGGTGGTCCAGCTGCAGTGGCACAGTGGTAGCACAAAGCCGCAATGCAGGAAGCCATACGAAAGACGGGTCCAGTTCCCAGGTCAGCTTGTACATACAAAGCACATGTGTGTCCACAATCCTGGCTGGCTGGAAGGCTTGAAAGAGACCATGACATAAGATGTTGAGGATGCTTTTCTCTCTCTCAGAACATAAATTAACTTAAAAGTTTGTAGCTACAAAACAAAAACGTATTGACTATGGCTGACTTGTTAATTTAGCACTTGGCACCCAGCTCTGACCAGAAACTCTAAGCATTTGCCCTGGTAATCAACACCTTCCAAGGCCCCAGGGAAACGCTACTCCACATTTCTTGTGCTGTGTCCTCAAAACAAAAGGCAATTGTGTCAGAATGTCACAAAGATTTGGGGGTTGTGTTACTGTTGACATTTGAAATAGACACTGCTTTTGGAGCGCAGGAGGATTTGAGTAATGGAAATTTTTTTTACATAAGAAGAAACAACCAAATTAACTTACTAAATCCTTCCTTTCTGATAATATGAATGCAAAAGATTCTTGAAAAAATGTAGTACTCAGGAGAGCCAAGTATTTGTTTTCTTGATTGTCTTCATGTTCCAGTTCCTGGTCCCAGAGATAATCACCATGCTAAAACATTTGCTTTAGACAAGTGAGATGCTCTAGAAGAAAAAAGCGAAACAACAAACGTACTCAAAGACCAACTCAGAATCTTTGGCAGAAAAATATATTTTGACTTTGTGCTAATTATTTGATACACAGTATTGCTTGCTCTTCACAATGTTAATACAAGGGTTCAAAAACCTAACCAAGTCTTGGGAACCAGCAGTTAGCGTAATGGCTATGTCGCTGGACTCCCACGCAGTTGACTGCGGTTCGCATCCCAGACCCGGTGGCTTACAACTCACGCCGGGTGCATGTGAGTGCGTGCGTGCCCAAGATCCCGAGAGGAGAATGGAGGAGAAGGGATTGTGGCGTGACCATCCCCCCTGGGGGGTGATTTCTCGCTCTCTGGCAATCCCTTCTCCTCCATTCTCCTCTCGGGATTTTGGGCACGCATGCACACGCACCTGGCGTGAGTTTTAAGCCACCGGGTCCGAGACACGAACCGCGGTTGACTATGTGGGAGTCCAGTGACATAGCCATTACACTAACTGCTGGTTCCCTCCAAGTCTTAATTTTAAAAGGATTAAAATATTAGAAAAAACTTTTCTAAACTGAATGAAGCAGCATGAGAAATATAGAGAACAATGATTTTCTAATTAAACTAAGGGAATTAGAATAAGGAAATAAAAATGTTGGCATGACTGTAAAGAAACCTTATGTACAAATAAAACTAAAACTAATTTCTTTTTCCAAGAATTATTGATTGAATTAATTAATTAATTAATTAATTTTTCAGAGAGATTTTTGGTATAGGGCAGGTATGCTCACTGGAAAGACAAGAGAGACAGAGAGACAGAAAGCAAGAAATTACCCCCCAGGGGGGTTGGCCATACCACAACCCTTTTTTCATTCTCCTCTTGAGACTCTGAGCGTGCATGCACACACACCTGGTGTGAATTTTAAGCCACAAAGTCCAGGATTTGAACCATGGTTGACTATGTGGGAGTCCAGTGATGTAACCACTACACCATCTGTTGGCCCCATATAATTTTTTAAGAGAGATTTTTAGGGAGTGTGCGCTCACCAGAGAGACAGAGACAGGGAGACAGAAAGTGAGAAGTCAGCCCCCAGGGGGATGGCCATGCTGCAGTCCCTTCTCTTCCATTCTCCTCTTGGGATTTTGAGCACACACGCACATGTGCTCCTGTGAGTTTTAAATCATTATGTCTGGGATGCAAACCCTATCAACTATGTAGGAGTCCAGTGACATAACCATTATGCCATCTGCTGGTCCCTATTATTATTGTTTTATAATCTGACCAGTGAAAGACAGAGAGGGAAAGTGTGAAAAAGAGCTGTCAGGTATGGGACTTGAGCCGCAGTTGGTCATCTTAAGCACCATGCCACCTGCCAACCTCTAAAACTAATTTCTTTTTTTTTTTTTTTGTTGCTATAGGGCACGTGCGCTCACCAGAGAGAGAGAGACAGAGAGACAGAAAGCGAGAAATCCCCCCCCAGGGGAGATGGCCATGCCTCAATCCCTTCTCCTCCATTCTCCTCTCAATCTTGGGCACGCCCACACACCTGGCATGAGTTTAAGCCACTGGGTCCGGAACTCGAACCGTGGTCGACTACGTGGGAGTCCAGCGATATAGCCATTATGCTAACTGCTGGTCCCTAAAACTAATTTCTATAAAGATTACTTTCTGGGGCCAGGGCCCGTGTAGCTTAAAACTCATGCTGGGCGCGTGTGCGTGCGTGCCCAAGATCCTGAGAGGAGAATGGAGGAGAAGGGATTGTGGCGTGACCATCCCCCCTGGGGGGTGATTTCTCGCTCTCTGTCTCTATGTCTCTCTCTGTCTGTCTGGCGAGCGTACGCGCCCTATAGCAAAAACCTCTCCAAAAAAAAAAAAAAAAGAAAAGAAAATAACTGGTTCAATCTCAGACCTGGCAGCTTGAAAATCATGCCGGGTGCATGTGCATGCATGTCCAAAATCTCAATAGGGGAATGGAGGAGAAGGGATTGTGGTGTGGTCATCTCCCCTGGCCATGTGGGATTCAGTTCCCATTGCACAGAGCTTAACCACTGCACTACAGGCCCTTCGGATCTTGTCATTTTTGAAGAGTACAGATTAGTTATTTTGTAAACTTTTCTAAATCTGGGATCACACATCCACTATGATGAGATGTGGTGAGCCTATGTGTTAGAAAGCTACATTTGATTAGATGATGTATACTTGGCAGGGAGTACTTCTGCGTTCTCAATACTTTATACAATGACGCATATAATATAGATTTGCCCCATTGCTAGTTATTTTTAACTTTTACTACTTGAACATACTGCTGTAGATTGAGGGTGCTGGACAAATACTTCCTGGACCCTGGTGTCATCAACTGTACTGGCTAAACCAGCCATGCCAGCCACAAAACCCCACCTATGACCAAGGGAAATGGGGACATTATTATATGTTTGAAAGGTAAGAAGGAAGGTGAGGAGAAACATATTTAATTCAAGATCATGTTAATTTGCTTCAGAACTTCTAAATATTCATACGAATGGTATGTAGGCCTTCAAGTATACTCTTGCCAAAAAACATGCAAAAGTTAGGGATGCACCTGTTTTCCAGGTAGACTTTTCTTCCCGATGCTTTTACTTCCAGTGTAGGCAGGTTCTAATCAACACATCTTTAACAGGGTAATAATCTGATAAATCACCAAAATGAAAGTCTTCAGATATTTTTTCCTTCTTTTTTAAAAAATAATTATTTAATTGTATGTATTATTGTTATTGTCATTATTTTAATTTGTTATAAGGTATGTGTGTTTAACAGAGAGAGACCGGGGTTGGGGAGTGAAAAGGCAAGCTGCCAGGTTCAGGAATGGAACCATGGTAAGCCATGTGGGAGTCAGTGCCTCAACCACCGTGCTACCTGCTGGCCCCAATCTTTAGATATTTTCTATAATACAAATTGTATGTCTCTTTCTTTACATTTTCAAAAGCTGCTCAGCAAAGATTAAGTCATGCTTGCCTATGAGGAGTGTTTTTTTTAAAGAATTATTTAATTCATTGTTATTATTTAAAAATAATTGCTATAGGGCACATGCACTCATCAGAGAGAAACAGAGAGAAAGAGAAAGAAAGTGAGAAAGCAAGCCACCAGGGCTAGGACTTGAACTGAGGGATGCTATGAGGGAGTGCAGCATCTTTAACCACTATACCACCAGCTGTCCCTACAAGGGGTGTTTTAACATTTCTCCTTCAGAGTTCTGTTGACATTTGCCAGAGTGGAATTGGTGTCCATTTGTATTTTATAAGGAATGATATGTTGAAACTAGAGGTAACCAGTGTCATAATTCTGGTTTATTCTAGTGGTTGTTTTTTTGGAGCCACTTAACCTTGCCATCCTGGTTGGCAGCTCTCTCTCCCTGCTCTTGACAGTGAGACAGTCAGTCATACTTTCTTTTCTCTTAGGTTAAATCCATGTACACTCATCTTTCAAAGACAGGCTCAAATCACTGACGGATGGGTAAACTGGATTAAAATTCATACTGACTGGGTCAGCAGGTGGCATGGTGGTTAAGACAATGGTCTCCCAACATGGCCGACCATGGCTCTACTACTCCTGGGCCTGGCAGTTTGCTTTCTTCTCACTTTCCCTTTCTCTCTCTCTCTCCAAATTAAAAAAAATAATAATAATGGGGGCAAGCAGGTAGCATAAGTAGTTAAGGCACTGGAATTCCACGTAGTTAACTGCAGTTTGAGTCCCAGACCCGAAGGCTTGAAACTCATGCAGGCTCATGTGCATTCATGCCCAAAATCCCAAGAGGAGAATGGAGGAGAAGGGATTGCAGTGTGACTATCCCCATGTGGGGTAGGTTCTTGCTTTCTGTCTCTCTCTCTCTCTGTGTCTCTCTGGTGAGCACACACACCCTATAGCAAGAATATCTTAAAAAAAAAAAAATTCATACTTGAGGCTATGACTATTTTAAACTGGTTTGCTCTTTTCCTGTAGAGTAAGTTCTATTACTGGACAAGCAGGATTTGTTTTGTGCTTTCTTGAGACCACCTGACTTGAGGCCAGATTGAAGATGCAGATTCCAGTCCCCAATCTCCAGAGTCTGATTTAGTAGTGATGCAGGACTTTCAGATAATTGCATTTTAAATAGTACCCAAATGATTCCCATGCAAAATGTCCAAGCCCACCTTTGAAATACTGTTAGGTGAGGGAATATTTTTCCACTGACGTGCTTTTATTATTTGGTTCTCCTCAGTCTCCACATGTAGTAGGAAAAAGGAACGGCTCATTCCCCCACTTGTTTTTTTAAAGACAGCTGCTTTTTTTTTTTTTTTTTTTTTGGAGAGATTTTCACTATAGGGCGCGTGCGCTTGCCAGACAGACAGAGACATAGAGACAGAAAGGGAGAAATCACCCCCCCAGGGGGGATGGTCACATCGCAATCCCTTCTCCTCCATTCTCCTCTCGGGATCTTGGGCACACACGCACACGCGCTCGGCGTGAGTTTTAAGCCACCGGGTTTGGGACGTGAACCGCTGTCGACTACGTGGGAGTCCAGCAACATAGCCATTACGCTAACTGCTGGTTCCCAAGACAGCTGCATTTCTTTTTAAAAAATTATTTTATTTAACTTTATTTGTTATTATTTTAATATTTCCAGAGAGAGACAGAGAGAGAGAGAGACAGGGGAAGCGAGAAAGCAAGCCTCCAGGTCCAGGACTTGAACCATGGTTGACCATGTGGGAGTCCAGTGCCCTTAACCACCACGCCACCTGCTGGCCCACTCCCCCAGTTTTAAGTGAAGGAAAAATTTTTAAAAACTTCAAGAAAAAGTTAAACTGACTAGCTCAGATAACAGGGGAAGAGTAAAAATTGAGGCAAGTCAGGGATACAGGAAGAAGATAATGGTAAAAGAATGAGAAAGCGACACTTCTCCCAGGTAACACGTGCGGAGCACTGCGCTGGGTACTGGGCGCTTGATGCACCCATGCGCCCGACCGCTGGGCCCACCCTCAGAATTTACAGTCTGCGAGGGCTGAACCCGGTGCAGAGGTGCCCTGGGACGTCAGAGCGCTGGCTCCCTATCCCAGGCTTGGGGCTCTTTGCCAGTCTTCCTGGGAGTCTCATGCTTGATCTGGACCCGGATGAGAGTCCAGGAAGTAGAGTCTTGGAGAGGGCAAAAGGACTCCAGAGCAAATTCATTCTACGTAATTAAAAAATTAAAAAAAAAAAAAGAGTAGCAAAGAAAGCGAAAGCCTGGCGTAACCCTTCCTGCTCACCCGTCGTCCTCGTGAGAAGCGAGGAAACCAGCCGCACCGAGTTAGCGACGAGGCAAAAAAACAGCGTTCGTCCTCCGGCCGGCAGGGGGCGGTGCACCGCACGCCTACGCGCCCGCGCACTCCCTCTTCCTTACGTCGCTCGCGTAATCGGCAGTGCTACATACTGCGCCTGCGCATATGTTACGGCCTTTTTTCCCCCTGTAGTGCTTGTGGGCCTGCAGGTCGGCTCCGGCCGCTGGTCGCTGTTCCGCAGGATGGTGAGTGGGCACCTCGATCTTGGAGCACCGAATGCACGGGCGTTCTTTCCCCTGGCCAGAGCGCCAGTCCGGAGCCCGTCTCGCGCTGCGTAGGGGTCGGATGGCAGTAGATTGCGAGCTCAGCGGTGGTTGGGATGCGGCTCCCAGCGTGGCCTTAATGGCTGCGGCCTGGTTCGCGATCTTGGGGGGGAGGGGTTGGCGGAGAAGCGTAGCGGGAGCTGGGGCGGCGGATTGGAGAGAGGGGTGCGTTGGAAAGACAAACTTGGGAGGTCGTGTCAGGTGGTCGGAGGGAGCACAGACGGGTCGCCAGGGCGGGGAGGTTGCTTGCGTTCGTTTACAAACTAGCTGGGGATGCAAGCGTGGAGGCCGGCTGCAAGTCTTCGGACCGTGTTGCCCCTCGACACTTGGTGCTTTTGCGGGAGAGGTCGGGGTCGGAGAGTCTTTCGAAAGCCAGTGCCTGTCGGTCGAGGTAGTGAGGTTTAAACCTCAGTGGAGGTTGCAGGCCGTGGCGTCCCTGGGCCCCGGAAGGAAGCTCGTATAATTTTAAATAACGTGCCTCCTGCCACTCTTACCTCTCCTGCCATTGGCATCAGTTCTTTAATGAATGTTGGGATGGGGCCCCAAAGGTGGGGCAGAGTGCCGCTGGGGGAGCAGTGCTGTTCTAGTCGGAAGTAATGGCAGTATGCGCTCTTGGCCAGTCAGGTGTTCTAGCAGGTAATTTCGGCTTTTGAATAAAGTACCCTGGGAAGTGAGAGAAATAGGTGAAGTTAGTGGAGTTCTTGAAGTGGGACATACGGTATTCTGAATAGACTGACGTTTAGCACCATTTTAGGTGCCCTCTAGAGCAGCACTTTGCAAAAGTTTAGCACAGGGACCACGCCTGGTTTTCCACAAAATAAGTGTACAAATTGAAACTAACCATTTAAAAAGTTTTCAGAGCAGTTTGTAATTTTATACCTTTTGAGTCTCATGAATTGGAGCCTGCATTTTGTACGTTTCTTTCATTCCATCTTTCTCTTAACGATTTTTTGTTGTGTTGTTAGAAAACTGTCAGATTGTGACACATGAAAAATAGAAGGAAAAGTGGTTTTTGACCCCAGTTGGTTTGAAAAATGGGATTACAAGTGACAGTTGTCAGGATCAGCTCTGGAAGTTTGATATTTTGTTGCATAGTTTAACTCACATCAGAAATATCATTGGTTAAAACATATGTGAAAGTTTTTATAAGTGCTCTTTTTTCTTTAAGGGATTTGTTAAAGTCGTCAAGAATAAGGCCTACTTTAAGAGATACCAAGTGAAATTTAGAAGACGACGAGGTACAGTCCATTTTTTTTCATGTTCACAATGTTACAAAATTCTGCTTTGTAATGGAGTAGCCTTTCTTAAGATTATCTTTTTTTTCCTCTCTAGAGGGTAAAACTGATTACTATGCTCGGAAACGCTTGGTGATCCAGGATAAAAATAAGTACAACACACCCAAATACAGGATGATAGTTCGTGTAACTAACAGAGATATCATTTGTCAGGTAAGTTGTATTCTAGATTCAAACAATGGATAGTAAACCCCATTCCTACTTAGTTACCTTGCTAGAGAAGGTGTACTTGAGAGTGCAAAGTCCACACGTTATGTGTGGGTTAGAAGGGTTGTCCACTCTAGTCCCTCCAAAAGCGTTGAGGTGGGTAGTTCTTTTTCTATCAGCAGGTATATAGTTGGAGCCTGGGAAATTGGTACCTTAGAAAACAGGTGACTGAAGATCAGCCTTGTTTAGGAATCTTGGCCCAGTGTGATCCCATTTATTTCCTAATTTGGAAGAAAGGCTCAGAAACCTCTGTTTGTGGGTGGGTAGGACGGGGAATAAATGGACCTGTCCTGATTCCAGTAGAATAACTGGATGAAGTCTGGATTCTAGCTTTGAGCTCACATGCCACTTAATCACTGCTCTTGAAGAGGTAGGTACTTGTGAGTGTCAAATGAGAGTCTTAAGATTGTTCTTATTTCTGCTGATTGTTTGAAGTAGGTTTAAATGAAATGTACAAAGGTATCTCTCACATGAAGACTTTTAGAAGTTTGTTTCTGGAAGCTAGTATTCTAGGCTTCAACTGGGAAGAATTTTAAGAAATTACTGCTAGGGGGTGTGTGTGCTCCTCAAAAAGAGAGAGCATCCCCCATAGGGTGTGGTCACGTGTCAGTTGCTTCTCCATTTCTTGGTTCTTCAGGATTTTGGGTACACTGGCCCAGTGTGTTTTTCAAGCTACCAGGGTCGAGATTTGAACTGCAGTTGGCTGTGTGAGATCTGGCTCCCAATGCACAGTTCTTAACCACTCTGCAACAGGGCAAGCCTGTGATGGTTGGTTGGTTTGTTGTTGTTGGTTGTTTTTTTTTGTTTTTTTTTTTTTTTTTCCCCCCTTCAGTGTTGGGATTCTGTTGTCCCAGCCTCCCACCTTGTGCAGTCACAGCTGGCTTGGTTTTTAGGTTGGACCAGGAATCAAACACAGGCCTCCCATGTGGCCTGGGCCTCCAAGCAGCAGTGTCTTAGATTTGCTGATCTTTCATGAGAGGCAGGCACACATGACACATGATCTTTGAGCAAATTAATTTGTCAATTATGAAGGCAGTGTCTTCATATCCAAGTTAAGGTAACATAAGTACCTGAAACCTCTTAGAACTTAGTTTTGCATAGTTCAGAAGGTGTTTGAAATATTGGGGTATTTCTCTGATTTTTTTTTTTAAATTATTATTATTAAGAAGGTTTTTTGCCTTAGGGTGTGTGTGCTTGCCAGAGAGGGGGGGAGTGAGAAAGCATCCCTGTGGGTTGATCACAGGGATGCTTTCTCCATTCTCCTGGGATCTTGAGCACGCATGCACATACACATACCTGGTGTGAGTTTCAAGCCATTGGTTCTGGGACTCAAACTGCAGTCAGCCATGTGGGAGTATAGTAACATAAACGCTATACCATCTTCTGGCCCCTTTCTCTGACTTTTCAAAGTATTTAGTTTACCAGCCACCCAGTGAATAATCTTTTTGGTATTTAGAAGTAAAGCACTACATTGTAATTTATTCTAAAAACATTCTCATACATAGTGTTCAATCAGTTTAGCTTTACTGTGACAGACTTTCTGTATGTCTGTATATTCCAGATTTACTGTATAACTGCTCAACTGCTGTATTAACTAAACAGACAACTTTAAATGATGCTGATTTGTGTCCATCTTTATTTTTTTTAATTAATTTTTTTGAGGGGGAGAGATTTTTGCTATAGGAGGGTGTGTGCGCTCATCAGAAAGACAGAGACAGAGGGACAGAAAGTGAGAAATCACCTCCCCCGGGGGGGTGGCCACACTGCAATCCCTTCTCCATTTGGGATCTTGGGCACACATACAGATGCGCCTGACGTGAGTTTAAGCCACCAGATCTGCAGTTAACTACATGGGGATCCAGTGACATAGCCATTACGCCAACTGCTGGCCCTGTGTCCATCTTTATTTTTTTAGAGAGATTTTTTGCTATATGGTGCGTGCACTTGCTGGAGAGACAAATGAGAAATCACCCTGCACACACCTTCTCTCCTCCAGGGGCTAGGGATGGCCACACTGCAGTCCCTTCTCCATTCTCCTCTTGGGACTTTGGGCATGCACGCACACGCTCCCAGCATGAGTTTTAAGTTGCCAGGTCCAAGACTTGAACCAAAGTTGACTGAGACTCCAGCAATGTAACCACTATACCATTTGCTCATCCTTATGTTTTTAATTACTTTGAAAAAGAAGGCACTTAAAACTAAATAAGTAGTGAGGGTAACAGATTACTAACCTGGCTTGTCACTTTCTGCAGATTGCTTATGCCCGTATAGAAGGGGATATGATAGTCTGCGCAGCTTATGCACACGAACTACCCAAATACGGTGTGAAGGTTGGCCTGACAAATTATGCTGCAGCATATTGTACTGGCCTGCTGCTGGCCCGCAGGGTAAGTGCAAGATGACTTCGATGTACTATGGGATTAGTTCATTGCTTGAGCTGCGCCTGAGGTGTTTGCACATGGAGAAGATAACCCTCAGCCCTGGCTTCAGGAAAGTGCCTGCTATGGCCCTGTCATTGACACGGGCCATGATAAAGTTTGGTTAAGGTGGCAGTACACTTTCTAATCTGGGGAAATAGTTGTTTCTCTTCATGTTGGTGCATTTTATCTAGATCAGGTCTGTCCAGTAGATTCCCTGCAAGGATGAAGAGTTGTAATCTGCTGCCTGTTGGCATAACCATCTGTGGCTATGGAGCACTTGAAATATCTAGTGCTACGGAGGAATGGAATTTTTAAATGTGAAAAGCTACTTGTGGCTAGTGGCTACTTAATTTGACAGTGAAGTCCCTTGCTGGGCAGCTGTACATCTTATGACCATCAGCTGTGTTAAAAGTGTAGACTCATGAGGCCTCCATTCTGAGCACAGTCTATATTTTGATAGAATGTCCCAAGTGACTTTTTTCCACATTAAACCTTGAGAAGCGGTGTCTTGACATTTTAGAGGGGTGGGCTTGGGCAGGATTTAATAGTTCCCATTTAGTTGGCAGCTTTTACTGTATGTGTTATACAAACTGGTATGAAAATGGGATTTTGCTTAACTTTGTTACCTTAATTACTGTTTTGGAATGGTGTTGTCAGGCACACACATAATGTTGAGAGTCCACATGTTCATTGGCTATAATGTTTGAGTGGGAGGTATATTGTCATTATATATGAGAGCAACTTGGTGCAAAGGCACCGTTTATGGTGAAACCATCTCACTAGGTGACTATGTATCAGCAGGGGAGTGGCCCAAATTAACATGTAGTTGGAAAGTAGAGCCTTGGAAGCTGTTTACCCCAGAATTCTCCTGTGAAAGTTTTATTACAGAGTAAATTAAGACAACATGTAATAACATTCAGTAATTAGTTATTGATTCTTCACGTCTGAAGAAATGTGGATATTACCTTCCTTGAGTAAATATAACAATCAAATTAAGTCTTACACATTCAAATTGATTTCTGCAGAAATTAGATACAGCTATGTCCAGAAAAGATCAAGAAGTTAGAAAACAAAATTGTTATAGTTGTGGGTGAAATGGAAACATCCTTTTGTAGATTTTTGATGACCTTTAAAAGTAAATTGGAATAAAGGGATAGGTGAGTAGCAAGGAATATTTTTTCTCAGATGTTAGAGGTCCTTAAAGTTGTAGCAAAAATATTTTAATTTGAGAGGGGCTTGTATATTTTCAGACCATCATTTACATTGGCTTTTTGATGTTAATAGCTTCTCAATAGGTTTGGCATGGACAAGATCTATGAAGGTCAAGTGGAAGTGACCGGAGATGAGTACAATGTAGAAAGCATCGATGGTCAGCCTGGTGCCTTCACCTGCTATTTGGATGCAGGCCTTGCCAGAACCACCACTGGCAATAAAGTTTTTGGGGCCCTGAAGGGAGCGGTGGATGGAGGCTTATCTATCCCTCACAGGTAATAAATGCTTGGATTCAAATCCCTGTTTCCAACCAGTTAGACAGAAATTTCTGAATTGAATAGATGTCATTGAATGCCTGCTGTATAACAGGTACTTCAAAAGAAACAGCAAAGCAGGAAGGAACTGTAACCCATATTATAAATGAAGAGAGCAGTCGCAACGGTAGAGTGATTTGGGATTTGTCTAGGAATTTGGAGTCAATAAATAGAAGAGCTGGGGTTAGAACCACAAACTTAGTGTTTGATTAGAAATGAGCACTCCACCCTCCTTTCCTTCTGCATTTGCTTTTTTTTTTTTTTTTTTTTTTTTTTTGAGAGAGAGAGAGAGAGAGAGAGGTTACTGCTATAGTGTACTTGTGCTCACCAGACAGACAGAGACAGAAAGTGAGAAATCACCCCCAGGGGACATGACCACCCCACAATTCTCCTCTCAGGCTCTTGGGCATGCGCACACATGTGCCTGGTGTGAGTTTAAGCCACCAGGTCCGGGACTCAAACCACGGTCGAATACATGGGAGTCCAGCCACATAGCCGTTAACGCTAACTGCTGGTTCCTCCCCTTCCATTCAAAATAAAAATTGGTTTATTAAATTATGGAAGCATGTGGATCCTGGAATAAAATAATTTGATAAAAAAAAGCTAAAAGATTTTTAAACTTCAAACTGGAAGATTGTAGGCCATTCTTGGTCGGCCATGTGGGAGTCCAGCGCCCTGTAGACAGATAAGTATTAGGTGGTAGAGAAAGTCATAACATACTTTTCTAAGTTTTTCTATGTAAAAGTGCATCATAGCTTTTCCAACAATCTAGTAGGTTAATTTGTAGTGTCTTTGGTTTGAGTTAATAATGTGTGTGTGTTTTTTTGTTCTTTACATCCTTATTAACCTCTTAGAGGTGTTTGAGTTAGTGAGATGAGGATGTACCAAGGGCATTCTTGATTATTTCAGCAGTTATCTTAGATAGATGTACCCCCAAAAACAATAGTAGGATTTGGGGGATGAATTTCAAAGTTCTTTTCTATGTTAATATCCAGAATGAATTTTTGTAGTGTTAGAAAACCATGGCTTAAGGGTGTTTGTGAGGTGAATTTCTTTTCTATCCTGGAATTCAGAGAAGAGCTGCCGAATGATGATACCCCACTAACTGAGCAGTCGCTAGTTGGTCCTTTGGTTGCATATGATGTAATTATTGTTTCAAGACGGGACTGATGGCAGCTATTGAAGTGAATTCCTACAGGTAAACTAATTTCAATCTGTACTAAAGTATGAAACCTTTATTTTAGTACCAAACGATTCCCTGGTTATGATTCTGAAAGCAAGGAATTTAATGCAGAAGTCCATCGGAAGCACATCATGGGCCAGAACGTTGCAGACTACATGCGTTACCTGATGGAAGAAGATGAAGACGCTTACAAGAAACAGTTCTCTCAGTACATAAAGAACAATGTAACTCCAGACATGGTAAAAAATTTACCTAAGAATTCCTGTATTAGTTGATTTGTAGAAATGGACTTACTACTTGTTCTTGGTGGGTTACATTATACATAGGTTTATTATAAGTTGCAGGTAACAGCTGAATTTTGAAATGTAGGTACCAGTAGATTCACATAAGCTGTCTTTGGTTTAAAGTGAAATTAGGAATGTTGGATACACATAGCTTAACAAGTCGGGTGAGGTAGTTTAGTCATGTGTGATATGATGACATTTCACTCAGCAGGGCATTACATGTATGATGGTGGTCTCAAAGTGATACCATGCAGCCTAGGTGCCCACCAAGATTTGTGAAAGTGTACTTCTGTGCTATTTATATAGTCATGGAATTGCCTAACAAGGCCTTTCTCAGAACCTGTCCCTGTGGTTAAGGTGTGCATGACTTTGATGAGCTAGACTTGTCGCTGTGTTTTTACTGAAGCATGGTGGACTTCAAGCATCTAAATCAGTGGTCTTCAACCTGTCTGGCACTGAGGACCAGCACCTGTCCATGACCTGGGGGTTGGGGATCCCCATCTAATGCTTTATGGTGCCTTTAATTTTTTTTTTCTTAAAGAGGTTTTTGCTATAGGGTGTGTGTGCTTGACAGAAACAGAAAGTGGGGAATCACCCCTCAGGAAGGATGGACACGTGCACACATGCCCAGCGTGTTTTAAGTTGCCAGGTCCAGGACTTGAACTGTGGTCAACTATATAGGAGTCCAGTGACACAACCATTGTGCTGTTGGCCCCTGGCTACTTAAATTTTGTGGATGTCCTTCCTATAGTTTTTTTTTTTTTAAACAAATTATTTCGCTTTATTTATTTTATTTGCTTATTTATTTTAATTTGGCGAGAGAGAGAGAGCGAGCGAGCAAGCAAGCAAGCAAGCCAGCCACCAGGTCCGGAACTCAAACCGTTTTCGCCCATGTGGGACTCCAGCACCCTTAACCACCACGCCACCCCCCGCTTCCTATAGTTTTGATCTAGTTTGTTTGATTTAAGATGCTATATACTACAACTTGACTAATTTTGTTTTTACTTTTTTTTGAGAGAGACATTTTTGCTTTAAGTGTGGATGCTCACCTGAGAGACAGAGAAATTGAGAAACCACCCTCCAGGGGGGTGTGTTCACACCACGGTCTCTTCTCCATTTTCCTCTGAAGACTTTGGACATGCACACATACGCGCCTGGCATGATTTTCAAGGCACCAGACCACCATCCAGGACTCAAACTGTGGTCGACCCTGTGGGAATCCAGCGCCTTAACCACTATCACCTGCTGGCTCCAACTTCATTCATTATTTTTTTAAGAATTATTTTATTTATTGTTTATTTTAATTTGACCAGAGAGGGACAGAGGGAGTGAGAGAGAAGGAAAGTGAGAAAGCAAACTGCCAGGTTCAGGACTTGAATCAAGGTCGGCCATGTGGGAGTCCAGCGCCCTTAACCACCACACTACCTGCCGGCCCCAACTTCATTTTTGAGGCCAGAGGAAGAAAGTTCTTCATAGCAAATATGCCACATCAGGGCTTTCTGAAGCTCTCAGGCATGGACATAGGGAGATGTGCAGATTTGATCACTAGCTCTGCATGATATTATAGAAATGAAGGGAACCATATTGTTTTGTTTTGGAGAGATTTTTCCTAAAGGGTACGGGAGCTTGCTGGCAAGAGATCGCCTCCCCAGAGGGATGGCCACACTGCAGTCCCTTCTCTAGTTTCGTCTTGGGGTTTGGGACATGCACACATATGCACCTGGCATGAGTTTCAAGCCACCAGATCTAGGACTGGAGCCGCAGTTGACTATGTGGGGAGCCCAGTGACATAATAATTATGCTATCTGCTAGTCCCAAGGGAACCAAGTTTTACCAAAGTGGGCTTAATATTGGAAACTTAGCCCAAAGCTGAATCTGCAGAGCTTCCACTGCTGAGACATTAAAAATGATACAGCTTTTTTTTTTTTAATTTGCTTTAGGACACAGATGCTTGCCTGAGAAAGTTAGAAAGCCTTCTCCTTCCCTTTCTTGGTAGGGTGGGGGATAATTATACAGAAGTCCCTCTTGTCCTTGCCACTTTTTTGAGCACACACACCTGAAGTGTTTTTCAGGCTGCTGGTTCTGGGATTCATAACTGTGTAGTCTGCCATGTGGGATCCTTAACCACCAAGCCACCTGGCAGGCCTGAAAATGATTGTTTTGTTTTGTATAATTTTTTGCAATAGGGTGTGTGTGTTCATTGGAGAGAGACTAAAGAAAGTGAGAAATCATTCCCTAGCAGGGATGGCCACACCACAATCTTATCTCCATCTCCTCTTGGGAGTTTTAGGCATGTACACACCTCTGCCAGCATATTTTTCAAGCTGCTGGGTCTGGGGCTCAAGACGCACAGTCATAGTATGTGATCCAGCTGCCTTAACTACCACACCACCAGCTAGCCTGATACAGTTCTGAAGTTATAAACAACACCCTTTTGAGTCTTCTTCCCCTTTGCCTCTTACATCTCTCCTTTTGTGCATGTGTCTGATCTGTAGCATGAATTTTGAAAATAAAGGAATTATAGTAAAGTGTGGAATACAAATCACATCATTACCATGCTGTTCTAACTATAAAATCTAAAAAAAAAAATTAGGGATAATTAGGTTCTTTTCTGTCAGTACATAGTAGTTTGTATTTTGGACAGTTGGCTATGAATTTTAAGATGGTCATAATTTGGAAGAGATGACTGATACTTCTGTGCTTTTTGGACACAGTCTGAGACTGAAAAAACACATAGCTTGAGTTTTTGAGTTAAGAATTAATGGGTAGTTTTATCAGTTTTAATATGTTGTCTATGTTAACGTTTATGTGTGTATATTTCTTTGCATTACTACTGATTTCGCCTTGGAGAAGTGCCGGGGTCAAAGGGATCTTTTAGTCTGGAGAAGTGCCTTGGTCCAAGGGATCTTTTAGTCTGATTGTACTTGGCATGCATACTTTTCTTCCTAAGCCATATGTACGATCTGGTCGTGTCATACTTAGAACTTGATGTAGACTTAATTGTCTATGCTTTCAGATGTTTGTTTCCTAGTCTTTCCTATGTACTTGGTATATTTCAGCCATACTGCTCTTTGGCTACCATACTTTTCCAGCTGGGTCATTATTTTTTAAGAGAGATTTCTGCTGTAGGGCACATGCACTTGCTGAAGAGAGAGAAAGTGAGAAATCACCCCCTGGGGAAATGGCCATGCTGTATGTAGTCCTCCATTCTCCTGGGATCCTGGGTGCACACACACATGCCTGGTGTGAGTTTTAAGCTGCTGAGTCCAGGACTAGAACTGCAGTTTACTACATAGGAGTCTGTCTACAATGACCATTTCCCTTTTTTTTTTTTAAGAGGTTTTGCTCAACAGAGACAGAGACAGAAAGTGAGAAATCACCACCCCGGGGGTGGGGGGGGGGTGGCCACGCTGCAATCCCTTTTCCTTCATTCTCCTCTCGGGATCCTGGGCACACACGCACACGCGCCCGGCGTGAGTTTTAAGCCACCGGGTCCAGGACACGAACTGCGGTTGACTACGTGGGAGTCTAGCAACATAGCCATTACACTAACTGCTGGTCCCTGGCCATTTCCCTTTTCAGCTTGGCTGAAATTGTCTGCATACACCCAATATGATGTCATGTATATTATATGGTTTTATTTTTTACTTGTCTGATCTTTTTGAAGGAAGGGAACTCGGGTGCTTAGATTTGTTAAGTGACTATCTGAAGTAACTGAACAGGTTAGTCATGGTATATAGCTATATTAGAGTGCTCAACGAGGTAGAGAAATTAACTGAAAGGGAATTGGGGGGGGGTGCAGGTGGTGTGTTGGATGGTGGTGCACTGGGCTCGCTATTTGAGTCCCAAATCTGGCAGCTTGGCTTGCTTTCTTGCTCTCACGCATGCACTCTCTCTCTCTACCTGTCCCTCTCTGGTCAAATTAAAATAAATAAAGTTAAATAAAGTACTTAAAAAAAAAAGAAAGAAAAGGAATTTATGTAGTTTCAAAGACAATGATCATTTCTGCAATATTTGTCTTTGCTAAACTTCATGCACTTGTGTATTGTCATCATATTTTCTCCACATGAATGAGTGCTTTTTAGAGACGGAGGGTTACCTTGACATAGCCTTTAGGGCGCTGTAATATTCAGAGCTGAAACTTCTGGGGGGGGGAAGAGTTTTAGAACAAAATGGCCCAATAAGATAGTGGTAGCTTCTTGTGGTTTTGTAGAAAATCAGGCCTGTGTCTAATTCTGGATGCCTTGTATTACTGCCTGATACTAGTGACTAGTATTAAAGAAGAGATCTCTGGTACATGATACTGGGAATTGCATTGAAAAATGGGGTAAAGATGGAGACTGTGGGATGACAAGTAATTTGATGGTTACTTGTTGTCTCTAGTGTCCAGTCGTCCTCGGTTATGTCTGTACTCTTATCTTGGCCCTATGTACTGGTCATCTTAACATCTTAAGTAAGTTTTGTTTTGGCAAGTATCCCCATGTGAATGAAAGAATATAGGCCAGACGGTATTTAAAATAATAAAGTGTCAAGTATTTCTGCAGAGAAAGACCAGGAGACTTTAGAAAGTTCATAGGAAAAGTGGATTAAAGTAAAATACCTATTTATTTTAGTCCCCCAACCTTTTGATATCCATGCAGCTTTCTCATAAAGGATTTTTTCCTTTCTTTTTTTTTGAAGGCCCATTATAAATTTGCTGTGGATCTACTCAAAAAGTACAAAGTGTCAGTTCATACTGTGTAAGATAAAGATTGGGAATTTGTTAGGAAAAGGGGTTAAAAATTTAAGCAGATACCAGCATTGATTTGATTTAGTTCCTTTTGAGAATCTGGCTTAGAAGGGCATTAGCAAGAAGTAGTAGAGTGTATGTTATGTATAGTAGGGTATGTGAAATGAAACCAAGTACTGTTTTGCTTTCCTTTGTTTCAGATGGAGGAGATGTATAAGAAAGCTCACACTGCTATACGAGAGAACCCAGTCTATGAAAAGAAACCCAAGAAAGAAGTCAAAAAGAAGAGGTGTGTGAGGAGGAGGTTGGGGGTGGTTCCTATATTCAAAGTGGGTCAGACTGTGAGTGACATTGTGCAAACTCGATCACTAGCTCTGCGTGATGTGGCAGACGCTAAGGGAACCAGGTTTGCTAAAGTAATTTTGGTGATAGAAATATGTAGTTAGCCTCAAGCTATTGAGGTGGCCCGTTCTATCCTGTACAGTATATAGATATCAATTACTGCCTTTTTTCTTAGTGGTTCCCTAAAGAAAAGTGTTCTTTTAATCTTGAATTTTTTTGATCTTTATTAGGAATAATAATACTTTAACAAACATTTAAACATTGTACTAACATGGTTTTTATTGGATTTTGGGCCCTGAGTTTATAGGGCGGCATCATAGGAGTTGGGGTCTGGGAAAGTTGACTTTAAAATCATATGTAGATACATGTTTTAAGGCTTAGATTGATTCAGCGTCCATCTGATAACAAAGTATGTCTCTTTCTATTGAAATTAAGTATTTTTTGTCCTCTTTGGCTTTTGTTCTAAAGTTCTTTATTTTGTAGGTGGAATCGTCCGAAGATGTCCCTTGCCCAGAAGAAAGATCGGGTAGCCCAGAAGAAGGCAAGCTTCCTCAGAGCTCAGGAGCGGGCTGCTGAGAGCTAAACCAAACAATTTTCTATGACTTTATTCACGATAAAAGATAATAAATCACAAGAAAGCAACAGTTTCTCTACTAGGCTGTGTTACTGTGAAACTAATTATCCTAAAAGCAAAGGAGTTGACAGTCCCTCCATCCCCAAGAAACAAGTATAGATTTTTCTAGAAAAAGCTGACCTGTATGTTGACTCCAACAAAGTTCATCCCTACCTGGGCTTCTCTTCTCCCTGACAGGCTTGGTTATCGCTCAGATTGAATGATGTTCGGCCCCTAAACTGCCAACAAGCAACAAACTATAACCATCACTAGGAAGTTATTTCTTTCATCCATTTATTATATCCAGATGATTAATGGGAAGAAAATACCTTCAAAGTATACATTTTTAATGCAAACAAGCCTGGTGCTGATTCATGGCTTTAGTATTTGAGAAAAGGATATCTAATGCAAGTCACATAAATTTGACACATTCACTTCTATCAAGTGAAACCTTTGAGCAGAGAATAATGGGGCAGTAGTCTCAAAGAATACTTTGAGCAGGGACCAGCAGTTAGCATAATGGCTATGTCGCTGGACTCCCACATAGTCGACTGCGGTTCGAGTCCTGGCCCCGGTGGCTTAAACTCACACTGGGTGCTTGTGCATGTGCGCCTAAGATCCCATCTGTCTCTCTGTCTGGCGAGCGCACACATCCTGTAGCAAAAACCTCCAAAAAAAAAAAAACTAAACAGAAGAATGCTCCTCTAAGGAGGTGTTTCATTTTGTGGAGATGTTGAAAGATACATGCTAGATCTGAATATAATAAGAGGAACAAATATTAAGTACATCAAGTTTACATGGGGAAAAAGGTAAGATGAATAAATTTACATATTTCTAAGAAATAGCCCTTTGACCCACAGGAAATAGTGTTTAGAAAACTTTAAAAAGTCTTCCAGGACCAGCAGAAGGCGTAATGGCTGTGGAGCTTGACTCCCATATAGTTGACTGCGGTTCAAGTCCCAGACCCAGTGGCTTGAACTCAAGCTGGGCGCATGTATGTGCATGCCTAAGATTCCAAGGGGAGAGTGGAGGAAAAGGGATTGCGGTGTGACCATCCCCCATAGCTCAAGCTCAGGAATGTGGATCTGGCATGGGTTTATGTCCTTAAGACTCCAGTTTGGGGGAACCAGCAGTTAGTGTAATGGCTATGTCGCTGGACTCCCACGTAGTCGACCGAGGTTCGTGACCCGGACCCGGTGGCTTAAAACTCAGCCGGGTGTGTGTGCGCGTGTGTGCCCAAAATCCCGAGAGGAGAATGGAGAAGGGACTGCGGTGTGACCATCCCCCCTGGGGGGTGATTTCTCGCTTTCTGTCTATATCTATCTCTGGCGAGCGCACGCGTCCTATAGCAAAAACCTCTCAAAAAAAAAAAAGACTCCAGTTTGGAAGAGCTAGGTTGGCTGGTAGGTACTAAGGTAGATCACCCATTGAATCTTAAGGCTGATGAATGTTCAGTTTTGGCCACTAAAAGGAACACTCCAGAAGTAAGAGCCATTCATGGAAATGTTCTGAAGTTACACATAAGATGTTGGAATGAGTTTAAAAATGTCTAAGTCTAAAATATAATAAACCATGCTATTAACTCAACATTTGTTTACAAAGGCAGGACTTTAATTTATCTGTTTTGCAGTTTTGTAATGTGCAAACTTTACCATGCTAAGACATTAGTAAAATTTATGTATAAATTTTCTTTTTTAGACAGCAGCTTCAATGCAAAACAATGTTTCTGGCAGTAGTAATTTGGCCAACAGTCTACAAAACACTCGATGTTTATGGAATGAGGCTTTTCACAGCATTTTAAGTCAGTCAAAATAGTTACACAGTGAATGTACTTGGGAACTGGAACAGGGCTTCTAAAAGGGCAGGAATGAAATCTTTCAGACCTGTTGATCTTATACTTCCTGCTATTGCTTCGGCAATCTCATGTACTTAAGATATGGTTTCTTGGGCCCAGGAGAAGTAAGTTTTGTTTAATTACCAGGGATCTGAAGCCTTTTTAAAAAATGTTCAAAATTGTTCTTTAGAGGTGGCAAGTTTCCTATAATGGTAACAAACTTAAGAGTCATTTGTGTAGGAGATTTTCTTCCACAATAATGTTTTTAGGTTATTCAGTATTAGAGAATGTTCCATTTCCATTTGATTGGCTGTGACTTTGAGAGCAATACAAGAGTAAAGTTGTTTTTCTAATTCTTCACGAATTTCACTTGGAGCACCACGCAGTAGGTAGTCCTTGAGTAACTGACAGGCTTTTGCCAAGTTTGGTTGTATTACTTCTGAAGTACATTTCATGGTACTCTGATCACAGCTAGTTCTACAATCCGTGCCATAGACACAGTCCAAGTCAGACTCACAGTGACGATCTTTGATCATCTCTTTCAGGTTTGTCTCCGGCACAATTTTTCTCATATCCACCATTTTCAGATCATACTTATCATTGTAGCCTAGGTTTTTGGCACTAGTATCACACATGAGGAAGTTTCCATAGGGGCCATGGAAAACATCTTCCACAAATTCTAGAAGTCCTATGGCTATTTTAGCTTTTCTAGGCCAAGATGGTGTGAACAACTGATCCATGCTTCTTCGAAACCCAGATGGAATAAACAGTTCAATGACCCATGGGAGGCTTATCCCATAAAGAGATGTATATTCAACACTTTCCATCACATAGAGATCACCACAGAAGCCCATTAATTTAGGGGTATGTTCTTTATCTTGAAGTATCACCATGAGAAGAAATTCATTCAACTGAAGAAGTGCCCATGCTGACTTTGCTTCTCCCAAGGACACTTGGCCATCTTTGTCTCCGTCAGCCACAGTCAGGATGAGATTCACCAGTTCAGAGAGGTTTCCTTGGTCCCCCAACTTTGCCTTTCAAAATAAGAATTTAGCTAATTATACAGAAAGAATATCTACTATTTAATATACTAACTTCCTTATGGATATTACCATGGTAGTTATATTTATATATATATATACACATTTAGAGGTTTTTGACAGGGTATGTGCTTGCCAGAGTGAGAAAGACAGGGAAAAAAATCCCCCCAGGGGGAATGGCCATTCCATAATCCCTTCCCCTTTATTCTCCTGGGATGTTGGGCATGCATGCACACACACCTGGCATGAGTATCAAGCCACTAGATACAGGACCTGAACTGTGGTCAACCACATGTGAGTCTAATGACAACCACTGTGTTATCTAGTGGCCCTTCCAGTAATAATTTTACTACTGGGTCTCCATAAAGGAATTTCATGTGTTGTTTCTAAATAGCAAGATGTATGATACTTGAATTGGGACCGTGTTTTGTAATTACAGTAAAGCGCACTTTTTTTTTTTTTTTTTTTAATTTTT
>NW_006159453.1:1027207-1029333 GCF_000334495.1 Tupaia belangeri chinensis | reverse complement strand
CCCCGGGGGGGGGAGGTTATGGCAACACTGCAATCCCTTCTCCATTCTCCAGGATCCAGAGCATGCATGCACATTTGTCTGGTGTAATTTTCTTCTTTTTTTAAAAAGAATTATTTAAGGGGCTGGCAGGTGGCATGGTGGTTAAGAGCACTGAACTCCCACATGGCTGACCACTGTTCAGGTCCTGGACCTGGCAGCTTGCTTTCTCGCTTTCCCTCTCTGCCTGTCTCTAGTCAAAATTAAAAAGTAAATAAAGTTAGAAAAACATTTAAAAAATTATTTACGGGGCCAGGAGGTGGTATGGTGTTTACGAGCACTGGACTCTCACATAGGTAACCATGGTTCGAATCCCGGACCTGGAGGCTTGGTTTCTCACTTTCTCTCCCTCCTTATCTTTCTCTCTCACTCTGTCCCTCTCCTCTCTGGTCAAATTAAAATAAATAAATAAATAAAGTTAAATAAATTCTTTAAAATAAAGAATTTTATATTGACCAGAGAGAAAAAGAGAGAGGGAGAGAGAAGTAAAGTGAAAAAGCTGCCAGATCCACAACTCGAACTGTAGTTGGCCATGTGGGAGTTCAGAGTCCTTAACCACCATGCCACTTGCTGGCCCCATTGTCCAGTGTGATTTTCAAGCCACCGATCCAGGGCTCTGGCCTTAACCATGCTAAGTATATTTGTTATTTATTTATTTGTTTATTTTTGAGAGATTTTTGCTATAGGGTATGTGTGCTCACCAGAGACAGAAAGCAAGAAATCAACCCCCAGGTGGGTTGGCCATGCTTGCAATCCCTTCTCCATTCTCCTCTCAGGATTTTGGGGCACGCACACGCACACATGCCCAGGCATGAGTTTTAAACCACTGAGTCCAGGACTTGAATCTCAGTCCATTACAGGAGAGTCTAGTGATATAACCAGTCTACTACCCGCTGGTCCCCTGCCCCTAAGTATAGTTGTGATGAAATGCCTACCCTAACTCCTCCAGCACTCTCATGCCCTTTTTATAGTTAATTGAGACACTTAGTAATGATTGCTTGTCTTATTCATACATTTACTTGCAAAATTGCATTGTAATGTACTTTTTCCAAAGTTACACTAATTGCTTTCTGCTAAGTTATTTTCTGCTAATTTGTATTTATCACACTTAATATATATATTTTTAAGTTCTATCATCCCAAAAGTGGAAGGTTAAAAAGTATTCCCCTGTTGGGACCAACAGATGGCATAATGATTACATCGCTGGACGTCTTCATAGTCCACTGTGGTTTGAGTCTCGAACCCAACAGCTTAAAACACGCAGAGTGCATGTGTGTGCGTGCTCAAAATCCAGAGAGAATGGAAGAGAAGAAATTGTTGCGTGGCCATCCCCCCAGAGGGTGACTTCTCACTTTCTGTCTCTCTGTCTTTGTCTGTCCAGCAAGCGCATGTGCCCTACAGCAAAAATCTTTTTTTTTTTTGAGAGGTTTTTTATATAGGGTGTGTGTGCTCGCCAGAAAGACAGAGACAGAAAGTGAGAAATCACCCCCCAGGGAGGGTGGCCACACCACAATCCCTTCTCCATTCTCCTCTCGGGATCTTGGGCACGCACAAACATGAGCCCGGCGTGATTTTAAGCCGCCGGGTCTGGGACTCGAACTGCAGTTGACTACATGGGAGTCCAGTGACATAGCCATAGCGCTAACTGCCGGTACTGCAAAAATCTTTGTTTAAAGAATTATTTATTTAGTTTTATTTATTCATTCATTTATTTTAATTTGACCAGAGAAAGACACACAGAGAGAAAACTGAGGAAGCAGAACCAGCAGTTAGCGTAATGGCTATGTCACTGAACTCCCATAGTCGACCATGGTTTGAGTCCTGGACCCGGTGGCTTAAATTCATGCTGGGCACGGGCATGTGTGCATGTGTGCCCAAGATCCTGAGAGGAGAACGGAGGACAAGGGATTGCAGTGTGGCCATCCCCCCAGGGGGTGATTTCTTGCTTTCTGTCTCTGTCTTGCCTGGTGAGCGCACGTGCCCTATAGCAAAAACCTCTCCAAAAAAAAAAAAAAAAGTGAAAAAAAAAATCATTCTGGGTGTGTGTGTGTGGGCATGCCCAAAACCAAAGGGGGGACTGGGGAGGGGGG
>NW_006159453.1:1025114-1026916 GCF_000334495.1 Tupaia belangeri chinensis | reverse complement strand
CCCGGACCCGGTGGCTTAAACTCACGCCGGGTGTGTGTGCGTGTGTGCCCAAGATCCCGAGAGGAGAATGGAGGAGAAGGGATTGCGGCATGGCCATCCCCCTGGGGGTGATTTCTCGCTTTCTGTCTCTCTGTGTGGTGAGCGCACGCGCTCTATAGCAAAAACCTCCAAAAAAAAAAAAAAAGAAAAAAAATTCTATTAAAAAAGCAATCTCCTGTTAAGGTTCTTGTTAAGGTTCTCTTGGATAAAAGTCTGAAATTCATGTAAAAAGGTCAAAGAGGGACCAGCAGTTAGCGTAATAGCTATGTTGCTGGACTCCCATGTAGTTGACCGCGGTTCGAGTCCTGGACCTGGTGGCTTAAACTCATGCACGGCGTGTGTGCGTGTGTGCCCAAGATCCCGAGAGGAGAATGGAGAAGGGATTGCGGCGTGGCCATCCCCCCCTGGGGGGTGATTTCTCCCTTTCTGTCTTCTCTCTGTTTCTCTTTGTCTTTCTGGTGAGCACATGTGCCCTATAACAATAACAACAACAACAACAACAACAACAACAACTCTCCTCCCCCAAAAAAGTCAAAGAAATTAAAGGTTTTTCTTTTTTGGAGAGGTTTTTGCTATAGGGCGTGTGCGCTCACCAGATAGAGAGAGACAGAGAGACAGAAAGCGAGAAATCACTCCCCGGGGGATGGCCACACCGCAATCCCTTCTCTTCCATTCTCTTCTCTGGATTTTGGGCATGCACGCACACGCGTCTGGCGTGAGTTTAAGCCACCGGGCCCGGGACTCGAACCGCGGTCGACTACGTGGGCGTCCAGCGACATAGCCATTACTCTAACTGCTGGTCCCAGAAATGAAAGGTTTTGACCTAAAGTAAAAAAAGCAATAAAAATGGGGATAAAAGATTTATTTCCAAAACTATAATTTTGTTTTTGCATATGTTTATTTTTTATTTATTTATTTTTTTTGGAGAGATTTTTGCTATAGGGCGTGTGCGCTCGCCAGACAGAGAGAGACAGACAGAGAGACAGAAAGCAGGAAATCACCACTCAGGGGGGATGGCCACGCTGCAATCCTTTCTCCTCCATTCTCCTCTCGGGATCTTGGGCACGCATGCACACGCGCCCGGCGTGAGTTTAAGCCACCGGGCCCGGGACTCGAACCGCGGTCGACTACGTGGGAGTCCAGCGAAATAGCCATTACGCTAATTGCTGGTTCCATATGTTTATTTTTTATAAGTATTTATCATTTTTTTTTCTTAGATTTTTGCTATAGGGCATGTGTGCTTGATGGAGAGAAAGAGAAAGAAAGTGAGAAATCACCCCTCATCCCCCAGGGGGATGGCCACACTGCAATCTCTTCTCCTCCATTCTCCTCTTGGGATTTTGGGCATGCACACACATATGCCTGGCATGATTTTAAGCTGTCAGGTCTGGGACTTGATCTGCAGTTGAATATGTGTGAGTCCAGTAATGTAAGCATTATATCATCTGCTGGTCCCTTTAAATTTTTAAGAAATAATTTGTAGTCAGAGTGTACTAATTTTTTAAGAATTATCTTATTTAAATGAATGAATGAAAGAATTCATTTTAATTTGACCAGAGAGGGACAGAGTGAGAGAGAGCAGGAGGGAAAGTGAGAAAGCAAGCAACCAGGTCCAGGATTTGAACTGTGGTCAGACACACGGGAGTCCAGCACCCTTAACTATCATGCCACTGGCCTGCCCCAGAGTGTACTAATTTTATTTCAGCTATTTTGTATGTTTTTCGTTTTTTGCTATTAGGTGCATATGCTAACAGAGCAAGGAG
>NW_006159453.1:1018338-1025101 GCF_000334495.1 Tupaia belangeri chinensis | reverse complement strand
AGAATGAGAAACCACCCCCTAGGGGAGATAGCCATGCCTCAATTCCTCCTCTTCTAGTCTCCTTGGGATCTTGGGTATGCATGCACATGTGTCAGGTGTGATTTTCAAGCCGATGGGTTGTGCAGTTGACCATGTGGGAGTCCAGCACCTTAACCACCACATTTGCTGTTCCCAAGAATATCAACATTTAATGGTTTAGGATGAGGTTTTGCCAGTTCCTCTGGACGAATATTGCTTCTCATTAGCAATATGTGAATAAATATGCTTACCTTAAAGAGACTGTAGACCATTTCCTTGAATTTCTGTACAGTAGTTCCTCTAGTTGGCTTATCAAATAGCACTATTTCTTTTCTTGGTTCCAATTCAGTTCCAAAGTCAAGATGAAGTGCTTGTTCCATTTGACATTTCACAACACCTGGTAGATTATCCCAAATCCCTAAATACATCTATGTGAAAAAGAAGGACAAGTATATATTATACTGAATTCTACACTCTAAAAAGTATACCGCTATGGGGACCAGCAGATTGTAGAACGGTTACATTGTGAAACTCCCACATGGCTGACTGTGGTTGAGTCCTGGACCCAGTGGCTTGAAACTCAGCAGGGCGCATGTGCATGCATGTGTGTCCAAAATCCTAACAAGAAAGTGGAGGGACTGTGGTGTGACCATCCCCCAGAGGGTGATTTCTCTCTCTCTCTCTGTCACTCTGGTGAATGCACGCACCCGATAGCAAAAATCTCTCTTTAAAAATATAATAAAAATGACAAAACAAAAATATACCATTATGTTTTTAAGGTCTTCCTCTAACAAAACAAAACGTAAATAAGTATCAAAAATTGAGATAGAGCTGTGACTATTTTTGTGTTGCAAAGTTGAAATCATGCTCCAAAGACTTTTTTCCTTAAATTAAACTTTTTTCCTTTTTTAAAAAATTGCTGGGACCAGCAGTTAGCATAACGGCTATGTCACTGAACTCCCATGTAGTCAATCGCGGTTCAAGTCCTGGACCCAGTGGCTAAAACTCATGACAGGCATGTGTGTGTGCATACATGCCCAAGATCCCAAGAGGAGAATGGAGGAGAAGGGATTGCGGTGTGGCCATCCCCCCGGGGAGTGATTTCTCACTTTCTGTCTCTCTGTCTCTCTGTCTTTCTGGCGAGCGCATGCGCCTATAGCAAAAACCTCTCCAAAAAAAAAAAAAAAAATTGCTATTAGTTGGGACCAGCAGTTAGAGTAATGGCTATGTTGCTGGACTCCCATGTAGTTGACCATGGTTTGAGTCCTTGACCTGGTGGCTTAAACTCATGCCGGGCGTGTGTGCGTGTGTGCCCAAGATCCTGAGAGGAGAATGGAGGAGAAGGGATTGTGGCATGGCCATCCTCTCTGAGGGGTGATTTCTCACTTTCTATTTCTCTGTCTCTGTCTGTCTTTCTGGTGAGCGCACGTGCCCTAAAAAAAAAAAATCAAAAAAATATTGCTATTAGTTGGGGACCAGCAGGTGGCATGGTGGTTAAGGCGCTGGACACTCCCACATGGCCGACCATGGTTCAAGTCCTGGACCTGGAGGCTTGCTTTCTCATTCCCCCCCTACCCCACCCCCAGGCTTGCTTTCTCACTCCTCCCACCCCCCCATCTCTCTCTCTCTCTGGTCAAATTAAAATAAATCAATGAATAAATAAAACTAAATAAATCTTTTTTTAAAATTGCTATTAGTGTATTAGTGCATGTGCACATCAGAGAGAGAGAGAGAAAAAGAGTGAAAGCATTCCCTAGTTGGAAGTGGTTACACTACAGTCTCTCTTCATTTCTCCATCCTGTCAGGATTTTGAGCGCGCGCGCGCACACACACACACACACACACACACACACACAGCATGTTTTTCAAGTTGCCAGGGTTGAGATTCAAACCACAGTTGGCCCTGTAGCATCTAGCTCCCCTAAGCTGTAGGCTATGGGGCTGGCCCCCTAAATTATTTTTTAACATTTATTTAGTTTATTTCTCTCACTAGAGAGAGTATGAGGGAGCATGCATGTGCACGTGTATGTGCAAGGCGGTGGTGGAGAGAGCGAGACACGCACAGAGTTCTGTCACACTGTGATCCCTTCCCCACCCTCCCGTGAGTGAAGATCTTGGGCACGCGTGCCTGTCGTGTGTTTCAGGTCAACCTGGGATCTGAACCTGCAGTCCGCCATGTATTAATAGCTTCTAGCACAGCAGGTCAGTATGCTACTGCCTGCACCACTGAGCTAAGTCCCTTAATATTTTTTAAAAATAGAAACTAATGCATGCCTAAATATATTTTTTAAAAGTCAAACTGAACAAAAGGAAGTAAGGCAAAGGCGAAATCCCTCCACATTTAATTTCCTCAATCCCACTCCCCAGAACTAGTCGCTGTGAAGTATCTAGTTCATCAGACTAACATTTTACAATGTTTATAATGTTTGTATTAATAGTATTTTTAGTTAATACGATCCTACTTGTTTTTTAATACTGAAGCAAGAGAAGCAGCTTGCCTTAGTGGTTCAGACTGTGAGCTGATCTCGGCCGCCTGGATCATTTGTTTGATTATTTGTTTGATTGTTTTAGTCCTTGGACTGACCCTAGTTAACACTGGTTAGTTACATTATTACCCTCACTTCAGTGCTGGGGAGACGGAAGCAGAGAGGGGAACATAGGGAAGTAACAGTCAGTGGCCAGTAACAGTCAGTGGCCGTGCACCGAGCCAGGCGGCCGGGATCAGCTGTCTGAACCACTAGGGCAAGCTGCTTCTCTTGCCTCAGTATAAAATAACAAGTAGGATCCTATTAACTAGTAATAGTACTAATACAAACCAAGCAGATTATATCACTCCCATTTCAAACTTGCCAATAAATTTCCAATTCAATGAGAAGAAAAGGCCAAGTCTTTTCCGATGCTGTTAAGCTCCATTTGAGCTGGCCTGGCTGCTCCTCCAACCTGATCTCTGCTCTTTGAACCTACCAAACTTGTTCCTGCTTCACTGACTGTTGGATCTGCCTGGGATGTGCACCCCCAGGTCCTCACGTGGCTGGGTGCTTCACATCACTCATGGCTCAGCTCAGATGTCATCTTCGAAAGGCCTTCCCTGACCCCCAATCTATCAAAAGAGTAGGTTCCTCCCACCCACAGGCCACCTTTAACCTATTATTCTATCTTATTTTCCTCATAGTCTTTGCCACTTTATTTATTGACTTATTTATTATCTCTCTTCTCTCACTTAAGAACATAAGGCACATGAGGCCACATATTTGTCTTATTCCCCATGCCGATAATGTAGCAGACACTCAAATGTTGTCTTGGTTCCAGAAATCCCCTTCCACATGATTAGTATTATCTATATAAGAGTTGTCTTAAATTTCTATAGCAGTAATGCACATTTGCCACAGGGTGCCTGTGCTCACTGGAGAGAGACAGAGAGAGAGGGAAAGTGAGAAATTACTCTCAGGGGGGATGGCCTTACTGCTATCCCTTCACCTCTATTCTCCTCTACGGATTTTGGGTACATATGCACATGCACCAGGTGTGATTTTCAAGCTGCCAGGTCCAGGACTGGAACCGTGGTCAGCCAAGTCGGAATCCAGAACCTTAACCACCATGCCACCTGCTGGCCCTTTATTTATATATATTTTTTAGTGAAGCAGAATTTTTTCATTAAGTTTACTAGCTGTTTGTAGTGGTTTTTTTTTTTTTTTTTTTTGGGGGGGGTGGTTTCACTGTAGGGCGCGTGCGCTTGCCAGACAGAGACATAGAGACAGAAAGCGAGAAATCACCCCCCAGGGGGGATGGTCACGCTGCAATCCCTTCTCCTCCATTCTCCTCTCGGGATCTTGGGCACGCACGCACACGCACCCGGCGTGAGTTTTAAGCCACTGGGTCCAGGACGCGAACCATCGTCGACTATGTGGGAGTCCAGCGACATAGCCATTATGCTAACTGCTGGTTCCCTGTAGTTCTTTTTTTGTGAGTAAGCTTCTTCTGTCTTTTGCCCATGACTGTAGTTTAATTCTTTACTCAGGAATGAGCTCAAATGTTATCTCAGAAAGGTGTGCCCTGATTAGCTCCTCTGAAGCACACCACCATTCCTGTCCCTTGAATCTTCTATTAATTGACCCCGTATATCTCCTATCTACAGGATGCTATATTCTATAATTATTTTGTTCATTTACTTATCTGTCAACTGTTTGTGTCCATAATACAAGGTCCATAATCAACACCGTAAGTAAGGAAGATGCTTGGAACAGGGGGTTAGGAAGTATCCTCTGATACTGAATGGATGAAGAGAAGCATACAAAATTGAAATACTGTATATAGAATGTCCTAACACTCTGGTTCAATCATTCTTTTAATAATACCTTTAATTTGAGGTAAAATTAGAGTGCACTGTCATTTTAGAATGTTTATTCATAACAGCCATACCTGATTGTTGGGCTTGGTGGATAAGCATTTTCCAAAATAAAGAGTTTCTGTAACACAGAGGCTATTACATGCAGGCCCATCAATAACTCCAGTCTTGTACTTATCACACTGAAAACCAGGAAATAAAAAAAAAAAAGTTAAAAGAAAAATGTTTATAAGAAGAAACAAAAGAAAGATACCAAAAGAGCTATCTATCAACACATCCTTTAAGAGAAAGTTCTGTGATGAAAAGAATTCAAGCTTTGGATTTAGCAGACATGAATTTTAATATAAGTTCTGTTAATTACCAGCTATGACAAAGAGAGAGCTTGCTGCCCCTGGGGTGTGCACAGAATTTTGAAACTATAGTAGCCCCCCTACTCCCATCCATGGTTTCATTTTCTGTAGTTTCAGTTACCCACAGTGACCTGAAAATAGCTCAGTTTAGCTCAGGAAGTATGGGACCAGCAGATGGTGCAATTGTTACGTCACTGGACTACCATGCGGTCAACTGCGGTTCGAATCCCAGACCCAGCAGCTTAAAACTCATGCCAGGATGTGTGTGTACGTGCTCAAAGTCCTGAGAAGAGAATGGAGAAGGGAGAAGATATTTTAAGACAAAGAGACCATATTCACATAACTTATTACAGTATATATAATTGTTCTATTTTACTATTAGTCATTGTTAATCTTTGTTTTTAAAAAACTATTTTAATTAACTTTATTTATAGGTATTATGTTTAACTTGACCAGAGAAAGACACAAAGAAAGAGAGGGAAAGTGAGAAAGCAAGCCATTAGGCCAGGGTCAAACTGCAGCCAGCCATGTGGGAGTCTATTACCCTCAACCACCACACAACCTGCTGGCCCCTCTTTTTTTTTTTTTTCCTCTTTTTTAAAGGTTTTTCCCATAGGGTGCATATGCTCAAAGAAGAGAGACAGAGAGAGACAGTGAGAAGGAAAGTGGCCACGCCTCAATCCTTTCTCCATTCTCCTCCCAGGATCTTGGGCACACATGCACACATGCCTGCCATGAGTTTCAAGACATCGGGTCCAGAACTTGAACTGCAGTCAGCTATGTGGGATTCCAGTGACGTAACCACTACACCATCTGCTGACCCCATTGTTAATTTCTTACTATACTTCATTTATAAATGAAATTTTGCTAGCTTGGAGGCACTCTATTTTTCTTAATTTAAAAAGTTTTTATTGTTTTTATTTTAGAGTTTTTTTTTTTTTTTTTTTTTTTGCTATAGGATACGTGCAGTCACCAGAGTGACAGAAATCAAGAAATCACCCTCCAAGGGGGATGGCCACGCTGCAATTCCTTCTCTTCCACTTTCCTCTTGGGATTTTGGGCACACATGCACAGGCACCTGGCATGCGTTTTAAGTCCCCCCAGCTGGGGGAGTAGTCCAGGATTCAAACCAAGGTCCACTATGTGGGAGTTCACTGATGTAACCATTATGCCCTCTGCTAGTCCCTAAAAAAGTTTTAAAATAACAAAGTAATTAAAAATAACAAAGTTATCTAACAAAATGATCTCTTTCATCTAGTCATCCTTGAGATCACCTAAAAACAGGAAGTAAAATATGAAAAAGAAATGCAAATTTTATCTCTGATAAAATACGGTATCAGTGTGACCCTAGGCACAGCACACAAGGGGATCTGCCAGATCCAGGAATCATTAAGTACTCAGAAGCATGCTGAGGTTAGATACCTGTCATGGTTCAACTCTCAGTCGGCAGGGCACCAAGTAGGGAGCACATGGAGAAACAAAGTCATCCCCGTGGTAGGCAATGGAGGTTAAGGGGCACAGCTGTGGGGACTTCCCAGCACTCTGTTTGGTATTACAAAGTAGTAAGACAGACAGGCCTGAATGAGAGAGTCCTGAAAATGCTATCAGGGTGGGAACCAGCAGTTAGCGTAATGGCTATGTCACTGGACTCCCACATAGTCGACCGCGGTTCGTGTCCTGGACCCGGTGGCTTAAAACTCACGCCAGGCGCGTGTGTGTGCGTGCCCAAGATCCCGAGAGGAGAATGGAGGAGAAGGGATTGCGGCATGACCATCCCCCCTGGGGGGGGGTGATTTCTCGCTTTCTGTCTGTATGTCTCTCTCTGTCTGTCTGGTGAGCGCACGCGCCCTACAGTGAAAATCTCTCAAAAAAAAAAAATGCTATCAGGGTTGAAGGCAGTCCGTTGATGAACTAGGGACCGAGGGTTGGGAGAGGCTGTGATAGGAGCACCCCACTCTCTCTGCAGGCCACACCAATCTGTGTGTTTCCAGCTCTCTGTCTCACTTTTTTTTTTTTTTTTTAGAGGTTTTTGCTATAGGGCGCGGGGACT
>NW_006159453.1:1015571-1018110 GCF_000334495.1 Tupaia belangeri chinensis | reverse complement strand
CACACACACACACACACACACACACACACACACACACACTGAGCCACAAGCAGCTTCACTACCAGCTCAATTCATGGACCAGTTTCTTCCTGCAAATGGTTGGTTAAGGAAGAACTCACTTACTCAGTGACAAATAATAATCAAAAGAAAACAAGTGAAATATCTATACAGTAAATCTGTAAGAATGCTGAGGAAAGGAATAGGAAAAGCAAATGTCACATAAAGAAATTTCCCAGAGAAATGTGGCCATGAAGCAGACAGAACATTGCTGTGAATTCAAAGGTCCTTACCATATCAGTTTAAAATGAGACATTAAAGGAAAAGAAATGAGCCAGCAGGTGGCATGGCGCTAGATTACCACATGGCCAACTGTGGTTCACATCCCGGACCTGGTGACTTGGTTTCTCACATTCTCTCTCTCTCTTTCTCACTCTGTCCTTCTCTGGTCAAATTAAAATAAATAATTAAAGTTAAATAAAATAATTATTTTTAAAAAAGGAAAAGAAATGAGAAAAAGAAGAAAATGTAAAACAAGCTAATAGAACTCAGAAAGGAAGAAAGAAAAAGAAGATCCTAGAAATAAAAGTCACATTATAAGTGGTGGGTGTAGAGAAAGATATAAACACAGGACTAGACTGAAAAAAGTGAGCAAAATAAATAGAAAATTAAAAAGAATTAAAATGAATTTGAGATAAATTTGTTGATATAAATATAGAAAATAAAAGATATCCAGCATGTGTATGAGAGAGAGAACAGGAACAGGCAAAAAGAAAAAATATTCAAAGCAGATTTTAAGAGAATTTCATATAATGAAAAAACACTTTAATTTACAGATAGAAAGGCTATATACTGTCCCAAGAAAAACTAATACTAATACATATACTGATATGTATAATCTTCCTGAAATACCTCACTGAAGTTTATTGGACTTCAAAAATAAATAATCCTGGGCTACCTCTCTGCCTACTGCTAAGGGAGCCAGATCCCACATGGTCATCCAGGTGGTTCAAGTCCCAGCCCCAGTACCTTGAAGAAAACACCAGGCATATGTGTGAGTATGCCCCAAATCCTGAGAGGGTGGAGAAATGGAGAAGGGATTGAGGTGTGACCATGTTCAATAGAAGGGTGCTTTCTCCTTCTCATTCTCTTTCTGTCCCTGTCTCTGGTGAGCAAATGTGCCCTCTCGCCAATTAAAAAAAACAAAACTAAACTAAATAAATAATCAATCCTCTGAGTATCCAGGCAAACAGATTAATGGGAAATCAATCGAGTTGGCCTCAGACTTCCCCGCAGCCACAATCGATGGTAGACGACAGCACTGCGACACCAGCCAAATCTTTGGGGCAGGAAGTGTGACTTGACTGTGTCCTCATTTTCTCATCAGTAAAAGGGAATATTAATAGCCCTGATTTATAGCACTATTTTGAGAATTAAGTGATTTAATAAGCATAGGTGACCTGTGTTGAATAATAGCTATTATTATTTTTTCATAGCCAAATTTCCTTTCAAGTAAAAGGTACTGAATGCTTTTGATCACAGAAAATTCAGAAAATATAATTCCCACTGACATTTCTTGAAGAAATGACCAGAGAATGAATTTTGGCCAACCAAAAGACAAATGGAGAAACGGAGTAAAGAAACCAGTCAAAATGAACTGGGATGAAAACAGCTCTGAGAACTGAATTAATAGTAAATGTAAAACGGGACTGGTAGATGGTGTAATGGTTACATCGCTGTAACCCATACGGATGACCGCCATTTGAGTCCCGGACCGGGAGGCTTGAAACTCATTCCAGGCATGTGTGCATGCATGCCCAAAATCCTGAGAGAAGAATGGAGAAGGGATTGCGGTGTGGTCATCCCCCCTACGGGGGTAGTGATTTCTGGCTTTCTGGCTGTCTGTCTCTCCAGGGAGCATGTGTGCACCATATAACAAAAATCTCTCCCCCCAAAATAAATAAGTAAATACATTTTTTTAAAATGTAAAAGAAGAGAGCACTATTTTAAATAAATAAATAAAAACATTTAAAAATTAATGAATGTAAAATACCTGACATGCATACCAGTGCATGTCAGACACTGTCAGACATGTCAGACACTGCTCCAGTGCAATACAGTTGTTATGAGGTGTACAACCCCATGAGGTAGAACCTATTTTTTGTCCACTCTAACAAGGAACTGTTCCTGTGAGGAACTTGTTCCCAGCTACAACATGATAAAGCCAGAATCCCACCTGGCGGTGTGGCTCCAGAGACCACTGTCTTAATTACCACTGCATACTGTTCTGAGTGGCACGGGCTTCTCAGGTCTGCCTCCTGTGCCCTCCTACCAATGCCCCCTCTGGTTTGCTGTGAGGAGAAGGATAGCCCCGACAGAGATCAGGAGCCCTGTCCACGTGTACAGTCAAGGGCCAGCACCTAGGAATTGTTGCTGTTCAGCTATCAAAAGTGAGAGGCTCTTGGAGGATCCCTTGACCATGCTTCCTCCTTCAGATCTGGCTGTTATCAAGAATAGTAGGTTTCGTCTGCATAGGAAGAGC
>NW_006159453.1:998273-1015076 GCF_000334495.1 Tupaia belangeri chinensis | reverse complement strand
GAGCAATCTAATCTCTAGACTCAAGACTGGAGGGGGGCCCATGAGGAGATGCTCAGTGCCTTTCTTCCATTGGGCCAACCTCTGAGGATTACTGAAGAAGTACAGAACCTTTTGGCATCTCTGATGGTTAACAGATGGCCGCAGACGCACTTCATTGGTGCAAAGTGAGTGAGGTGCTTTGGCCTCTCTCAGGAGCTTGAGGGAAACCTCCTGCAGGTACAGTTTCCAGTTTCCAAAGAATTAAAATCACATAAACCACATGCTCTGACCACAAATCAACCTTTTTTAAGAACTGGAAGGAAAAAAGGTCAGGTTAAAATCCCATAGCTCAAACATGGAAAGGAAATACTACAAAAGAGAAGAGAAAATAAAATGACTGAAAAACTATAAAGAAAAAAATGAAAATACAGACATGTCTAAAATGAAAAAGCACTTTCCTAATAATTTGTGGGTTAAAGTAGAAATCACAATGGAAATACAGAATATTTAGAACTGAACAACTAAATTATGCATATCAAATCTTGTGGGAGGCAACTAAAGTAGTTTTTAGAGGGAAATTTACACAGCTTTAAACGCAATGATGATCAAACAAGAGATTGAATAAGCAAGTAAGTGTTCGCTGTGAAGTTTAAAAATTCTAACAACAATGACAGCAGAGGAAACTCCCAAAAGAAGTAGAAAAAAAGAAATAATAAGTATAAACATTAACAAAAATAAATCACTATCAAATGCTAGTTCTTTGTAAACATTTTATTATTGCCAGAGTGCACATGCACTCCAGAGAGACAAGGAGACAGAGTCAGGGAGAGGGAAAAAGGACCTTACAAATGCAGTGTGGTCACACTGCAATCCCTTCCCCATTTCTCTATCTTGCCCCAATTTTGAGCACACACCACACACATGCCTGGCATGTCTTTCAGTTGCCAGAGTGTGGATTCCAACCACATAGTAGGCCACATGGGAACTGGCTCCTTTAACCATCAGGCCATATTCTTTGAAAACTTTAATAAGAAAGATAAACTTTTAGGAAAACTGGTCATGAGAAAAAGAGAACAGGCACAAATAACTCTCAGAAAAGAAAAGACTACTTATAGTGAACAATGTACACAACTCTATGACGGTAACATCTAAAGGAACCATTTTGCCAGAAATGTAAATGATAAGAACTCATGCAAGATGAAATAGAAAAGTTGAATATGACTAATAATAAGCATTTCAAAAAATTGAAATAGTAACCAAAACTCTTTCCTTTCAAAGAAAGAAGGTCAATGTACAGTCCTGGGAGGACCTATACTCTTCAGGGCATGGTACTATAGGTAAGGGTGGAAAATGGGTCACAGTATAGATGCCCATCAGCAGAATGGTTAAATAAATTATGGCATATGCATACAATAAAATGCTATACATAATTTAAATTAAAAAAACTAGGCTCATACATATCATGGAAAGATCTTTAAAAAGATAATGTTAAGGGGGGACCAGCAGTTGGCATAATGGCTATGTAGCTGGACTCCCATGTGGTCAACCGCAGTTTGAGTCCCGGGCCTGGAGGCCTAAACTCATGCCGGGTGCATGTGTGTGCATGCCCAAGATCTTAAGGGGAGACAGGAGGATCAGGGATTGTGGCATGGCCATACCCTCTGAGAGGTGATTTCTCGTTTTCTTTCTCTCTGTCTCTCTCTGTCTTTCTGGCAAATGCATGGGCCCTATAGCAAAAACCTCTCCAAGAAAAAGGAAAATGTTAAGGGAATAAAGTTACAAAATGTACATGTAGTTTAATGCCATTTATTACAGTTTAGAAACATGCAAAGCAATAGGATATATTGTTTATGTTTCCATACACACGTAATGAAAGCATACAAACATGGTGGCAGGAACTCACACAAAATTTAATATGGAGGTTACTATCAGGAAGGAGAAAGGACAATATTCGGGGAGGATAAGGAGAGCTTCAACTGCAATGTTTTATTTCTTAAAATGAAGCAAATAGGGCCAGCCCCATGACCTGATGGTTGAGACAGCCAGATGTCATATGGACAACTGTGCAGTCTGAGTCCCAGACCTGGCAGCCTGAAAGACATACCGTGTGGTGTGTGTGTGTGTGTGTGTGTGTGTGTGCGCGCAAACACGTGTGCATGCATCCAAAATCCCAAAAGGAGGGAGAGATGGAGGAGAAGGGACTGTGGTGTGATCATTCCCTATGGGAGGGGTGCTTTTTTTTCACTCCTTCCCTCTCTGTCTCTTTCTGGTGAGCACATGTACTCTCTGGCAAAAAAATAAAAATAAATAAAAACCAAATATGACAAAGATGAAGACTTGTTAGAAGACGGTAGGTATGGGAGTGCCTGTCCTAGTGTTTTCCGTCTGCCAGCACTGACCTAAGAGCTGTGCCTGTACCTCTCTAACCCTCACAGCTTCCTGGTGTATATGGATAACCATTATCTCCATTTTACTGATAAAAACAAACTGGGGCAAAGAGGAGACAAAGAAGTTAAGAAACTTGTACATGAGGGGAACAGTGGAGCTGGAATCTGAGCCCATGGTCTGCCTCCAGAGCCTGTGCTTTTTTTTTTAAAAGAAGTTTTTTTCCTTAGAGTGCATGCATTCACCAGAGAGAGACAGTAAGAGGGAAAGTAAGAAGAGAGACAGTAAGAGGGAAAGTAAGAAATTACCCCCCAAAGGGGATGTCCACACTGCAATCCCTTTTCCTCCATTCTCTTCCTAGGATCTTGGGTACGCATGCATATGTGCTTGGCATGAGTTTCAAGTCACCGAGTCCAGGACTTGAACTGCATCAGACATGTGGTAGTCCACTGAAGTAGCTGCTACGTCCGAGCCTGTGCTTTTAACCAGCGACGTAAGAGAGTGAGAGCTGCTTATGTCGGGGAGGAACACGCAGAGCAGGTTTAATAATGCTGGGTCAGCGGCCCCTTGGTGTTCCCATGAAAGGTCTCTGGTCACACTTCATTGCCTCTGCACACGCAATTCCAAACAGGGCCAGGACTTTCCTCTCTCTTTCCTTAGAGCTTTGCACAGTGACCGGCACAGAATCAAATACATACAAAAGTCACTTTTCAGGGCCACCACAGTGGCACAGGGTAGCACTCTGTTCATTTCTGCGAGGTCCACATGGAAAATTGAGGGTTCACTTTTAGAGCTGATCCATACATGCTGGCACCCATGTGACTGTGCCTGGCTGGGAAGGCCGGGCAGAGGCCTGCAGTGGGAGACGCTGTTGAGGTGCTCATCTCTCTCTTGCTCTGGGTCTCACTCTCATGAAAGAAGTAAGAGTAAACTTAAAACAAAAAAGTATTTGCCGAACGGATGAATGAATGACATATTGGGTCTACTAAGAAGGGCATCCTATCAGGAACAACTTCCGGGACAGAACTTTATTATTTATTTATTTAACTTATTATATATTTTTTTTTTTGGAGAGATTTTCACTATAGGGTGCATGCACTCGCCAGACAGACAGAGAGAGACATAGAGACAGAAAGCGAGAAATCACCCCCCAGGGAGGATGGTCACGTCGCAATCCCTTCTCCTCCATTCTCCTCTCGGGATCTTGGGCACACACGCACACGCACCCGGCGTGAGTTTTAAGCCACCGGGTCCGGGACGCAAACCGCAGTCGACTACATGGGAGTCCAGCGACATAGCCAGTACGCTAACTACTGGTTCCCTGGGACAGAACTTTAAAGAACTACCCTCTTCAACTGTCCTGACCTTGGGTTCCTCCTGAATCCTGAGAACACTTTACCCTCCCCTCTGCCCAAGTCAAGATTCAAATGCAGCCCTTCTCACACACCCATATTCCAGCGAAAAATCTTGAGGCTCTATCTTTCCTGAGTCTATATTCTTCTCTTCTTTCCTCATATTACCAAGTCTAACATTATTTGTGTTCACATTATCTTCCCTGTCAGAAAGTAAGAAGCTCTAAAGGCAGACGCTCAGTCACATTCGTGTTTGAACTTCCCTTCTCCCCAAGCAGACAGCATGGCTTGCTATGTAAGTATCCAGTATGTGTTTATTAAATAACCAACATTAAAACCATATCGGTTTTGGTTTTAAAACCTCATTGAGGGAGCTGGCAGGTGGCAAAATGGTTAATGTGCTGGACTCCCACATGGCCAACCATTGTTTGAGTCTCAGACCTAGAGGCTTGGTTTATCATCATCCCTCTCCTTCTCTCTCTCTCTGCTGAGCCTGTGTGCCCTGTAGCAAATTTTTCTTTTTTTTGAGAATTTTTTTTTGCTATAGGGCGTGTGCGCTCACCAGACAGACAGAGAGAGACAGAAAGCGAGAAATCACCCCCCGGGGGGATGGCCACGCTGCAATCCCTTCTCCTCCATTCTCCTCTCGGGATCTTGGGCATGCACGCACATGCGCCCGGCGTGAGTTTACGCTGCCGGGTCCGAGACTCAAACTGCGGTTGACTACGTGGGAGTCCAGCGACATAGCCATTATGCTAACTGCTGGTCCCCCCTGTAGCAAATCTTTAAAAAGAAATAATAATAATAAATAAAACAAAATAGACAATTATTTTTAAAAATAAACCCTCATTGAGGATAATATTTATACTTTTACATAATATCTAATATATATATGTATGTGTGTGTGTGTGTATATATTTTTAAATTTTTTTTAAAGCACAAACCAGGTGTCTTATTAGCAAACTGGTAATAGTGAAGACTAGTCTGGCATTCAACGACAAGAATAAGGGCTTTGTTTTGAGCAAAGGCCTGATGCCAGCCCTGCACCAAAGAGGCAGTCACAAAGAACAGGCTCTTCAACTTGGAGCTTCAATCACAAACAAAACCAAATTTCCCACATGCTTATATAAAATTGTTTGTTGGCCGCATATTCTTGGGTTTTAAATTTTTTCTTTCGTCAGAGGGTGTGTGAGCTTGCCAGAGAGAAAAAGATGGGGTTGGGAGAGGGAGAAAGACCTCCTAGTGGGGGGTGGTCACGCCACAATCCCTTGTTCACCATTTCTCCCTCCTGTCAGGGCTTTGGGCTCGCATACATGCATGCCTGGTGTGTTTTCCAAGCTTCAGGGCAGAACCTGAACCACAGTGGGCAATGTGGGATCCAGCTCTCTTAACCACTAGACTATGGGATGGCCTTGTTTTGTTTTCATTCAGGCACAGCCATACACACGAATTTCAATCAGTGTCAGTAATGTGATCTTCTAAATAAAAAGGCATAAACACTATAAATAATGTTTAACTTCACAATAGGATAAGCAGCAGAAAACAGCGAATGTTTTCCCAGTCCTAAGGTTTTTATTCCTATGGTTTTACTAAATGCCACTGCTTTGCTTGCACATACCCCATGGTACCAGCAGATGGCACTCTTTAGCTTCATTTTACAAACCCCACTGGCGTGGAGGAATTGCTTTCATAAGCTAGGAAAGAGAACCACAAGAGGGCAATAACAATGAACAGATGTATAGTACTAGGTTTTAAATAACTTTCTAAGGCTAGTGTTCTAAAAATGCATTTCAAACTCATCAATTTCTCCTTACTAAGGAAAAAAGTGATCAGAGTTCTCAACAATGCTTGAAAATTCTCAACATGTCTCTAGTCAGCACGCTTTCAACCCCGTGACAGCTATTTTAAAATCTCCACCATTTTCTATGCTCTCACTTTATCTTCAACTTTTCATTCTTTCCTTCTCAACCGACTTCTCTCTTAGCCATTAACAGTGTCCCACTGAGTTGTCTCCACAGCTTGAGTTAAGGCAGCCAGATCCCATACGGCAGACCATGTGGTTTGCATCTCACCCTCATGTGCCCAAGATCCTGACAGGATGGAGAAATGGAGGAGAAGGGATTTTGCAATGACCACACCACATTAGGGAAATTAACCACTCCCTAGTTTCTCTCTCATGCATCCTCCAGCAAAAAAAAAAAATAATAATAATAAAAAAAAAATAAAAGTGAGCATTCCTCTACAGGGTCTCATGCTGAGAACGCCTATCACACTCCCAGCCTTCCTGGCCAGCCAGAAGCATGGGCATGTGCACCAGCATGCACAGTGTAACCAGGAGCCAAACCTCTTATCTTCCATATGGATCCAGCACTTGGGCAATGCTAAATGAGTGTTTTCTGACTGATAGACATGGTTTTGTTTTGTTTTGTTTTTGTTTTGGAAAGGTTTTTGCTATAGGGTGTGTGTGCTCGCCAGAAAGACAGAGAGACAGAAAGCGAGAAATCACCCCCCCACTCTAGGGGGATGGCCACACCGCAATCCCTTATCCTCCATTCTCCTCTCGATCTTGGGCACGCACGCACACGCTCCTGGTGTGAGTTTAAGCTGCCAGGTCTGGGACTTGAACTGCAGTCAACTACATGGGAGTCCAGCAATGTAGCTGTTATGCCATCTACTGGTTCTGACCGAATTAGACATGTATAGATGCCTACTACATGTATGGAAGAAATTGGTTTGATTACAATTTAGTAATAGAATTGTGTGAGAGTGGCTTCATTCAGTGGCTTCATTTTCTTTCCTTTCTAAAAAAGTTAGTTTACGGGGCCAGCGGGTGGCATGGTGGCTAAAGGGGCTGGCACGTACACATGCCCGGCATGTTTTTCTGGGACTGAAACTGAGCAGCTGGCCAGGTGGGATCCAGCTGCCTTAACCTCCATGCCATCTGCTGCCCTCTCCTTTTCTTATCTTATCACAGTGGCCACGATAGTCAGTAAACTATGGAGGAGAAATGAGGAGAATGTACAATGTGCCTTTATCCTGATGGCAGAGATCATATATTCAGACTTCCACTGTTATATATTATGCTAGTTATGGGGTTTTGTAGAGGTTTCTATCAGGTTGAGAAATTTCCCTTCTCTTAATTTGCTTAATTTGCTTAATATGTAGTCTTGTCAAATGTATCTATTTGGCTAACCTCATACTCTACCTCTTCTATTCCTTTAAGAAGGTGATGGATTTTCAAATCTTGACCCTCCCTTGCATTATAGGAACAAACCCTACCTTACCAGGATCCACCGTCTTTCAAATAGAATCTAAGGAGAATGACTGACCAAACTGCATTAGGTTAAAATTTCCTGGGCTAACTCTGGTCTGGTAGTTAAGGCAACTGGATATACCATGTGGCCAATCCTGTGGTTCAAGTTCCAGAACCGGTGGCTTGAGAAACATGCCAGGCATGTATGTACACATGCCCCCAATCCCTACAGGATGGAGAAATGGAGGAGAAAGGGCTGTGACAATTCTCGAGGCGGCCGTGCTTTCTCTCTGCTTCTGCCTGTGAGGGGCAGTGCGTGGCCCCCTGGAAAAAATTACACAAGACAGTTTTCCAGCCAAAAGTGGAAGCAACCTCCATGTCCACCAAGAGATGAGTAAATAAACAAAAATGTGGTATATGCATACAACATATTACTACTCAGTTTTTTTTTTTTTTTGAGAGGTTTTTGCTATAGGGCGCGTGCGCTCGCCAGACAGACAGAGAGAGACAGAGAGACAGAAAGTGAGAAATCACCCCCCGGGGGGATGGCCACGCTGCAATCCCTTCTCCTCCATTCTCCTGTTGGGATCTTGGGCATGCACGCACATGTGCCCGGCGTGAGATTAAGCCACCGAGTCCAGGACTGGAACTGCCGTCGACTTCAGCAACATAGCCATTACGCTAACTGCTGGTCCCGTTACTATTCAGTCTTAAAAAGGAAGGAAATTCTGGGCCAGCAGATGGCATAGTGGTCACATCACTGGACAGCCACATGGCTGACTGTAGCTCCAATCCCAGATCCCGTGGCTTGAAACTCACGTCAGGCATGTGCGCATGCCCAAGATCCTGGGAGGAGAATGGAGGAGATGGAATTACAGTGTGGCCATCCCCCCCGGGGAGTGATTTCTCACTTTCCATCTCACTGTCTCTATTTCTCTCTCCAGCGAGCGCATGTAACCTATGGCAAAAAAACTTCTTAAAAAAATATAAAAAGAAAGAAAGGAAATTCTAACATATTCTACAACATGAATGAACCTTGAGGATATTATTATGCTCAGTGAAACAAGCCAGTCATAAAGAGAAAAATACTGGAACCAGCAGTTAGCGTAATGGCTATGTTGCTGAACTCCCATGTAGTCGACTGTGGTCTGAGTCCCGGACCCGGTGGCTTGAACTCACGCTGGGTACGTGTGTGTGCGTGCCTAAGATCCCAAGAGGAGAATGGAAGAGAAGGGACTGTGGGGTGGTCATACCCCCTGGGGGGTGATTTCTCACTTTCTATCTCTCTGTCTCTCTCTGTCTTTCTGAAGAGCGCACGCGCCCTATAGCAAAAACCCTCCAAAAAAAAAAAAAAAAAGAGAGAAAAATACGGCATGATTTTACTTATATGACGTAGCTAAAGCAATCAAGCACATAGAAACAGAAAGCAGAATGGTGGTTGCCAGGAGCTGGGGAAGCAGAAAGGGAAGTTGTTCAGGGGATGTATAGTTCCAGTTTTACCAAATGAAAAAACTATGAAGACAGTTGCACAACGATCTGAATATAATTAATACTACTATACTGTACACTTAAAATGATTAGATGGTAAAATATTAAATTATGTGTATTTTAACACAATTAAAAACAACAAAACCACCATTTCCCAGCAGTTTCTAGAAACAGTGGTCTACATTAATTTTCTTCATCCCAGCTCACTCCAACAGATCTTGGCTTTTGACTCTTTACATTCTGCAAATATTCAGACCACTCTTTTTTTTTGGAGAGGTTTTTGCTATAGGGTGCATGCGCTCCCCAGACAGAGAGACAGAAAGCGAGAAATCATCCCCCGGGGAGATGGTCACGCCGCAATCCGTTCTCCTCCATTCTCCTCTCTGGATCCTGGGCATGCACGCACACGCGTCTGGTGTGAGTTTAAGCTGCTGGGACTCGAATCACAGTCGACTACATGGGAGTCCAGAGACATAGCCATTACGCTAACTGCTGGTCCCAACTCAGACCACTCTTAACAATAAACTCTGAATTGGAAATTTCAATTCTTATATTATCTGACTTCCTCCAGCTGATGTCCTGGTTGACCATACTGCGTAAGAACTCTATCTGCCTTTCTCCTCAAGTGTTTCTCCTCTTTCCGGGGCAACTCCTGAGTCTTCTTTTTGGAGTTCTTTCACAATTTCAAGTATTATTGTTTTCCAGGGTTTTGTTCTACTTTCTTTGGGTTCTCTGTATGCCATTGTGAGTGACATTATTTCCCACAGTTCGAGGAACACTGGCTCTCCCCTAGGGCTGGCCGTTTTCCTGAGCTAAGTATTCGTGTGCTTCCTGGACAGCTCTAGTCTCCTGTAAGAGAGACAGTTCTTTTAACCTGTAAGATCACCCTGAATCTATCCAAAACTACACTCTCTGTCTCCTGCCCTCTCCTTCACCACCCACGGGTTGTCCCTTATTCCCTTCCTCAGGGAAAGGTGCCATCGAGGAAGGAAATCGCGAGCTGTCCTAAACTTCTTCACCCTCTCAAATTCAGCCAAGAGCTGCCAATCCAATGATTTCCTCATATTCCCTGATGCTGTTTCGTCCACTGTCAATGCCATAGCTTAAGCCTCCATTGCTTTGTGTCTAGATTATCACTTCCCTAGAAGTCTCCCTTGCTTATGTCTCCAATCCAGTCTATTCTCTACCTACAAGGAGGGAAAGTTTCCTAAAACAAATCTGCTCAGTCACTTCCCTGTTTAGAAACTTCTATGAACTCCCTCCTGCCCTGAGGGTAAAGGACTAACTTCATCAGTGACGCCTATCGCAGGTCCTTCATGATTCTGACTCTGCTCATGCCATCAATCACTGCCCCTCGCAGTCACAGTAGCTTTTTTTTTGGAGTGGTTTTTGCTATAGGGTGCGTGTGCTCACCAGAAAGACAGAGACAGAAAGTGAGAAATCACCCTGGGGGTGGGGGGGATGGCCACGCCTCAATTCCTTCTCCTCCATTCTCCTCTCAGGATCTTGGGCACGCACGCACATGCACCCAGCATGAGTTTAAGCCACCGGGTCTGGGACTCGAACCGCGATTGACTACATGGGAGTCCAGCAACACAGCCATTATGCTAACTGCTGGTCCTGCAGTTTCAGTCCCAGCCATGTTACTCCTGGAATGCAGGTTCTCTCGTAACTTCCTAGCGCTGGCCTCCTCTGCAGTGCTCTTTCTCCAACACTCAGGTCAGATGTAACCCTTTGGGACCTCCTCTGTCAGGCTGCCTGGTAAAACACTGCACAGGACTTACACAGAAAGATTATTTGCTGTGGGATGGCAATATTCAGGATATGCTACTTATACTCAAAAATGTATTCATGATTTACTTTAAATTCACATTCAAGTGGCCACCCAGATTTGCTCCATCTGGCAACCCGACTCTCAGTCTGAGTTTGTGCTTTTCCTTTTCATTTTTCATATCTTCAGGCAGGGACATGTCCCATCTCTGTATCCCTGGGCCTCAGTACAGTACTAAGTAAGCATGCAAGTATTTAACTAAAATAATATGCTGTTTTGTCGCTGGCTGGTGGCTTTGAAGTTGGCTCTCCCTCTTGGTCTCTACAGCTTCACAGGAAGGACACCAGTGCTGACCCCACCTGTCTCAGGACCGCAGAGCCCGTCACGTGCCATGAGGGAGTGCAGCGGGAGTGCAGCACAGCACAGGAAATGAGACTGTGCTTTAACCAATACGACTGTCCCTACAGTAGGGCTTATGGCTGTTAAGATTTGATATAAACTTGGTTAGTAAACATTTTATGTAAGTTTGTAAAGAAAAGACTGGCAACCTAACGACACTAGCATAAAGGGAAAGGCTATACTTTTTTTATTTTGGAGGGAGTAGGGCATGGGGAGGTACATGCACTCCCCAGAGAGAGGGGAAATGAAAAATCACCCCCGTGGGAGAGAGGGTGGCCACGCTGCAATCCTTTTTTCTCCATTCTTCTCTTGGGATTCTGGACACATTTGGACGTATGTCTAGTGTGTTTTTCAGATTGCTGGGCCCAGGACTCAAGAGATGGATTTGGCCATGTGGGATCTGGCTGTCTTAATATCCATGCCACCAACCTGGCCCAGGCTTTAATTTTCTTTTCTTTTCTTTTTAAAAAACTTTTTAAAATTGAACTTTATTTTATTTATTTATTTTAATTTGATCAGAGAGGGACAGAGAGAGAGAGAGAGAGAGAGAGAGAGAGAGAGAAAGCAAGCCACCAGATCAGGGACTCAAACTGTGGTCGGCCATGTGGGAGTCCAGCACCCTTAACTACTATGCCAGCAGGCTGTACTTTTCTTAAGAGGAAGAGATTAAGCTTGTACTTTATTATTATTTAGTTTGCTATAGGGTGTGTGTATCACGATTGCTCAACAGATGTAAACTACTTATCACACTGTTGATAACCCGACATCCCAAACTCCTAAGCTGTTATGTCGGCTCAGAGGCAATATTCAAATGAGACAGCTATAGCAATCTTCTAAGAAGTTTTCTGAATTTCAATGTTACGGTTATAGTGATGACAAGTCACTTGCTTCAGGCCAAACAAAATCAATTCAAGGACTTGAGAACCTTCTCTACACTCAACAGAAATGTCAGAGCATCATTTAGAGATAGAACTGGTTCAATTCCACTTGATCCTCACAAAATCTGTGATTTAGATAGAGCAGAGAGACTTTTCTCACCAGCAAAATGGAGTTAAAGCAAGCTGATGACATTAAATCACTCACTCAAAGTCAGATAGTGTATCACAAGAAGGTCCAGCCTGGTACTTCTTCCAATAGACTGATAGGATGTGGTTGAGCTACTGGTAATAAGTAGGTTGTATCACTAATTTAAAAATGTACATGGTGTGACTAAAGTAATGAGACAGGGTGTTTTTCTTCTTCTGCCAGAGGGTGTGTATACAGGCCAGGAGTGGGGAGGGGGGCAGAGAGAGAAAGGAAGGAGGAAAGCGTCACGGTCACGCTGCAGTCCCATCTCCACTCCTCCCCCACCTTTGGGATTTGGGGCATACACGCATACACATCTGGCATGTTTCTCAAACCACTGGGTCCAGGACTCAAACTGTCTGGTTAGCTCTGTGGGACCCAGCAGCCTTAACCACTAGGCCAAGGGCTGGCCCAAGACAAATTTTCATAAGTCACACATGAAACCAACAATAACCCTCAAGGTACTTCCTTCTTTGGGCATTTGCATTTACTGTCCTCTTCCCTTAAATGTTCTTTGCTCAGATACTCACACGATTGCTCCTTCTCATCAGCTTTACAATTCGAAATGCCGTCTTTTCAAGGAGGCTTTTCCCAACCCCTCTGGCTAAGGTGGCATGACCTAGTCATTTTCTACTAGTTATTGCTATTATTATCTTTCCTCATGCATCTGTCAATATCCGAGTTATTTGTTCATTTGTTTTGTTTATATTACACATGTGAATATATGTGTCAGGCCAGCACATGGCCTGGTGGTTAGAATAACTAGATCCCAGGTGACTGACTATGCAGTTCAATTTCCAGACCTGACGGCACCAGGTATGTGCACATGAGTGCCCAAAATCCAGAAAGGAAGAAGACATGGAAGAGAGGGGATTATAGCACAACCACCCCCCACTGGAGGGGGTGCCTTCTCACTTTCTCTCTCCAGTGAATGCACAAGGTCTCTGGCAAAAACAAACAAACAAACAAAAATCCAAAACCAAAAAACATGTAAGTGTCTTAAGGAATATTTATTTATTTGAGAGTTTTTTGTTACAGGGTGCGTATGCTTGCCAGAAAGACAGAGACAGAAAGCGAGAAATTACCTCCCTGGGGAGATGATCATGCCTCAATCCCTTCTCCTCCATTCTCCTCTCAAGATCCTGGGCACACACGCACATGCGCCTGGCGTGAGTTTAAGCCACCAAGTCCAGGAATTGAACCGTGGTCGACTACATGGGAGGAGTCCAGCAACATAGCCATGACAACACTGCTGGTCCTAGGAATAGACTTTACATATCTTGCTTACCACAGTATCCCCAACATCTATAATGACTGAAGTATAGTGTTTAATAATATTAGTTAACTGACTCATACCTTGTCTGAAATTTATTACACTTCTTATGTAATTGCTATATTATAATAATTACTTTATATAAATATTAAGTTTTTTTTTGGGGGGAGAGGTTTTTGCTATAGGGCGCGTGTGCTCGCTAGAAAGACAGAGAGAGACAGAGAGATAGAAAGTGAGAAATCACCCCCCAGGGGGATGGCCATGCCGCAATCCCTTCTCCATTCTCCTCTCGGGGTCTTGGGCACACACACACACGTGCCCGGCGTGAGTTCAAGCCACCAGGTCTGGGACTCGAACTGTGGTTGGCTACATGGGAGTTCAGCCACATAGCCATTATGCTAACTGCTAGTTCCAATATTAAGTTTTTTTAAAGAATTATGTTTTTATTTAATTTTATTCATTCATTATTTAATTTTTTATTTTTTTGAAGCTGACCAGAGAGAGACAGAGAGAAGCAAAGTGAGAAAGCAAGCTGCCAGATTCAGGATTCGAACAACGGTGAGCCATGTGGGAGTCCAGCCACCTTAACCACCATGCCACCTGCCTGCCTCTAAATATTAAATTATTAAAAGTAGGGAAAAAGAACTAGAAGAATGCTAACAGCAATACTGACAACTTTCAAAGAGAAGAAAAAAAATCCTTTAAAATTTTAGCGAATAATTTGTAAAGCCTCTTGAATCTTGTGTCTCTCTGTATTTTTTTAAATATACAAACATGAAAGTTTACTGACAGTTTTGAAGGAAATCTCTTCCAAGTTCATCCATGGGACCCTTTAATCCTTTGCCAAACATTTTTTTTTTAAATGCAGGTTTGAGATAATGTTTTTATATTTATACACCTAAAATTTTAAATAAGCAATCTTGGGCTGGTCCTATTGCCTTCTGGTTGTGGGAGCCAGATCCAGAAGGCCAACTTCCATTCAAATCCCAGCTCTGGTGACCAAGAAACATTCCACGTACATGTGTGCATGCCCCAAATTCCAACAGGCTGGAGAAATGGTGAAGGGACTGTGGGATGATCGTGCTCTCTTGGGGGAATGCTTTCTCCTTCTTCCTCTCTCTGTGTCTTGGGTCTGTCTAGCTTTCTTTGGTGACCACACACACTCTCTGCCAATTTATAAGTAAATAAATAAATAATTGATCTTATATACTCTGGTTCAGTTCAGTACACTTAAGTAAAAGTAATACAGGGGCTAGTAGTTGGCATGGTGGTTAAGATGCTAGATTCCTACAGTGCTGACCGTGGTTCAAGTCCTGGACTCAGTGGCTTAAAAATCACACTGGGTGCACGTGTGTGTGTGCTCAAAATCCTGAGAATAGAGGACAAGGAATTGTGGTATGGCTATCCCCCTTGAGGGGTGATTTCTCACTTTCTCTTTCTCTGTCTCTCCCTGGTGAGTGCATGTGCCCTATGGCAAAAACCTTTCAAACAATTTTTTTTTAAAATTTTTAAAGGATAGATAATTGATGTAGACTTCACATTATAAAACAGGAGTAACTAGGATCAAACGTATGTATGGATATTACAAAACTGAAACATGGGAAGTACAAATTTATTTATTTATTTATTTATTATTTATTTATTTATTTTGGAGAGGTTTTCGCTATAGGGCCCTTAAGCTCGCCAGACAGACAGAGACAGAGAGACAGAAAGCGAGAAATCACCCCGTAGGGGTGATGGCCACACCGCAGTCCCTTCTCCTCCATTCTCCTCTCAGGATCTTGGGCACGCACACACACGCGCCTGCCATGAGTTTAAGCCACCGGGTCCAGGACTCGAACCGCGGTTGACTACATGGGAGTCCAGCGACATAGCCATTACACTAACTGCGGGTCCCAAATTTATTTATTTTTAAAAATTATATAGTTGATTTTATTTATCATTATTTTATTTTTAAAATTACTACAAGGCATTTATGCTCACAAGAAGAGAGACAGAAAGAAGGAGAAAGCAAGCTGCCACGTCCAGGAATCAAACTGTGGTCGGCCATGTGGGAGCCTAGCACCTTAACCATCACACCTCCTCTGGCACTGGGAAGCACAAATTTAAAAGATATTACATTTCATGCCAGTAAGGGCTGATCTGAGCTTTAAAAAAAGGTATAATCTGTGTAATTAAAAAACTCACATGAACATATATAGGTACATTAATATATACCTATTTGTTGTTTTCCTCTCAACATTCTCTTTTTACAATTTGCATATTTACATGAATATTTCCTGTCCTTTTATTTTCAACCTATCTGCATTTGTTTATTTTAGACGTGTCTCCTGTAAATATAATAGATTTTTATTTTCTAAATAAAGTCTGACAGTCTTTGTCTTTTAATTGAGGCATCTGATCTATATATATCTAATGAAATTAACAACATATTTGTGTTTGAATATACTGTGGTTGATGTTACCATAAGCTACTCAAATCTCCTTACCCAGGACTGGAGCACTTACTCTCATAGATGCTGGGAGTACAGGTAGTAAACAGCTCTCAGCTGAATGCCTCTTTAGGCCTTGCCCTCAACTAGAGTACAGCCTCACCCAAGATCATGTGTGCTTGCAGGGGCTATGGAGGTGTGGATGAAAATAGTAATACACAACTTTTGACTAGTTGGCGAGGGGGCATAAGGAGTCTGGGCCTCTGTAAGGTCATCCCAGGTCCAGAGTTCACTGTAGAATCAACTGAGACCTTTGTTACCACTGCATTGCAGTTAAGCTTCTCCCTCTGGCCTATCCTGGTTCTCACTGTCCAGAAATATCAGACCCAAGAGCCCACTCCAACAAACCTGCTGCAGCCAAATCTCAGGCTCTAATTCTGTTTCATAGGAAAGTCAATCTGTGACACCTATAATCTTACTATGTCTTTTCTACCTCTCCTGCCAGTTGTTTTTTATTTTCTTGCTTTCTTTTGGACTGAATACTCCTTTCATTATTCTGCTTTTTCATATATTATTCTGGGAATATACTCTTTACCTATTCCAGGGTAGTTATCCTAAAAATAAAACAATGCATCCTTAAATGATCAAAGTCTAAAGTTAGTTTTTCTCTACTCTACAATATTTTAAGGACCATAAACAGTTCAACTTCCTTTACCCTTCTCCCAAATGATTAGGTCATAGGAAGAGTCATAACACATTTTTATATAGAAAAAATACGTCATGAATTTTTGACTACCTAATATATGTATTATTGTAGATAACTCATGTAAGTTGAAACATACAATATCTGTTCTTTTGTGTCTGGCTTATTAATTTGGTATAATGTTTATAGAATTTCATACTCTTTAAAGGCTGAATAAGTTCCAATAAATGTATATAATACATTTTATTTCACCATTCATCTGCTGATGGACAACTTGGTTATTTCCACCTTTTGGTTGTTAGCACTAATGCTATGACCACCAGTGTGCAAGTGTTTGAGATCCTGTTTCAATTCTTTTTGTATACACTAGAAGTGGAACTGTTGGACCATACAGTAATCCTATGTTTAATATATGAAGAACCTCCATATTACATTCCTAATTCTTTTTCATATATTAACATTCTTTGTTGAAAGTCTGTGGTTTTATTTATTTCCTATATCATACTTTTCCTATTTAATTGAGCATATATATGAATATAGTTATTTTAAAATGTTTTTGGGTGACTCCAATATTTGGATTATCTGTAGATCTGCTTCTAGCATCTGTGTTTATCTCTTGGCTTTTGGTCATGTTATCTTATTTTCGGCATTCTCTGTCCTTTTTTCAGGACTGCCTCCTGAGGGTTTTCCTTCCTCCTACTAGG
>NW_006159453.1:988689-997949 GCF_000334495.1 Tupaia belangeri chinensis | reverse complement strand
TCCTGAGGGTTTTCCTTCCTCCTAATAGGCAGATGTAATGGTAACTGGTCATTTCAATCTGGTCTCGGGCTGTGTTGAGTCGAGGCTGGTTTGTAGTTCTGGTAAAGCTCAAGCTACATTTGTCTCATCCCCATTCCAAGGACGTAACCCTCCAGGGTTTTAAATTGAGAGCCCGGTATTCACCAGTATTCACCAGAGCTTCTCCCTCCACAGGTTCATAATGCTAATCTGTATCTTGTGAGACTGCCAAAATGTCTGCTCTGCTTTTCAAAGGCTTTCCAACGAGATTTTCAGCCTCCTATTCTGCAGAGTCCCAGGAACTGGCAAATATCCCAATGGGATAAGTGTCCGTATGCATGAGGTTCCCCTAGTTTTCTACAAAGGTTGTGCTGGTTTCTTGTCCTGGGCAGCGGCTCTCTGCCAGCACACAGTTCTGCTTCTCAGACCCCTGCTCCTGCCCAGAATTAGCAAATTCCTACAGGGTGAAAGAGCCTACACAAAAGTCAGCTCAATACTCTATACCTGATCTTAGCCAAAAGGCCAAGAAGCAATCAGCTCACCTTTCTGAGGATCTTTCAGTTCACCTTTGCTTTTGGGGTTCAACCCTTCAGAGTCTCAGCCCAAAGTATGATGTATTGGAGTTCCCAGCCTTGGTTTGTTCAATCCAGACAAGATTTTTATCTACCAAGCCCCATAACACTGTGCATTTTGAGTAATATATCTCCAGGTAAATCAGCTACAAAAACCAGCCTCACCTCTCTCATAGCTTATTCACACCTAGATTTTGATCAAGTAATTCCTCACCCTCTTGCTAATTCTTTGAAGTTTTAAAAAACATACTTTAAAAATATTTTTGTTTGCCTTTTTTATTGTTCAAATCTAATTCCTACATAATATTAGTAACTATCTGACCTTAGTACTACCAGTTATAGTGAAATTTTTTAAAAGAATATTTATCTATTTATTTTTATTTTGAAGAGAGAGAGAGGAAATAAGAAAACAAGCTGCCAGGTCTAGGAACTGAACTATGGTTAGCCATGTGGGAGTCCAGCTCCTTAACTACCATGCCACCTGCCAGCCCTGGTTATGGTGAATTTTAAGAACATAATACCAGGGGCTGGTGGGTGGCATGGTGTTTAAGGTGCTAGATTCCCACATGGCTGATCACGGTTTGAGTCCCAGATCTGGTGGCTTGCTTTTTCACTTTCCTGATCTCTCTGTGCCTCTCTGATCAAATTAAAAAATAATAATAACAATTGATAATAATAAATATAATTAAATAATTCTTTTTAAAAATAATTGTTTATTTAACTCCACTTGCTATTATAATTTTTAAAATTTGACCAGAGACAGAGAGAGAGAGAGAGAGAGAAAGGGAAAGTGAGAGAGCAAGCTGCCAGGTCCAGAACTCAAACCGTGGCCAACCATGTGGGACTCCAGGGTTCTTAACCACCATGCCACCTGCCAGCCCCTAAATAATTCTTTTTTTTTTTTAAAAAGAACATAATTTCAAATGCAGAGTATTTACAACTTTTAAAACATCAGCCTTAGAAAAATGAATTTTTTTTTTTTTTTTAGAGAGAGATTTTTGCTATAGGACATGTGCACTTGCTGGAGAGACAGAGAGAAACAGAGAGACAGAAAGCGAGAAATTACTCCTCAAGGAGGATGGCCACGTTGCAATCCCTTCTCCATTCTCCTCTCAGGATCTTGGGCACACATGCACATGCACCCTGTGTGAGTTTTAAGTCACCGGGTCTGGGACTCAAACCACAGTTGACTAAGAGGGAGTCCAGCAATGTAACCATTATACCATTTGCTCATCCCAAAAAATTATGTATTTTTAAAAATTTGCTCTAGAGCATATGCGCTCATTGTAGAGAAAGACAGAGAGAGAAAGCATGCACCCCCTCCTCCAGGAGGTTGACCACGCTAAGCACATGTGCAGGCATGACCAAAATCCCAAAAGTAGGGAGAGATGAAGGAGAAGGGATTGTAACATGACCATTAGCCATGGGATGTTTTCTCCTTCTTTCTCTCTTCCTCTCTCTCTCTCTCTCTCTCTCACTCTGGCAAGTGTACTTGCCTTCTAGCAAAAAAAGAAACAAAAGAAAAAGATAGAAAGAAAAAGAAAAATGCCCTAAAGACCTGAAATGGGCAGTTGCAATGGACACAGAATTGATATCTTTTAATACTGATTTGGGACTCTTCTTAATTAACTCATTCCCCTGCTTCTGACAGTAGTAACTCCTTCCCTATTTAGGAAACTATAAGACTCCTGGGAAATTATGTTTTGTTTTGTTTATCCTGATAGATAGAGAGCCTACTGTTAAACTGATTTTTATTTCCTTAGAAATTTGGGAAGCTTCAGGTCTCATGTTCCTGTAATACTTGCTATTGGAACATTTAAATAAATGTTTAATAATGTTACCTTATTGTAATCATTCATTTTTTCCCTGTTATACTGTCATTTCTATAAGGCCAATGATGTTTTACTCCCTGCTACATATGCACATACCTAGTACCACTGGCCTGGGTAAAATGTAAGTATCTAATAACTAAAGAATCTTTAATATATTATAATAATTGGGGTCTCCAAAAATCACTATTATTAAAATATAATTCTGAGATGAAGTGTTTTAATATTTATATTAGAAGGTATTGCTAGAAAATAAGGAGTTAAATTTACTTAAAATTCTTAAACATTTAAAATATAGTCTGGGACCAGCAGATGGCATAGTGGTCGACTGCAGTTTGAGTCCTGGACCTGGTGGCTTAAAACTCATGCCAGGGCATGTGCGTACATGCCCACGATCCTGGGAGGAGAATGGAGAAGAGACTGTGGCATTGCCATCCACTCTGGGAAGTGATTTCTTGCTTTCTGTCTCTGTCTCTCTGGCAAGCGCATGCATCCTACAGCAAAAAGTTCTCTCAAAAAAATAAAATAAATAAAATAAAATGGTAACAGAACTAATAATTACAATTGGAAATCTTAGATTGGTAGAGTGATTTTCCTGAGCTGTAGCCAACCACTGGGATAAAAATTAAATAATAAATTCATATGCTCTTTATTATTATTTTTTAATGCACCAGAGGGCACATGCACACACAGGAGAGAGAGAGGATGTGAGGTAGTGAGAAGGCACCGCCCCTATAGGGCTCGGTCACACTGCAGTCCGTTCTCCTCCATTCTCCCTCAGGGATTTTGGGCACACTTGTGCATGGAGCCAATGCTTTTCAAGCCCCTGGATTGGGACTCCTAGCTGCACAGTCAGCCATATGGGATCCTGCTGTCTTAAACACTATGCCACGGCTAGCTCTACTTATATGCTCTTTAGATAAATTCTGGTATATGAAAATGATTCCATTTATTTACAAGATATAGTATTCTATAAAGGCTACCTATGGGACCATTAGATAGCATAATGGTTATGTCACTGGACTCCCACATAGCTGACCGCAGTTTGAATCCCAGACCTGGCAGCTTAAAACTCATGTCGACGGGACCAGCAGATGGTATAATGATTATGTCACTGGACTCCCATGTGGTCGACCGCAATTTAAGTCCCAGACCCAGTGGCTTAAAACTCACGCTGGACATATGTGCATGCATGCCCAAAATCCCGAGAGGAGAATTGAGGAGAAGGGACTGAAGCGAGGCCATCTCCCCTGGGGGGTGATTTCTCGCCTTCTGTCTTTCTGTTTCTGTCGCTCTGGTGAGCACATGCACCCTATAGCAAAAATCTCTCTTAAAAAAAAAAAAAAAGGCTGCCTGTAAATAACCTTTTTATATTTCAAACATTAAAAAAATCCATCTGATGGGAATAAATTAAACTTCAAATATATTTAAAAAAATAAAAATCTCTCTTTGCAGTGAGGATGCTCTCACATTGTCTGAACTGTACATTTAGATTTCTGAATACTGGATTTTTCAAAGTGGGGAACATGTCTTTCTGACTTGGTTATATCAAAAGCTAAGAAGTTCAGCACAACCCTAAAGCCAAATTACCTTTTATTTTTGAAAAATATTATTAGTAAATATCTAAGTAGTAAACACAGTTTGATTATAAACTATCAGTAAACTAGGAAGTAGTAAATACTTACTATTATTTTCTTACAGTCCTTTCCCCTGCATAGTTCTGTATAGGTAGAATACTGCACATATATAATCCAGCTTCCCACGAAAACAGCCAGCCAGGAGAAGAAAAGATATTTCATCCGCATATAAGAGAAGCGAGCCTGTGAGTAAAAGAACACGTAACAATCATTCATTCAGTGCCAAGTCAGCTTTCATTGTCCTAGAACATGATTTTCCCCCCCTTCTTGGAAGAAAATATAAATTCTAGGCTTTCGTATGGCAATTTTAGAACAAAGTACACTTTCACAGAGTCTAAACAGCCCTGGTCTTAGAAGAGAAGCTCCTTGGTCCTGCCAAGGAAAAAGGGAACAAAATACCCTTTAAAATGTATAACCTTTCAAATACCACCACCATCAAAAGCTACTTACTAAGCACAAGCACGTGCACCATGCCACCCTGGTCACAGTGTTAGATCAGGTAGAGAAATACAATCCTCCCTTACTAGGAGCTTACGGAAGACTGTTTCAAATAAGAATGTTAAGAGTCTTTAATATACTAACAGTAAAAATAACTTCGTTTGAAAGAACACAGAACCTGATTATTTGTCGAATGTCTCATAGTGACAACCAGAATAAGAAATAAAACCTCATAGTTATTCCTATTTCCCTATTGTATTCACCAGGGTTTTATGTTTTTTCTATTTAACTGATCAAATGTTTTACCTATTAGATATTCTAGAAATTGAGAAGAATGTTATAACTGTTAAGGGAGAAATGACCGGAGAAGAAAGATTAAGATGTATTAGAAATAAATTCGTCCTTGCTCGTCAACTTTTAAAGCCACACAATAGGATCCTCTATTGCATTGTTTTGCTTCCAGCTCCCTGGTATCTAATTGCGACTTGGGCTGATTGGTGCTTTTTCCCCATCAACCACATGTCAAAGAGTTTAATATTCAAAAGTGACAACTGGTCAAGATAATGTGGCATTTTATTTTGGGAGTCTGGAGCTCCAACAATCTTATTTTAGAAACAGTAGAATTGAGAAGTATGGAAAGAATTGAGCAGAATAAATTTAAGGTATGTAAACAAACAATAAAACGCTGGTTTTGCTTTTACGATCACGAGCCAATTTCTCACACTGCGAAACAGTGGGATACTGTGCACTATGAGCATGCAAAGAAAGCAGAAAGATGAAAGCGACTTAGGCGCACCTGCAGAAGACAATGAGTGCAAAGGGAAAAGCGACGCAGGACATATTTAATTCTGCTGGCCCTTTCTGCAGTTTTCATGTCTGTATTTGTGAGACTAGAAGATGGTGAATCCAATACTACCAAGCTTGAGTACAGAGAACTCACAGTTAAGTAATAAGTCTTTGAAATTTATGATTAAAATAACAAAGTGTCTAATACAAAGTATTTTTGTATAGCTCTAAATGAATTTAGTGAAAAGAATAATCAGATAGAACCTAAATTAAATTACATGAATGACAATGCAGTATGTAACAACGGGTTTGTTTGAAAGACAGTTAATATTACTTGGGTCCTAATAAGTGGTATGGTTGGGGCCTGGAAGGGAGTGTGGTGGTTAAGGCGCTGGACTCCAACATGGTGGACCACACACATGGTGGATCACAGATCCCCAACCTGATGGCCTGCTTTCTCACTTTCCCTTTCTCTCTCTCTGGTCAAATTATAAAATAATAATAACAAATAAATTAAATAACTCTTTAAAAAAATAAAAAGAGGTGTGGTCATCAGAAAGAAACTGACATATGCTAATATGGTGAAGCTTGCTTAAGACTAAATGACATAATGCTTATAGTACATAACCACAGTGCTGGGTACAGTTCATATTACAAACCTTAGCTAAACCGATTTGCATGTCACTGAGCAAGAGACCAACAATGCTGTCATTGACCATCACCTTCTTTCTGGGCTAGCCACAAAGAAAACTGAATCTGAATCCGGCCAAACCTTTAGTTCCAACTACCAGTTCACAGGAAATACAGAAGACAGAAGAGCACAGTGACATTAAGTAAGTGACACTATGAGGATACAATCAGCAAACTCAGACTGTGGGAAACACTGTAAAACAAACAACTTAGCTCCTGCAACAAATAAATTACAAGAGGGGAGAAAAAAAGGGAAGGGGGAAAATAAAAGATTTAAACATATTTAAGAAATATATTAAATATAACATGTGGCTCTTTTTTGAATCCTACTCTAAATGAAAATCTATGACATTTATGAGACAATTGAAAATCTGAAAGATACTTGATAATAAAATTATTTTTTAGGTGAGATACGGTTCTGCGGCCATATTTAAAGAAGAGAGCCCTTATCTTTTGGATAAAATTAAAATATTTATGAGCAAACAGATATATTTGGAATTTGCTTCAGAATAGCACGGGAAGGGAAAAGTAGGCAGGGGCGAGCTGAAACAAGATGGACGAGGAACTGTTTAAGCTGGGTGATGGGTACATGCTTTCTTTTGTAGCTATTTTTTCACTATTGATCTGAAAATCCTTATACTGTGCATCAAGGTATTCACTGCTAAACCAAGACAGTCCCTTCCCATAAATTTATTCAATGACTATTTATTGACTGCCTGTCATGTACCAGGTACTGCCTTAGGCGATTTCAGCACATCTCCAGTTATAAGGAAAAAAGAATTACCAATCTACCATACAAGTACAATTGAAATAGCTGAAAAGGTCACTCGAAAGACAATAGCGTGACATGATTTTACTTTTAAAAGTCAAACTTCATATTAAGCCAACACTTTATATGATTTTTTTAAAGTCTAAGTTTTAAAATAAGATTACTCTCATTTCATTTAGTAAGGGAGTTAGAGAAGACCTTAAGCTATCATAGACTCCTTTTCCTCTTTCTGCCCCGCTGGGATGCAGGTAGACGTAACGGAGAAAACACACACACACAAACACACACACACACATAGGCACACATACCGTGAACAAGGTTTTCTTCCAGTTTGGGATTTGGTCTTGACCTACCTTCTCCTTCTTTTTTTTAATTAAAGAATTATTTATTTATTATTATTATTCAGTTTGACCAGAAAGAGACAGAGAAAGAGAAGGAGAGTGAGAAAGCAAGCTGCCAGATCCAGGACTTGAACCATAGTTGGCCATGTGGGAGTCCAGCACCTTAACCACCACACCACCTGCCAGCCCCTCTTCATTTTTTAAGTTTATTCATTCGCTTTTCTTCGAGAGAGAGAGAGAGAATACAGGAACCTCCAACAGGGTCCTGCCATGTAGCAATCCTCCCCACCAGCCCTCCAGACAGCAAGAATTATGGACATACCCACATTTTTTTTGGGCAATCAGGGAGGCTGAGATCTGGGTCTGAACCCAGGGCCTTCACTAAAGCTCCAGCACCACACAGTGATGCCCACCACTTGGGCCACCATGGCTGGGCCTTGTCTGACCTTGGTACACACCTCAAGACTTCTAGAGGCATCAATGGCCCTTTGGACTCTCCATCAATAACATCTATTCAGGTGTTTGTATAAATGTCCCATAAGGCTACAGTAAAATGCTCTCAAATGCATATAAAATTTAATAGATGGTGACAGCTAAGACTTCTGTATATTCCTTCCTTCTGCATACTCAATTTAAAAAGATTGGAAGCCATTTTGCTTAGCACTCTCTCTCAAATAGCTACATATTTTTACTTCCTCTGGCATATGTTTAAACTAAAAAAACCACCCTGTAAACTGTCCTGCCTGATGAGTGCTCACAGTACTAGAGAATGCCAAAAATTTTGGAGAGGAAGTTAGATTAATGATGCTCACAGCAGGCCCCTGGGCATCACCTGTTATAGACATAATGAAATACATTTTTATTCTGGCATGCTATGGAAAATTGCTGTGATGTGAGGATAACACAAAATAGTGAAAGGACCTTCCCGTGTGCTTTAATAGCTGCAGATCCTGTGGCCTCACATTTTAAAATAATGATGGAGGAAAGAAACAGCCATAAATTACATCTGTAGCCATTAACTAATTTTATTTCCCTGTGTGGCACTCACTAAAATGTTTCTAGTGGTCTGTTTGGTACCAATTACCTGGTCTTTGATTAAGAAATATAGCCTGACCTTTTTATTTATGCTGAACTATCCAAAATGACTGCCTAACAGCTCTTTCTTCTGCTGATTTTTAGCCTAGCTACTCATGAGACATTGCTTTATTCCAAATTATGCTCCTGAAAAGCATGATAAGAATTTCAGTAACTACACTATGGCAGTGACTCTCAAGTCCATTTTCCCTCTTCGGGGGGGAGGGGTCACTTGGCAGTGTCTGGAGAAGTTTCTGGTTGCACAGTCAGGGGGTGCTACTGGAATCTGGTGGGTAGCGTCACAGATGCTGCCAAGTGCAGAACAGCCCCCCTGTGCCCAAGCAGCACCTGGTCAAACGATAAGGGTGCTGTGTTGAATAAACTCTACATTAAAGTTATGAAATAAAATGAGAACAAAAATTACATGGTTAAAAGAAAAAAGTGTGTATGGCACTATCACTTTATTTTACATTAGTCTTCAATGCTCAAATTACTACTAACTAGGAAGATATAAAACATCTGTCTGGAAATAACAGATGTTGTTACAAGTAAATGATCCCTTGTTTTAAATGAGAGTGAGAGAGAGAATGGAAGGGAGGGTTGACAGGATCTGACCCTGTCAGGAGACTCCTGCCCCAGCCTCTCAGTTAGTGAAAACCAGACATGCGCCCCTGTGCCAGGCCTGTTTCGGGCTGGGCCAGGAACTGAACCCAGGCCTCCTATGTGGCCTCAGCGACTGTGCAGCAGAGCACTCCCATTTGTGTCATCACAGCTGGTCTGATTATCAATGGCTTATTGTAAATTAGAAAGAAAAAAATTACTGGAGATGGAAAAATATGCAAATGAAAAACAACTTTCTCTACCAATTTCACTCAAAAGAACAGTAATAGCTTTTCTTCTTTTTTTATATTGCTTGAACTCATTGTGCTAACTTACTTCAAAAGAAATCAGAACTTCTTTTATTTAAATGATTTTATATTAAATTTAAAAAAATAGGTAGGAAGAAGCAACATGCCAGAATTCAGCCATTTAAAAACACTTATTATTTTTTCCTTTTTTTTTTTTTTTTAAGGGTTTTTTCTTAAGGGGCGGGGTATCCGCCAACA
>NW_006159453.1:943176-988670 GCF_000334495.1 Tupaia belangeri chinensis | reverse complement strand
AAGTGAAAAATCACCCCCCGGGGGGATGGCCACGCCGCAATCCCTTCTCCTCCATTCTCCTCTCGGGATCTTGCGCACACACCCACCCATGTCCGCCGTGAGTTTTAAGCCACCAGGTCGATCACGTGGGAGTCCAGAGACATAGCCATTACGCTAACTGCTGGTCCCAAAACACTTGCTATTTTTTTTAAGAGAGATTTTGCCATAGGGTGTATGCGCTCACTGAAGACAGAGAGACAGAGAGAGAGTGATAAATTACCCCCCCTCCCCCAGGGGGGATAGCCACACTGCAATCCCTTCTCCTCAATTCACCTCTCAGGATTTTGGGCATATACACACATATGCCCTAGCATGAGTTTCAAGCCGCTGGATCTGAGACTTAAACCACGGTCAACCACGTGGGAGTCCAGCACCTTAACCACACCTTAACCACTACACCACCTGCAGGCTCCAAAAATACCTACTATTATTATTTAATCAGATGGCAAGTGCAAACGCCAAAGAGAGATAGACACAGAGAGGGAGAAAGCACCCTCCCCCCACCCCCCACAGTGGAGCATGGTCACACTGCAAGCCTTTCTCCTCCATTTCTCCAATCTGTGGGGACTTGTGCCACACGAGCACATACGACTGGCATGTTTTTCAAGCTGCCGGGGCTAGAATTTGAACCACAGTCAGCTATGCAGGATCTAGCTTCCTTAACCAATAGGCGAAAGGTCAGTCCCTTATCTGTTGTTGTTGTTGTTGTTTTTTATTTTATATTCAGCATCTTTCATAAACATGTAAAGCACAAAATCATGTCTAAATTAGCCCTATATATCCCCCATATTGATGTTACTAATTCTAATAACTGGAGAAGAAAAATCGTATCTTTACTTTTGCCCACAAATGTTTTATTTAACATATGTAGTGAACCTGAACACTTGGAAACTATAATAAATCAATAAGGCTATCACTTGCAGAAGCTCAATGGTAAATCAGTCCATCATTTCACCACTCATCATTGCATAGAAAATCTTAGCAACATATGCCTGCCCTTTTTACCAGTTATTCAAGATAATTTTCAAAAATAGTTTTTCTGGGTTAGCGGGTGGCATGATGGTTAAGGCAATGGCCTCCCACATGGTGGACCATGGTTTGAATCTCAGATCTGGTGGCTTGCTTTCTCACTTTCCCTCTCTCTGGTCAAATTAAAAAGATAATAATGATAAGTACAGTTAAATAAATAATTTTTTCCTATTGTTACACTAACAGTTAGCTGACTTGCTTTTTAAAAATAATTATTTATTTAATTTATCCATTATTATTATTTTAATTTGTTCAGAGAGAGAGACACATGGAGGGGGGGGATGAGAAAGCAAGTTGCCAGGTCCAGGACTTGAACCACAGTCAGCCATGTGGGAGCCCAGTGCCTCAACTATCATGCCACCTGCCAGCCCTAACAACTATCTGACTTTCATAGCATTTAAAAAAAATTATTTATTAAATTCCATTTGTTATTATTTTCTGCCAGGACTAGAACTATGGTCAGCCATGTGGGAATCCAGTGCCTTTAACCACCATGCCACCTGCTGGCCCCTTTCACAGCATATTTATGAGTGATCTGATTGAAATAAAACCAGAGTAATTTACCCATATCCACAGATATAACATTTACTATTTTATTTAAATAAATATTAGACATTGTTAAAAACTTTATTTATTCATTCATTTATTTTAATTTGACCCGAGAGAGACACAGAGAGCGAGAGAGAGGAAAAGTGAGAAAGCAAGCCACAGTCGGCCATGTGGGAGTGTCCAGTGCCTTTACCACCAGGCCGCCTGCTGGTCCCCAAGATTAGAAACTTACTATGTCAATACTTTTGAAAAATATTCCAGCTGTAAAATACAGAGACATAAAAAAATTTAATAGAGCAAATATTTTCTGTACATCAAAACACAAGCAAATAAACTTTATTTATTAGGTTGTGTGGAAAGTCATGGAGTATTTTTCTGCAAAAATGCATCATGACTTTCCCAACAACCTAATAGAATGGGTCCTGTATCCTAATTAACGAGTGATTCACTGTCAGTCTGAGGGCCACTGAAAAACCATTAAAAAAATCTAAATGTATTAAACAAACTGTCCTGGTGATAATTTTCACAAATGTACGAGAGACAGCTGTGATATGTAACTATAGAAAAACTTCAAAAGCACTTTTAAGTTATTCCAAACAAGAAAAATGTTTAAATAATTTTTTAAAATAGTGTAAAGAAAGATTTTAAAAATGTCCATGCTTGGGACAGCAGGTAGAATGGAGGTTAAGGCACTGGATTCCACATAACCAACTCCGTGGTTCAAGTCCTGGGCCCCGTGGCTTGGAAATCATGTTGGGTGCCTGTGCGTTTGTTTCCAAAACCCCCAAGAGGAGAATGAAGAAGGGATTCTCTCTTTTCCTCTCTGGCGGGCACACAAGCCCTATAGCATAAACAAAACAAACAAAATTCATGCTCCTGGGTTTTTCCAGGGTGTGAAAATGCTTTATGATAAAACATCCAATAAGACTTTTTCTCAAAGGCCATTATTAGTCTACAGGTCAGAGCTGTGGTATTCCTCATCTTGGGGCCAGCAGACGGCAGACCAGTTATGTTGCTGGACTTCCACATGCCTAACTGCAGTTTGAGTCTCAGACTGGGTGGCTTGAAACTCATGCCAGGCGCATGTGAGTGTATGCACAATATCCTGGGAGGAGAGCAAAGGAGAAGGGATTGCACATGGCCATCCGTCTGGGGGAGTGATTTCTCACTTCCCTTCTCACTGTGTCTGTCTCTCTCTCGCCCAGCGAGCCTAAGAGCACTAAGCCTAAAAACCTCTAAAAAAAAATTCCTCATTTTTCTAAGTGAATTTTCACATTTTAAAAAAGATCCTCAGGGACCAGCAGGTGGCTGGTAGTTAACAGTGCTGGACTCCCACATGGCCGACTGTGGTTTGGGTCCCAGACCTGGCGGCTTGCTTTCTCACTCTCTCTCTCTATCACTCTGTCCCCTCTGGTCAAATTAAAATCAATCAATCAATCAGATAGATAAAGTTCAATAAAATAATTCTTTAAAAAAAAAGGATCCTCAATATCCTTTAATCTAAATGCTAGAGATTTTATTTACATAAGCATATTTTATTTTGCTTTTATGAGAACTCAAGAAATAAAATTTTAACAAGAAGCCAAACAGCAGAAAATTTTCACATTTTCTCTGAATGCTGGTTCATATTTCTTATGCTTAGAGTCTGACAGCACAAAAAATTTTTTAAATAAGAACACTTGGGGAACTAATTGCATGTGGTGATTCTCAAGCCTGTGGTTAGGCTTAACAGTAAAATGCTATTTCAAGTAATTATCAAAGGGCAAATGCTCATGATATATTAAGTGGAAAAAAAATCAGCTTTTAAAACATGTTCCCAATTTTGCTTTTAAAAAGAAAGTCACTAATGAACCTTAGAAACTGCAAGAAAATAAACCAAAATGTCAAAAGAGGTTATCTCAAAATGTAGAGAGTGGTAGGTTTAGGGTAATTTTCATTTTTCTTCCCTTTTACATAAATTTTCTGTAATTAAATATGTATTATTTTTTAAAAACTTATTTATTTTTTATTCATGATAGAAAACATGTGTATAAGAGACAGAAGGAAAGCAAACCCCAATGGGGCCTGGTCACGCTGAAATCTCCTTTCCTCCAACTCTCCAATTTGTCAGGATTGTGGGCACTGCATGTCAACTCAGCATGAAACCGACAGGGATGGGATTTGTACCCTGGCTGGCCATGTGAGATCCAGCTTCCTCAGTGCAGTGCCTAACCATTGCATCACAAAGTCAGCCTACATTACCTTTTCAATCAGAAAAAAAAGGTACAGTTGTATAAATATGTTTAACATATACATTAAAAAATATATCTCTAAGTTTTTAAAGTCTCTTGGTTCCTTTTTTTTTTTTTTAAGAATTATACATTTAACTTTATTTACCGTTATTATTCTTCAATTTGACCAGAGAGAGACAGAAAGAGAGAGAAAGCAAGCCGCCAGGTGCAGGACTCAAACTGCGGTTGGCCATCTGAGAGTCCAACCCTTTAACCATCACAACACCTGCTGCTCTCTCTTTGTTGCTTTTTTAAAAAAAGTTTTTTTCACTATAAAGTTTATCATTAATACAGAATTGTTCAAAATACTTAAACATAGCTTAAATGGTAATTATAAAGTGAATACCCATGGACTTGCCACTTTGGTTAAAAATACAGAAGATGGCATGGAGGTTAAGGCACTAGACCCCACATAGCCAGTTTGGCAATTCAGGTCTCAGACCTGGTAGCCTGAGAATCATCCCAGATGCATGTGTGGCATAACCAAAATCCTGAGAGGAAAGTAAAGGGGAAAGGACTGTAGTGTGGCCATCCCCTCAGGAGGTTGTTTTTCACTTTCCCACTCTGGCAAGCAAACGTGACCTATAACAAAAACTTAAAAAAAAAATTCCTAGTACTTTACCAACCTCTCTCCAATAATGGGTTAACTAACATGCTCCTGACATATATGATAGCCACTTGTGTACTTTTCTAAGTACTTAATCACTGACCATGTGACCCCTGAAATGTAGTTCGATGTGGACTGCATATGCATACCCAGTACACACTATATTGTGACTTGTGTCCTTCTCTCAACATCCTATTGTAAGATTCATCCATGCTGACGCATATGGCCACAGCTGCTCCTTTTCTTTGCTGTGGAATATTCCACTGATTTTTCATTAAGCATTTTTTTGTTTGTTTTATAAACAATCAATATAAATTTTTAAAAGTTCATTAATTTATTTCCTCTATGAATGAGAAAGGCAGAGTGAGAGAGAAAGAGAGACAGCATCCCCAAGGTGGTCCTGACATCACAATCCACACCCAGCCTTCAGGCAGCCCAGGACCACGAGCATATACATGCTTGATGTACTCAGGGAAGTCACTGGACTTGAACTGGGAACCTCTTCACAGGTTATTGCTTTGCAGAGCATCATGTTTTTCTTCTGTGGTACCATCTAGCATCCGATATATACAATTTATCTTCAATTTTTAAGTTTATTTATGATAGAGCCTGTGTGCACACACATGAGGGTGACAGAGACAGGGCAGATGACACTCCCCATCCTGTGGGTGACTGTTGTGATTCCCTTCCTCCAGTCCATCAGATCCTGTGCACTTGCAGGTGCCCCTGGCATGTTTAAGGCTGACCAGGCTGGGGGACTTGAACCATGGTTACCATGGAGCATGCAGTTTCTCTTGAGGAGCATGTTAGCTATACCAGAGTCAGCCCTAGAAATTTGAAAAATTCACCTTTCTCTTCAAGTTCTGTGAAAAAAGAAGAGAGAGAGAGAGACAGAGAGAGAGAGAGCTGCGTGTATACCAGGCACCATGTGAGACACTCTATCCCATGTGATGTTCCTGGAAATCATGGACTTAGGAGGCTTGGAAAGACAATGAGAATGTGTAGTTCAACCATACACAGAGCCGATGTTAGGTTTAGCAAGACTGAACAGTTTGGCTCTAAGTTAGTTGTGCTAGGAGGAAGTCTAAACACATTGCATGGAAAGTGTCATAAAACTGTCTAGGGTGGGTATAATTTTAGTCCTTAGCCAATGAGGAAGTGACTTTCCTGCCAAAAGCTAAAGATTCTATAAATCTCTTTGCTGCTACTTTAGAAAACAAAGGCCAGGGACACGTTAATGAGGGCTGTAAGGCCAACTAAACAGACCAAAGTCATCCCCAGAGTTAAAAAAGCCTACAGAAGGCTTTTAATGAACAAGTAGACTGGTTGGCATTTTGGAGAGCATACCAGAGGGAAGTTACCCTCCTTTAACTGTCTACATAGAAGGAATGTTAGCATCTGCAATTGCAGATGAAAAGGCCTCAGTCACAGAGTGAACACCTCAGTGAGGAGGGACAAGAATTAAGTTGAATGTTCTGATTTTCTACTGCTGTGTAACAAACCATCCCCAAATTTACAGGTTTATAGCATATAGATATATGATCTATATTTATCGTGGTTCTGAAGTACAAAAGGACTTAGGCAGTTCTCTAAGTTCCTCATGCATTTTTTTAAATAGACCATAGATTAGTTTACTTTTAACACCCATCATACCATGAATTCACAGGGAATAGGTTCCAGAAGCTCATTTTCCTGTCCATTGGTTCTCACACAGTGTGCTTCTCTGGGTGGAGCAGGCTGGAGCTTCAGTTGAGCCCAGGTTCCTTTCTCTTTGGCTTCCTTCTTTTTCTAATTATTTCCCTTCACATGTTTTAGGAAGCTATCTCTGCTCTTATAATGCTTAATATGCTCAATACACACATTAAGTCTCATGGCAAGAATAGAATAGCTCTTATTCTATACCATGAGCTAAATAATTATCAGTAGGCCAAGCTTGGTGGCAGAGTCAAGAGCAAACTGAACTGCAGTGCTGGAAGCCACATGAGCAACTATGGGTTCAGAGAAGCTTGAAAACGTTTCTGAGCATATGGACATATGATCAAGATCCTGAAGAGCTGGAGGGCTACAGAAAGGAGACTGCTGATCCTGCCTTTCTCTCTCTCTCACATGCACACACAAGCATGAGTTCTCTATCAAGAATACATCTTTAAAACTTTAAGTAAATGTTATTATAGTCTGGATTGAATAAAATAAACAAACCTAAAAAAACCCCAAAACTATCAAGCCAGCAGGTGGTGTGATGGTTAAAGAGAACTAGATTCCCACATGGCCAACCGTGGGTTTGAGTCCTGGACATGGCGGCTTGCTTTCTCACTTTCTCTCTCTCTCTCTCTGTCCCTCTCTGGTCAAACTGAAATAAATAAATAAATAAATAAATAAATACAGTTAAATAAAATAATTATTTAAAACAACAACAAAACTACCAATAAAGTTTTTCCTTATGCACACATTAAAGAACTCCTTGAGATACGGTTGTAAGATGAGTTATGTTGCCTTACTATCTCAGTTAAAATTCTGGTGCCCAGAATGAATAAATCAGGTGTCCATTTCTCCCTTTTAGTACATCTGGGCACTACTGGATCTAGAACAAACTGAAACATACAATAGCCTCAAGCTAATATGAAATGGGAATACTAGCTGGCACTTTAATTCATGAACAATTCATTTACTAGGCTAGCCCACAGACTGGTGGTAAAAGGTGCTTGATCCCACACAGCCAATGACACAGATCAAGTTCTAGACCCAGTGGCTTGAAAACCATGGTGGCTATGTGTGTGTGCATGCCCAAATCCTGAAAGGATATAGAAGTGGAGAAGGGACTATGGCGTTACCATGCTCTGTAAGAGGGCACTTTCTCTGTCTCCTTTCCTCTCGGTCTCTCTCTGGTAAGTATACAAACCCTCTGGCAAAAATTAAAACAAAATGAAACAATTTCTTTTTAAAATAATTCTTTTATTTAACTTTATTTGTTTACTTATTTTAAATTTGACCAGAGAGGGACAGAGTGAGAGAAAGAGAGAGAAAGTGAGAAAGCAAGCCGCCAGGTCCAGGGCTCAAACTGCAGTCGGCTATGCGGGATCCAACACCCTTAACAGCCATGCCACCTGCCGGCCCCCAAAACAGTTATTTTACTCAAAAAAACATTTAGTTACATTTTACCTAAACTTAAAGCTTAAAATGCATTGTCTCTTTAAACTTAAAAATCTAAAGCATATTTTAGGGCAAAATTTATTTGGAACAATCACTTCTAAGGTTGTATAACTTAATTAATATAACAATTTTCAACACAGCTTAGATTCTTGAAGTATCCAGAAGCTAAATGATTATAATTTAGATAAAACCTGACTATTTTAAAAGGTTCTTAAAGATAAATTAACTTTAATTGCTCATATTTTCTAATATGAATGGAGGCTACAGGGTTCTGAAGTTTCCTTGTCCAGTCTTTATGTGACTTCTAAACACATGGCAATTAAATACTGAAACTTAATCTCCCTTTGATACAGAAGAGAAGCAGATGTGTATGCCAAATATTGGGGTGGCCAAGGAAAGGGTGGAGAAAGTTGCTCATCTGTGGTCAGTGCTCTGCTTGTGCATCACTGAAATGACAGACAATGGGTACTCAGAGAATGAGGCCCCAACGGAGATACTGTTCACACGCCCTGAGAGTCAGTGACGGGATTCTATTCCTGTCGGTTGGTACCCAAACAGAGGTATCTAGGAGCCCTAGTACAGAACAACTTTTCTTTAATGTAAAAAAAAAAAAACCACATGAACGAAAATCAGATTTGAATTGTCCATCTAGCCCATTCTAATCAGCCATCCCTGAAGGTAAACCCTTAATTTGTTCAGCAATTAAAACATAAGTGGCATGTAAAATGATAACGACATCAGAGCTAGACGAGTCCTCAGAGAGCCCAGATTATTATTATTTTTTTAAATCAAAGTAATTTAATACCAGCCGACAGGACATGCCCAGTGGAGAAAAAAATTACAATAAAATATTATATTTAAAAATGTAAATGGGAGCCTACGCCATGGCCTGGCAGCTGAAGGGAGCCAGATCCCACGCGACTGACTATACAGTTCAAGGACCAGATCTGGCAGCTTGGAAAACACATTCCAGCATATGTGTGCATGCCCTTTTCCAACAGGATAAGTGGGGATGAAATTGCAGTGTGACCACTCCTCATCGGTGGGTGCTTTCTCCTTTTCTCTTGCTGTTCCTCTCTGGCCAACATATGCCCTCTGGCAAAATTAAAAAAAAAAAAAAGATAAATGGGCCCAGCTATGGTGGCACAAGCAGGAGGATGCTCTTGATGACAGCTGAAGCTCTTCAGGAGGCCCAGGTTCAATTTCTACCTAAACCTAAAACTGGTTGGCCACGGTCATGTGAGCCTGTGGTTCCAGTCAGCTGGGAGGCAGGGAAAGGGGGACGTGGCATGCCAAGACTGCAGAAAATACCTTTCTCTTCTTGCTCTTTCTCTTCATCATTCACTCTCTCTTCCCACGAAGAGGAATAAAAGGTAAATTATCCAGTTTGATATACTCCTTCACCTAGGTGTTTTCCATGTGTGCACAGACATAAAATTCATTGTATTCTCAGGAAAACAAACTCATATGACAGTTTATTTCTTGTTTATTTAGACATGTTCCTATGCCATTAAATGGTCCTATATTTTAAAAAATACAATTTTAAATAGATGTATAACATTTTACATTGTGGGTATGTGATAACTTATTTAACTCTATCTCTACTATTAGATATTTTTATTATTCCCAATATTGTGCTATAAGAACAGTAATAACAAATATTATTAATGAGTGCCAATACTTATTAGTGCTACTATGCACCAGGAACTGTCTTATTTTTAATGGATGGAGGACATGTATGCTCTCCAGAGAGAGAGAGAAAGAGAGAGCACCCCACAATCAGGCATGATCACACTGCAATCCCTTCTCCTCCATTTCCCCATCCTGCTGGCATTTGGGGTGTGTACACACCCACACATCCAGTGTGTTTTTCAAGTCACCTAGGGCCAGGATTCAACCTCAGTCAGCCATATGAAATCCAGCTCCATATGCACTGTGCTTAACCGTCAAACTTCTAGGCCATTCTGAACCACAAACTGTCAAAATCACTTTCTATATATGTTTTAATTTACCTCACTTTATGTCATGTATCAATTTACTTCATTTTCATAAAAATTGGTCAGGGGTTGAAAAACTATAACCCAAGAGCCAAATCCAATTTGCCCCCTAGATTTGTAAATACAGTTTTTTTGGGAACACAGTCACCCCATTCATTGATAAGTTAATTTAAGGTTGCTTTCATGCTGCAATGGCAGAATTGAGAGGTTGCAATGGAGACCATCAGACCAGCAAATTAAAAATATATATACTATCTGACTCTTTTTAGAAATAGTTTGCTGACCCTTAGATTATTTAGCAAATATTCACTATTCTCTTCCCTTGCTGGACCTTCCCTGCCTCACGGGTTTTGGAGTCAGCCATGTAGCTTGCTTTTAGCAAGGTTTGTTACTAGATGATATGCAAAGGAAAGTGTGCAATTGGACTTGCCCTCTTCCACCTCAAGACACTGCCAAGAGAAGAACAAGTCCCTAGTAGTCTATTGATTCCAAAAGAATAAGTGACACCATACCCTCCTTGAATCAAACCAATGTCCTGAAACCAAGCCCAACCTAGAACAGCAGAACTCCAGTTGACCTGTAGATGTGTAAATGAGAAACAAGTGCTTACTATATGCCACTGAAATTTGTTATGCAGCATTGCTACAGTAACAGATACTAGAGAAAACTACTATGAGGGGACTTTTAAAAGTCTGTGAAAAAAATAAAATAAATTTATTTGGGGCAAAAATTTTAAAATACATACATATTTTCATAATACTATTTTTTTTTGAGAGGTTTTTGCCAGAGGGCGCGTGCACTCACCAGACAGAGAGAGACCGAGAAACAGAAAGCGAGAAATCACCCCCCAGGGGGGTTGGTCACGCCGCAATCCCTTCTCCTCCAAGCTCCTCTTGGGATCTTGGGCACGCACGCACACGCGCCCAGAGTGAGTTTTAAGCCAATGGGTCCGGGACGCGAACCGTGGTGGACCACATGGGAGTCCAGCAACATAGCCATTACGCTAACTGCTGGTCCCCACAATACTATTTTTTATGAACCTTTTGAAAACCCTCCGTATCATCTCCTTACAAGAAGTCTATGAGTGGGGGACCATTCCTCATATTAGATGGAGAAACTGAGAAACGCACAAAGGTTAAGCAAGACCATAGTAGTGACAAGTAGAAGAACCAGGATTTGAATCAAGGCAATCTGGCTCCAGAGCCTGTTCTAGCTCTACTCTACTGCCTATTGTATAAATATATAAATATTTGATTCTTTCCTTTTTTAAAATTAATTGCCAGAGGGTTCACCCTGGGGGAGAGGGGACAGGGAGAGGAGGAGAGGAGGAGAAGAGGAGAGAGAGAGAGAGAAAGTATACCCCAATGGGTCATGGTCATACTGCAATCCTTCTTCCTTCGTTCCTCTCCTCCCTCCGAATTTTGGTCTCCCCAGCTGCCTCACCCGTCAGGCCACCAGTTGGCTGTTCTGTGTCTTAATGTAGTGAGGGCTATACTACATAGTGAATGCATCTGTCCAAGCTGATCAAACTGTAATTTAAAATTCGAGCATTTTGTTGTATGTAAAAGTTTAAAAAATAAATACACCAAGTGCTAAAATACCATTAGATTAAAATATCTAGATCTCAAATATTGAAAACTATCTTTTATAAAGTTAAGAAAGTTTCAGTTAAGAGGCTATTGCAATAGGGTTGTAGCAGTAAGGAATGGAGGGAAAAGAGAAGCGTTTAAAAGATAGGTGACTCGGGCTGGCTAGGTGGCCCAGCAATAACCTGCTGCTCAGCAATGTTGGATTCATTTGGAAGATCTTGGGTTTGGTTCCCTGGTCGACATGCACACACTGAGTGTGCATGCCTATGACCCTGACTGGCAGGGAAGCCTTAGGGGATCGAGACCCTATTGCGGATGCTTGTCTTTCTCTCTCTCTGTTTCTCTGTCTCTCATAAAAGAAATAAAAACTTAAAAAAAAAAAAAAAAGAAAGATAGTTCAATGAACAGGATTTTGTGTTTCGATGGACATGGGGGTGATAGTGGGGAGAAATCAAGTAGGATTCCCGAGTTTCTGGCCTGAGTAATTAGAATGACTGTGGTATCATTTTGTAAAGCATGGAACAATGGAAGACAAAAGCAGTGGTGGCAAGATGAGCTCGAGTTCAGTTTTGCACATGCTAAGACTGAAGTGTCTCTGAACCATGCAAGTGATATTTGGGAGGCAGGTAGATGGAAGGTCTATGGCTGAGAAAACTGAAGTCAAGAGTTGGAGGAGGGGTCAGCAGGTGAGTGGTGGTTGGGATGTTGGATTCCCACATGGCCAACTGCAGTTTGAGTCCTAGACCTGGTGGCTTGCTTTCTCACTCTATCTCTCAGGTGAATTTTTAGAGCAATGTGAAGAAGAGGTGAGAGCGACCCATGGATCAACCAAAGCCTGCATGCCGCTGCATCCCCCGTGTCCAGCGCCTATGTCCTGCTGTCATGGTCATCATGCCCAAGAGAAAGGCTGAAAGGGATGCTAAAGGAGATAAAACCAAGGTGACGGACAAACCACAGAGAAGATCTGCAAGGCTGTCTGTAAAACTTGCTCCTCCAAAGCCAGAGCTCAAGCCTAAAAAGGCTCCTGCAAAGAAGGGAGAGGTGGTGCCCAAAGGAAAAAAGGGAAAAGTTGATGCCGGCAAGGATGGGGATAACCCTGCAGAAAATGGAGATGCCAAAACAGACCTGGTACAGAAAGCTGAAGGTGCTGGAGATGCCAAGTGTGCATTTTTTATAACTGTGTACTTCTGGTGACTGTACGGTTTGAAATACTATTTTTTTATCAAGTTTTATAAAAATGCAGAATTTTACTTTTTTTTTAAGCTATGTTGTTAGCACACAGAACACTTCATTGTTGTTTTTTGGGGGAAGGGGCATTTATCACTAATAGAATGTCTCTAAAGCTGGAAAAAAAAAAGAGTTGGAGGAAAAGGTTGGGGGGGTCACAGGGGAAGTAACTGAAACCATGGAAGTAGCTATCACCACTTCAGAAAAAAATTTAGTGTGAGAAAAGAGGTTAAGACTGAGTCCTAAGAATTTTCACTATTCAATGGTTGGGTAGGAAAAGAAGAATGTCAAGGAACAGATAGGGTGGAAGAGGAAAACCAGAACAATGTTACATGAAAACAATGGAAAGGATTTTAAGAACTAAAGAATAGTCAATGGTCAAAGACTGGAAACTGAAAAGTATCCTTTAGATTTGGTGGAATGGAAGTAGCTGTTGACCTTGATAAGAGCAACTTCAAGGGAGAGAAGCCAGAATGGAGTAGGTTAAGAGAAGGAGGTATGGGGGCCAGCAAGTGGCGTAGTGGTTAAGGTACTGGACTCCCACATGGTTCGAATTCCAAACCTCATGGCTTGAAAATCATGCTTGGTGTGTGTGTGTGCCCAAAATTCCAAGAGGAGAATGGAGGAGAAGGGATGTGACACAGCCATCCACCAGGGACAGCGGTGATTTTCCTCTCACTGTCTCTCTCCAGCAAGTGCATGCGCCCTACGGCAGAAACCTTAAAAAAAAAAAAAAAAAGACTAGAAGATGTGAAAATAAAGACCATCAGGAAGATACCACTTTAAAAAAATCTGACTAGGGGCCACTAGGTGGCATGGTGGTTAAGGTGCTGGACTTACATTGCCTACTAGGGTTTGAGTCCTGGAGCTGGTGGCTTGCTTTCTCACTTTCTCTGTCTCTGTCTTTCTCTGATGAGCACATGTACCCTATAGTAAAAGAAATAATGATAACAGTAAATATAATTAAATAAATAATTATTTTTTAAAAAAGAAAAACTTGATTATGAAGAGAAGACAAGACATAAGATATGTTGCTGAAGAAAGTGAGATGTTGACGGATAAACAGGATAAGGTTCCTGAGAGATTAGAAAAGAGGGGATCTGGAGAAGGTATGAAGGAGCTCGACTCAGACTCAAGGAGAGATACTGACTGTACTGTACCTAGAGAGAGGAAGGAGGGTTGTGCATGTGCACACCCTCCCCCCTCCACACACAGGTTTTTTAAAAAGTACATAGAGAATGGATACTACAAAAAAAAAACTATGCATAGATTTCAAAAAAATTTGCATAAAAATAAACACATATGTACCTAGAGAGAGGAAGGGGGGTTGTGCATGTGCACACCCTCCCCCCTCCACACACAGGTTTTTTAAAAAGTACATAGAGAATGGATACTAGATCTCCCATTTCTTGTTTTCTGTATGTTTTGCTTTTTCCCCCCATCCTTGGTTCCCTCTCTCTTACCCTCTGCCACCTCCTGTTCTCCTCCCACACTGTCTCTGTTATCTATGTTTGCTTTCTATACCATTTCCCCCCCACATTTTATTGAATCACCAAAGACCCTAATCAGTCCGAATACCCTCCTAGCAAACACATGTGACACACACATTTCCATGAGCACAAGTCTAACTTTACACATCCTATAAAGTAGCACCTAACTGGGGCTACATATCCTACTGCAGTCATTGAATAGATATATTTTTTTTTCCTGAAACTTTTTTTTGTAACTCAATTTACATTCCTTCCCTAAGTATCATCCCAGCACACAAAATGCTATCTCCCATCCAGTACACACTGCATAGTGACTCATGCACATTACAGAAAAAATAAATTTCCAATTCTAGTTCCTAGAATTATTTCCACCCCTCTTTCTGACCCTCTGTCCCTTCCCACCCTCCTCTCACACCACCTCCAGTGTCCAAAATTGTCCTCCATTCCCTTCCCACCCACATTGCATTGATCACACTATTTCCTACATAACCTAACTACTTTCAAAGGTGAGTTCACTCGTTACTACTAAGAAAACCAGTTTTAACTTAAATCAAAGAACCACCAAGGAACTTTGCTTAAAGCCAGGAAACAGGTTAGGATTCTGTTCAAATGGTAGGTGCATGAACCTATCAGTCTCATATACTTTTATCTTCTGTTCTGGTTCAATTTTCCTGATTAAATTCTGGGATATAGTATTCAACTCCAGACTTGTCCCTATGATTAAGTTAGCTACTTTCTCAGTTTTTGGACTCTTATTTCCATGTATCTGCGTTTAGTTTTCCTGATACAGCACATCCTTGAGAACTTCTTGGAGGTCTGGTCTGGTGCTGGTAAATTCTTTCAGGTTTTGTTTATCTGAGAATGTTCTTGTCTTTTCTTCCCACCTGAAAGATAATCTTGCCGGATACAGTATTCTTGGCTGAAACTGCTTCTCTCTTAACACTTGGAATATATTTTCCCATTCTCTCCTCGCTTTTATTGTTTCTGATGAGAGATCTGCTGTTAGCCTGATGGGATGTCCTTTGTAGGTAACTTGATGTTTTTCTCTTGCTAATCTTAGTATCTTGTCTTTGTCTGCAGTTTTGGTCAACCTGGCTATAATGTGTCTTGGAGAAGATCTTCTAGGGTTGATTCTATTTGGGGTCCGTTGTATTTCCTGGGACTGGATCTTTGAATGCCTCTCTAGGTTTGGAAAGTTTTCTTGCAGGATTTCCTGGAATAGATTATCAATGCCCTTATGGGTTTCCTCACCTTCTGGAATGCCAATTATCCGGATATTTGGACGTTTGATGGTATCCAGTACTTCTCGCATATTATTCTCAAATTTTTGTGCCATTTTCTCAGCCTTCATGGTGGATTTTTCTAGGCCAGCCATTTTCTCCTCTACATCTGAGATTCTATTTTCTGAATGATCTAGTCTGCTTTTAATGCTTTCCAGGGAGATTTTGACTTCTTGTATTATAGACTTCATCTCTAGCAGTTCGGTTTGAGTCTTTTGTAAAGTGTGTAATTCCACTTTTAGATCTTGCAGGAATTTCCTCATCTCTTGGAACTCGTCAATTTCTTTCTCCTTTCTCTTTAGCAGTTCATTATCTCTCTTCTCTTCCATCTCTGTTAGCTTAGACATTATGAATGATCTGAATTCCTTATCAGACATTTCCATGATTTTCACCGAACTGCTTGTGGATGAAGAGTTACTCTTTTCCCTAGAAGAGGAGGCATTTTCTTGTTTTCCCATATTTCTCGTGATCCGGTGGTGATTTCTTGTCATCTGATGAATGTTGTGTTTCTTTCAAATTCTTGAAGTGCAGCCTTAATGTTCAGGAGCAAGCAGACAGAGGTGATCCAGAAACTCTTTGCTGTTCTATTGTGCTTGCTGGTGCAGCAGATTCAGTAGATAGTGGGGAATATTTTAACCCTATTATCTGTCTAAAAACACACTGAAAGGATACTGGAGGGTGAAGAGACAAGAAAAAGGAAAATGAGACAGAGAAAAACAACAAAAAGAGAAAAAAAGACAAAAAAATTTAAAAAATTAAAAATTTGTAATTACGGTTCTTTTTTTTTTTTAAAAAAAATCACAAAATAGAAAACCGCGCGGTGCGCAAGCGCGCCGCACAAAAAATCTAGTTCACTGTAGCCATGTGGAACCTTGTCTTCTGCCACTAGCTCGTTTGTTGGAGGCTGAATTATGAGTAGAAAATCTTCATTCCCTTAAAAATCTAGTTTACTGTAGCCATGTGGAACCTTGTCTTCTCAACACATACTTTTTTAAAAGAGGTTTTTGCTATAGGGTGCGTGCACTCACCAGAAAAACAGAGAGACAGAAAGTATGAAATCATCCCCCAGGGGGTTGGCCATGCTGCAATCCCTTCTCCTCCATTCTCCTCTGGGGATCTGGGGCACGCACGCACACGTGCCTGGCGTGAGTTTAAAATCACCGGGTCCGGGACTCGAACCACCGTCAACTACATGGGAGTCCAGCGACATAGCAATTAAGCCAACTGCTGGTCCCTAAACTCATACTTTAATTCCATTTTCCACAAAGTTCTGGAAGTCATCCTATTTATCTGAGCATGGGGAGGTGGGACAGTTTCTGTCAGATGATTTCTATATTCTCTGTCTTTACTGTAACCTAGATTAATTTTTCCATTTAATTTTAAGCTGTGAAGCATTTCAAGATACAAAAACAGGCCATATAGAAAATTAGAGAAAATAACATAAAAAGCACCTCTGTACCCACTACTGTATGTAAACAGATGTCAACAGTTTGACAGTTCAAATACTAACTTTAAACTCTTTTTAAAAGAATTTTTCACTTATTTATTAATTCCATTTGTTATGATCATTTTTTAATTTGACCAGACAGAAACAGAGAGAGAGAGAGAGAAAGGGAAAGTGAGAAAGCAAGCTGCCAGGTTCAGGACTCAAACTGCAGTTGGCCATGTGGGAATCCAGTGCCTTTAAACCACCTGCTGGCCCCTAATTTAAAACTCTTTTCTAAGAACAAATAAAATATTACAACTAGACTGAAATCTTCTCTCCTTACATTTCTCATCTTACCCTTTCTGTCCAGAGAAAATAAGTATCTGGAGATTGGCACATCCCCATGTGTCTGTATTTTCATTACATAGAGTACCAAGTTATGTAAACATATGTGCTACATGCTTTTGCTGTGAGGTACAAAATACAAGATCAAGTACATACGGAAATAAGGCACCCAAAAAATACACACAGTAAAAGTCAAGTGGGCCAGGGCTGATTCTCTGACACCACTGCCGTCAAGTCCAGGGTCAAGAGGAGGGAGGATCTGCAGAGGTTCTCTGGAGAGATGCACTTTCCACTGTGATGACTCTGGAGAGGAATGGGGTGGAGTGATCCTCTCTGGCCTGAAGCACAGAGTTGTCTTCACAGAACAACTCACTAGCTCAATGCATGTACCAGGAGTTTAGGGTGTGGTTACACTGAACTCTGACAGAAACCCAAAGAGTCCTCGAGGAAAAATGTTCCCATTATTTTTTTGAGGTGGCAAAACACCAAAAGGGTCTCGTTCAGACTTTAACAAGTTGTACGCTAAAACATCCCGAAAAGTAAAAAAAGAATTTCTTTGCATCTCCTTTTCAGTAATAGCAATCATCTTATTAATAACTGATTTGACTACAAAGGCTTAGGGATGCAAAAAGGATGGATGGAATAAAGTTAGAACTTCACTGACAAAAAAATAAGGAATTAAGTACATTATTTTCAGATGTCAGAAAGTGTTTCAACATTCCTCACCCTGGCAGGGCACTTCTACAGTCTGTGTAAGTAAAGCAGGAGTCTTTGTCTTCTTTGTACCAAATAAATCAGGAGTGGTCAGGCAAGCCAAACAGTTAAGAGACAGAGCCAGGCTCCTTCAACATGAATAAGAACCAAAGGCAAGCTCTTCTCTGTTCCAAGTTCTTGTTGATTCAGAGCAAGTACATACTCAGTTTAGTCAAACACTCATTCTTTTTTCAACATGTGGGTGTTTGAAAAATTTCATCAGTACTTCGCTCTCACCTATCCACAAATCCTTTATGCCATAAAGGAATGTAAAGGGTTTGTACTTATTTACCATAACAATTACGATTCATTGGTCATAACCGTTGATCTCCTGAATAGAACTGTTTGTTTAATCTACTGAATAAAAATCAGCTGATAGAATCCTCTAACGAGAAATTGCTCAGACCCACCCCCAGGCCTACTGAATCAGAATCCTTAGGCATGGGGCCTGGGAATATGCCCCTTAAAGCTCCTCAGGTTATTCACATTAAATTTTGGGGGGAAAAGGGTTAGACAAAAGCAAAATAAATAATAAAAACCTCTTGGGTATCACCTGTCTAGTTTACTAAAAGGAGATTATATGAAAAAATTACTTTAATAGAAATAGTGCCAGGACTAGAGTGCATCATTCAAGATCCCATTTCAGAATTTCATTCAATAATAAATAATAAATCACTATTATTAATAACAAAAAGGATATGCCACAGCTATTAATAATGTGAGTCAATAATTTAGTTATTTAAAATTGGATTTAGGGCCAGTCCTGCAGCACAACGATTAAGTGCCATGTGCAGAAAGCCAGATCCCACATAGCGGACTGTAGTTCAAATCCCAGCCCCAGCAGCCTGAAAAACACCAGGAGTGTATGTGCCCCAAATCCTGATGGGATGGAGAAATAGAGAAAGGACTGCAACATGACCAAAACCATGACCCACTGGGAAGTGGGGAAGTATCCCCCACACATACAGGTGAGTGTGTATGCCCAGTAGCAATTTAAAATAAAAAGGAAAAACTGGATTGTTTTGAGATATTGTAGAATCATATTCAGTTTTTCTTTTTTGGGGGAGAGGTTTTTGCCTTAGAGCGCGTGCACTCGCCAGACAGACAGAGAGAGACAGAAAGCAAGAAATCACCCCCCAGGGGGGATGGTCACGCCACAATCCCTTCTCCTTCATTCTCCTCTCGGGATCTTGGGCACGCACACACACGCGCCCGGTGTGAGTTTTAAGCCACCGGGTCCAGGACGCAAACCACGGTGGACTATATGGGAGTCCAGCGACATAGCCGTTACGCCAACTGCTGGTCCCATAGAATCATATTCAGTTTTAAGAAATAACACAGAGATCCCTTTGCCCAGTTTTCTCCAATGGTCAACATTTTGGGAAATTATAATATCATCACTATTATATTAATATTGATAGACTAATTTTATTTAGATTACTGTTGTACTTACTTATAGGGGTTATAGGGGGGTGAACAAGGAGTCTTCAAAATGTTTATGGAGAAATGGAACTAAAAGATAATAATTAAAAACACAAACTTAATTCTCAACACACGCTCCATGTGTTCAAAACACTTTCGTTTTAGCCATTTAGTCCACCCTAAAGAACTGAGGGTTTTGGGAATTGTAGCCATGTCCATGTAGTCCTTCTTTACATTAACTGAAGACATATGGATGCCCTTCAAAGATCTGGAAACAAAAATAAGTCAGAAAGAGCCAAATCAGGACTGTAAGGTTTAAGAATTACGATTCATTGGTCATAACCGTTGATCTCCTGAATAGAACTGTTTGTTTAATCTACTGAATAAAAATCAGCTGATAGAATCCTCTAACGAGAAATTGCTCAGACCCACCCCCAGGCCTACTGAATCAGAATCCTTAGGCATGGGGCCTGGGAATATGCCCCTTAAAGCTCCTCAGGTTATTCACATTAAATTTTGGGGGGAAAAGGGTTAGACAAAAGCAAAATAAATAATAAAAACCTCTTGGGTATCACCTGTCTAGTTTACTAAAAGGAGATTATATGAAAAAATTACTTTAATAGAAATAGTGCCAGGACTAGAGTGCATCATTCAAGATCCCATTTCAGAATTTCATTCAATAATAAATAATAAATCACTATTATTAATAACAAAAAGGATATGCCACAGCTATTAATAATGTGAGTCAATAATTTAGTTATTTAAAATTGGATTTAGGGCCAGTCCTGCAGCACAACGATTAAGTGCCATGTGCAGAAAGCCAGATCCCACATAGCGGACTGTAGTTCAAATCCCAGCCCCAGCAGCCTGAAAAACACCAGGAGTGTATGTGCCCCAAATCCTGATGGGATGGAGAAATAGAGAAAGGACTGCAACATGACCAAAACCATGACCCACTGGGAAGTGGGGAAGTATCCCCCACACATACAGGTGAGTGTGTATGCCCAGTAGCAATTTAAAATAAAAAGGAAAAACTGGATTGTTTTGAGATATTGTAGAATCATATTCAGTTTTTCTTTTTTGGGGGAGAGGTTTTTGCCTTAGAGCGCGTGCACTCGCCAGACAGACAGAGAGAGACAGAAAGCAAGAAATCACCCCCCAGGGGGGATGGTCACGCCACAATCCCTTCTCCTTCATTCTCCTCTCGGGATCTTGGGCACGCACACACACGCGCCCGGTGTGAGTTTTAAGCCACCGGGTCCAGGACGCAAACCACGGTGGACTATATGGGAGTCCAGCGACATAGCCGTTACGCCAACTGCTGGTCCCATAGAATCATATTCAGTTTTAAGAAATAACACAGAGATCCCTTTGCCCAGTTTTCTCCAATGGTCAACATTTTGGGAAATTATAATATCATCACTATTATATTAATATTGATAGACTAATTTTATTTAGATTACTGTTGTACTTACTTATAGGGGTTATAGGGGGGTGAACAAGGAGTCTTCAAAATGTTTATGGAGAAATGGAACTAAAAGATAATAATTAAAAACACAAACTTAATTCTCAACACACGCTCCATGTGTTCAAAACACTTTCGTTTTAGCCATTTAGTCCACCCTAAAGAACTGAGGGTTTTGGGAATTGTAGCCATGTCCATGTAGTCCTTCTTTACATTAACTGAAGACATATGGATGCCCTTCAAAGATCTGGAAACAAAAATAAGTCAGAAAGAGCCAAATCAGGACTGTAAGGTTTAAGAATTTCTCATCAAAACTCTTGCAAAATTGCCTGTTTGATGAGAGGACTGAGCAGAGGCATTATCATGGTGGAGAAAGACTCCAGTGAAGCCTTCCTGTTTGTTTGTTTGTTTATTTATTTATTTTAATTTTTCCTGCTAAAGCTTTGGCTAACTTTCTTAAAATAGTCTTATAATAAACAGATGCTATGTTTGGGGCTGGCAGGTGGTATGGTGGTTAAGTTGCCGGACTCCCACATGACCAAATGTGGTTCGAGTCCTGGACCTGGTGGCTTGCTTTCAAACTTTCCCTTTCTCTCTCTAGTCAAATTTAAAAATAATAATAAATACAATGAAGGGACCAGCAGTTAGCGTAATGGCTATGTCTCTGGACTCCCATGTAGTCAACCGGAGTTCAAGTCCAAGACCCGGTGGCGTAAACTCACACCGGGCGTGTGTGTGTATGTGCCCAAGATCCTGGGAGGAGAATGGAGGAGAAGGGATTGCAGCGTGGCCATCCCCCCTGGGGGATGATTTCTCACTTTCTGACTCTGTCTTTCTGGTGAGCATACGCGCCCTATAGCAAAAGCCTCTCCAAAAATTATAAATAAATAAGTAAATACAATGAAATAAATTTTTAAAAAGAAAAAGCATTTAGTAAAATTTCAAAAGTTGCCCATAATTCCATTATGCTTAACAACAGCTGTTTTCATAATGCATTTCCCCTTCTAGTTGTCCACAGGCAGTTTGCTTCATTTACAGTTGACGTGTATATATTTTTATATTCTTTTCCTTTTTATAATGTAAACATTCTGTGTTGTTAACACAGTTTTTATAACAATCATTTTCAGTGTTGCAATAATATTCCCTCAAGTTGATATATCATTATTTATCTAACTTTCTCCATTACACTGACTTTAAAGTGTTCTTTCCCCAGTTTTTCTGTGGATAGACAAGGCTGTATGCAGTATTTTAGATTTTTCTTCTTTTGAATTATTTTCTTAGGTTATTCCTCTGCAGTAGTGTTTCTAGATCATGCAGTATGAACATTGTTATGGCCCTTATTTTCCAAACTACTGAGTTTTTTTTCAAAACTACTTGGCACTGCGCTGTTGGTGGTAGTAGTTGTATGTGTGTGTGTATGTGTTGTGTGTCTATGTATATGAGTGTAGATATAAATAAATAGGTTAAGTAGAAGACCTGAAGTGGTCTTCTAAAGGGTATATTGTTTTCATTTTTCATAATGAAACCATCTTCACTTTCTAATTACAAAAATAGCAAATGCTCACTGTCAAACAGTTTATAAAGTAAAGAAATTGAAAATAAAGGGTCCTCCTCTCCTTTGGGGATTAAAACACATCATCTCATAAATTTGAGTCTATCTATGGGTGAAACGTATTTAATGATCAAAGTCTAGAAAGTTCACAAAGAAACTCTCAGGGCCTCCCAAAGGCCACACCTAATGAGAGGAAAGATGGTGTAAGCAGAGGGAGATGGGAAGGCGAGGACCTAGAGGGGCAAGAAAAAGATGTTGGGTTAATACAGTCCACACAGGAAAGGGTACAGACTGTGGTTTCTTTTCGTGAGTAAAGAGATGAAAGAAACGTCTAACATAGTCCCAGGAAGTATCAGAGCATGGGATGGCAGAACGTTTCAACAGAGCAGCCAGAGTGTAAGAGGAAGGAAGAGGGCATGGGACATTGTAGCTGAGAGAAAAACATCAAAGAACACAGGTTGGGTGAAAGGACTGTCCATGAATGGTCTACAAAACTGCCCAGAGCCACCAAGATACACAGATTTCTATTAAGACTTTTCAGAGAAGTGGTGACTGGATGGGCTACTGATTGCTAGAGATGGGACCTATGTAGATATGATGGTTAAAAGTTTAATCCCGCCTGGGGGCCCGTGGTGTGGTGGTTAAGGTACTGAACTCCCATGTGGCTAACTATGGTTTGAGTCTAGACCTGGCAGCTTGAAATCACGCTGGGCATTTGTGTATGCATGCTCAAAATCCCAGGAGGAGAAGCGATTGCAGCATGGCCATCCCTCCTAGGAGGCAATTTCTCACTTTTCCTCTCTTTGTCTCCAGCGAGTGCATGTACCCTATGGAAAACACCTTTTAAAAAAGTTAATCCTGTCTCTATTTTCAAATACCAAACCTGGATCGTCACTAAGAAGTGTAAGCAAGTAATCTGCAAGAGGCACAAAGCAAGAAACCATCTTCAGCCCCTTTCCATCCAGAGAACAATGACCTGGAGAGCCATCAATGTGGTCTTATTTGCCTCAGGCTGGAGGTCACTGCTAAAGGATATTAAGATCTCACATCTGCTTCATTGTCTGTTTCTAAAATTTAATAATTTTAAATGGAAAAGTTTAGTGTTTAAAATGTTTCGTTTTATATTGTTTTAGCTAGTACTATCCTTTGAATATTTATATTCTCTACTTTCATTTCTTTTAAAGAATTATTTTTATTTAACTTTATTTTTAATTTGATGAGAGAGCACACGTGCATGGGAGAGAGCACGTGCACGTGAGAGAGAAAGTGAGAAAGCAAGCTGCCAGATCTAGAACTCGAACCAACACCCTTAACCATCACACCACCTGCTGGCCCCTAGTTTAACGGTTTAACAAGATCCTGGTTTTAGCTTTCACTTTCTCTTGTTCTATTTTGCTTAGCATTTTAATCAATTCTCCTTTATCTATTGGCTTTTACTAAAAAACAATACATGTTCATTTCAAAAGCTAAAAAATATGTAGTAGATTTAAAAATCAGTCTTATAAAAATAATTTACTTTCTTTGACATTTTAAGTATTTCCTTTCAGTCTTTTCTTCTGAGTTTTTCTTTCAAGCATTATTGCACTGTAATCTTATTTAATTAAACTTCTGAATCTTGTAAACAATGCCGGAGGCAGAGGATGTTCCAGATAAATTGTTTGTGCCCAATTACACAATTTTGTCCAGAGGGAATAAGGACTCATGAGGAAACTGTTTCCTTTTAGGCTTAGTCCAGATGCCAACATGATACACATTCTTGTGGATTCACCAGGGTACTCAACTCCGTCAGAGAGTTTGCTAAGATGAGGACTGTGCTTGCTGGCACGATTAGAAGGCTATGCAGGCCTTGCATAATATATGTTCTATTGTTAAGTTCATTTTTATTTGCCTTTCAGTTAACAAAAAAGCTTGTTTGCTTTCATAAGATTATGTAACAGTCATATTTTAAACCCCAGTATATATTTGAACCCTAGCATATATGAGAATGTCTGTTACCTTTCAGAAGGAAACAAAAGGTAGCTAGGACAACCCTCTAGTTACAATGAGATTTTGGCTCACTCTCTTAACATTAATATTTCAATGCTAGAGTATACTTTGTATGAATCCTGCTTTTTCCTGTCTCCAATTTGTATTTTATACTGCTATTGCAAGTCCGGTTTACCTATAACTATTCACGCTTATTGTCCCCTTTTCATCTCCATTTAATTCCTTATACTTTTATGCTTTAGTTCCAGAGAAACTATGTCTTCCTGGAATGTCACTATGCCAACTAATACCAGAGAAGTTTTTAAATTTTGTATAGTTCCTATAATTAATAATTTTCAAAGAGTTGCTCTTCCTCTGAAACTTCGTAACAATGTCCCCCTTCCCTTATTCTGGAAGTTTTAGAAGTCCCATATGGTTATGTGACCTCTCTTTTGTGGATGAGAAAAACATCTAGACCTGGTGCTGGACAACAAACAGGGTCCGTGCATGGCCACTGGCCCCATTCTGTCAAGGCATGTGCTAGTGGAATCCCTTGCTCTAATCAGCAGCTGGACAGCTGATGAGCACAACTTCTAATCTATTGTAATTCTGGTTATCTAACAGGTTTCCATCTGTTGCAGGTCTGCTTAAACCAAGATCCAACTATCAAGCTTATATACAGAAATGATGAGATTACACACACACAAACACACACACACACACACACACACACACACACTACAATCTCCAGCATATTGTTTGAGATACTTATGGTGGTTTTAATAGAAAATTCATCCCTAATTGGGTTCAAAAGAAACAGAATTTATGGGTTCAAATAACTGGAAACTTCTGTACTATGGTAGGATTCATTTTTAAAAAATTTTTGTATTATGGAAAATTTCAAACCTATACAAAGTAAACAAATGGTACAACACACCTCTAAATATCCGCTACCCACCTTCAACAATTTAATGAGGTTTTGTTATTTGTGTATCATCTATACTTCCGGCTCTATCCCTATTTAGCATTTTTTTTTTTTAGATTTCTGCCAGAGGGCATGTACACTCACCAGAGAGAGACAGAGAAAGTAGGGAAATAAAAACATCACCCCCCTTTGGGGACCAGCAGATGGAATGGTGGTTAAGGTGCTGGACACTCCCACATGGCTGACCATGGTTGAAGTCCTGGGCCTGGTGGCTTGCTCTCTCACTTTCTTTGTCTCTCTGTGTCTCTCTCTCTGTCAAATTAAAAAAATAAAATGAATGAATAAATAAAATTTAATAAATAATTTAGAAAAAAAGAAATAGCATGGATGAATATATAAACCTAGATGGGATAAAAGACATAAAATTATTTTTTAAAAAATCATCCCCCATAGGGGATGGCCATGCCACAATCCCTTCTCCTACATTCTTCTCTCAGGATTTGGGTACACACACACAGGTGCCTGGCATGTTTTTCAGGACACCAGGTCTGGAACTCAAACTGAAGAGTCAGCCATGTGGGATCCAGTGCTTTAACCACCATTCCACCTGCTGGTCCCTTATTTATTTTATAATATAAGTTTTCAGGTAACATTTATAAATTGAAATACACAAATGGCTACATCTGTATAACTTACCTTCTATGGGGTCACTGGAAAAGTCATGACACAGTTTTGCATAGAAAAACACATCATACTTTTTCGAATGACCCAATACTAAGATATAGAAAGAATACTTCATTTCCCCAGAAAGAAACTCATTTACCCCAAGAAGAGACTCATGTCTCTTTTAGTCTACCCATCCCCCCACTTTCAGGCCTGGGCAACCTCTGTTCCACTTATTTTTCACCAGAAATTAAGTTTGCCAGTTCTATAATTTCATATAAATGAAATAATTCAATAGGTGCTATTTCATGTATTTTTTTTTCCACACAGCATTATCTCCTAATTAATCCATGTCATTGCATGTATGACTAGTTCGTTCCTTTTTACTGATGAGTAGCATTCCCTCACAAATATATAATCCCAATTTCTTTATCTAATCTCTGGTGGATGGACTTGTGGATTGCTGTAGTTTTCTATCCTGTGTATAAATTTGCTATGAACATTCTTATACAACTCTTTTTGTGGAATATGTTTTCATCTCTCTGGTATAAATACGTAGGCATGGAATTACCAAGTCAAAGGATAAATACATGTTTAACTTTGTAAGATACTGACAAAATTTTTCCAAAGTGGTTTTACTACTTTACATTTCCAACTACAATGTATGAGAATTTCAGTTGTTTTACATTCTTGCCAACATTTGGTGCGTTTTGTCTTATTCATTTTAAGCAATCCGGGAATAGGAAGTATATCATTATGGTTTTAATTTGTATTTCCTTAATGACTAATGATGCCACCCATATAACTTCTTTTTTAAAAATAATTATTTATTTACTTTTACTTATTGTTATTTTAAAATTTGTTATAGGGCATGTGCAATCACTAGAGAGAGAGAGACAGAGAGAGAGAGAGAAAGTGAGAAAGCAAGCCACCAGGTCTAGGACTCAAACCATGGCCATGTGGGAGTCCAGCGCCTTAACAACCATATATCTCTGGCCCCCATGTATTTTCTATTGTGACATATTTAAGTCTTTTAAATATTTGGGGACAGATGTTATTTATTGAGTTATTTTATGTATTTTTCAAAAAGTATATCCACTTATCTCCTTCATGAGTGAGAGAAACAGACACACAGAACCCCCTAAAGAGTTTGATATCATGATCTACCCCTAGTGTCAGCCAGCCTCAGATCGTGGACATGTGGATGTCCAGCACACACAGGGACGTCTCCAGACAGGAACCAAAGACCTTCCCATAAGGGCCAGCCTTGCAGAACATCACATTTTACCACTGTGCCATTGTTAGTTCCGTATTTCATATTCTTGATACAAGTTCTCTGCCAGATACATGTTTTGTGACCGGCCTCTTTCACCTAATGTTTTCAGATGTCATCCATGTTGGATGTGAGTCAGTACATCAGTTCTTCTCATTACTGAGTAGCATCCCCTTGTATGAATATACCACACTTTATTTTTTCCATTCATCAATTGATGAACATCTGAGTTGCTGCTACTTTTTGACTATTATAAATGCTGCTAAGAACTTTTATATATATGTTTCTGTGTAGATCTATGTTTTTATTTCACTTATGTATTTAGGAATGGAACTGCTGATATTACATAACTGTACATTTATTTTGTTAAAGAAGTGCCAAACTGGGGCCAGCAGGTGGTGTGGTGATAAAGGGTGCTGGACTTCCACATGGCCAACCACTGTTCAAGTCCCAGACCTGGTGGCTTGCTTTCTCACTTTCTCTATCTCCCTCTTGCTCTGTCCCTCTCTGGTCAAATTAAAATAAATAGAGAAGGAAGGAAGGAAGGAAGGAAGGAAGGAAGGAAGGAAGGAAGGAAGGAAGGAAGGAAAGAAAGAAAGAAAGAAAGAAAGAAAGAAAGAAAGAAAGAAAGAAAGAAAGAAAGAAAGAGAGAGAGATAGCGAGAGAGAAAGACAGATAGAAAGAGAGGAAGAGAGAGAGAGAGAGAGAGGGAGGAAGTAAAAATAATAGTTCTTATTTTAAAAAGAAGTGCTGGGGCCAGCAGGTGGTGTAGTGGTTAGGGGCGTTGGACTCCCACATGGCCAACCACGGTTAGAGTCCTGGAACTGGCAGCTTGCTTTCTTGCTTTCTCTCTCTCTCTGTCTCACTCTAGGTAACTGAAAATAACTATGATAAATAATATAAAGGAAATAATTTTTTAAAAAGTGCCAAACTATTTTCTAAAGCAGCTGCAGTATTTTACATTCCCACTAATAATGCATCAGTTCCGGGAACCAGCAGGTGGCATGGTGGTTGAGATGCTGGACATTCTCACATGGCCAGCCACAGTTCGAATCCCCAACTTGGTGGCTAAATTTCTTGTTTTCCTTCTCTCTCTCTCTCTCTGGTCAAATTAAAATATAAATGAATAAATAAAATTAAATAAATAATTCTTTAAAAAAATAAAAAATAATGCATCAGTTCCTATTTCTCCACATCTTTGTGAATGCTTTTTTAAAAAATTATTATTATTATCATAGCCATACTAGTGAGAGTAATGTTGTATCTCTTTTTTCTTTTTTGATTTTTTTGCCATTAGGTGCATGTGTTCGCTGGAGAGAGGGGAAAATGAGAAATCACTCCCCAAGGGATGGCCACACCATAATCCCCACTCCTCTATTCGTCTTGGGATGTTGGGCACGCACGGACACACACACACACACACACACACACACACACACACACACAGAGCCCAGTGTGTTTTTTAAGCTACCAGGTCTGGGACCTGTAACTGTGGAGTAGGTCATGTGGGATGCAGTGCCTCAACCACCATACCACCTGCTGGCCCTCTCACTGGATTTTTACCTATAACTCTTTGCATTTTTGTATTACTGGTTGCTTTAGAAACTTAAAATATGTATCTTTAGGGACCAGCAGATGGTATAGAGGTTATGTTGATAGATTCCCACATGGCCGACCACAGTTTGAATTCCAGACCTGGTAGCCTGAAAATCATACTAGGTGCATGTGCCTGTGTGCCCAAGATCACAAGAGGAGTATGGAGGAGAAGGAACTGCAGCATGGCCATCCCCCTTCGGGGATGATTTCTCACTTTCCCACTCGCTGCCTCTGTCTCTCTCTCTAGTGAGCACACACTATGGTAAAAACCTCTTTAAAAAATTATCTTTAACTTAATGCAGTCTACTTAAGAATTTAAAATTCTGCACTACTACATAATTCTATTTACACCAATACTTCTTTGTGCTATTGTTATAAGCCTCACAATACAGTGCCTTTTTTTTTTTTTTTTAAGAGAGAGATTTTTGCTATAGGGTATGTGTGCTTGCCAGAGAGACAGAAAGTAAGAAAGCACCCCCCAGGGAAGGGAGATGGCTACACCGCAATCCCTTCTCCTCCATTTTCCTCTCGGGATCTTGGGCATGCATGGACATGTGTCCGGCGTGAGTCTGAAGCTTCAAGGTCTGGGACTCGAACCACAGTCGACTACATGGGAGTCCAGCTCTGTAACTATTACACCATCTGCTGGTTCTGCTTTAATTTATTTGTAAACACCAACATGTCTTTTAAAGAAATTAAGAGAAAAAGATAATATATAGGCCCAGTTGTGGAAGTACAGGGGCCACTGGAGTACACTTGAAGTGCCACTGTATAACACTGCAGCCAAGTAGGCAGGCCCAGGGATTTGGATCCCAAGTCAGCCTGAACACTTCAGGCTGGCTGAAAGGCAGGGGCTGGATGTTCGGTATCTCTCCTCTCTGTTGCTCAGAAAATAAATAAACTTAAAAAAAAAAAAGATTTACATAGCCTTATATTTATCCACTTTTTAAACATTTCTTTTTAAAATTTTTATTTCTATTTCTTTTATACATTCAATCAAGTTACTTAGCTTACAAAGTGAATATTCCAACAGGTGTACATTTCTCACCAGTCCAGTTCACCATTCTAGAAAGTTATCTTCAATAGATAATAATCCATTTCTTTGTCCCATAAATGCCTTGCCTCTCTCTCTTTTTTTTTTTTTCGGAGAGATTTTCGCTATAGGGCGCGTGCACTTGCCAGACAGACAGAGAGAGACATAGAGACAGAAAGCGAGAAATCACCCCCCAGGGGGGATGGTCACGCCGCAATCCCTTCTCCTCCATTCTCCTCTTGGGATCTTGGGCACGCACGCACACGCGCCCAGCTTGAGTTTTAAGCCACCGGGTCCAGGATGCGAATCGCGGTCGACTACATGGGAGTCCAGAGACATAGCCATTATGCTAACTACTGGTTCCTGCCTCTCTATTTTTCTCCTTAATGTCCTTCCTTAAACATTTCTATTGATCTTCATTGACTTCTGAAGATGTAAGTTACTCTCTAGTGCCATTTCCCTTCAGTTTAAAGAATTTATTTTAGTATTTCTTATACACATAGTACAGGTCTACTAATGATTAACTTTTTTTTAGGTTTGTATTTCTTTTTTATAATTTTATCCTTATTATTATTTTTTAATTTGGCACAGGGCACGTGCACTCACTAGAGACAGACAGGCAGAGAGAAAGTAAGAAAGCAAGCCATCAGGTCCAAAATTCAAACCATGGTCAGGTACCCCCTGCTATATTCTTCTTTTAAAAATTTTTTTCCTAGAGATTTATTTATTTGTTATTATTTATTTTTTAATTTGACCAGAGAAAGACAGAGAGAGACAGAAAGAGAAAGTGGAAAGCAAGCTACTGAGTCCAGGACTCAAACCACAGTCAGCATGTGAGAGACCAGCACCTCAACCACCATGCCACCTGCTAGCCCCTATCTTTTTGTTAAAAAAGAGATTTTTGCTATAGGGCTAATGTGCTTGCTGAAGAGAGTGAGAGAGACACAGAGACGAAAAACAAGAAATCACCCCTTGGAGGGATGGCCAGGTTACAATCCCCTCTCCTCCATTCTCCTCTCGGGATTTTGGGCACATATGCGCACACGCCCAGCATGTTTAAAGTTGCTGAGTTCAGGACTTGAACCATGGTTGACTACCCAGGAGTCCAGCAACACAACAATTATGCCATCTGCTGGTCCCTATTCCTCTTAAAACTAGTCTAGCAGGCAATTAATCTGGTTGGATTCAGTGTCCAAATTCTGTTTTTTCCTGCTGTCAGCAACTGCTAAAACCTCTTATCAATTCTTTTAGCTTTCAGATGCTGCCTTTTCATTGCATTCCCTAAGGTCTCTCCGTATAAATGTAAGAGTTGGGCAGATTTTAAATGCAGGTTTTGGGGTTAGTATTTGTGCTAATCCCTTCTGTCCCAAGATTTTCTCCTTAGTTCCTAGTTGTTCTGCTTGTCCTGAACCAAGTTATCCAAGACTTTGCCTCTGGAGCCAGGCACAAACTGGGGAGTAGCCTTGGACTAGTTCCTTTCTTTCCAAATTTCTTTTCGTTCTTTTCAGTACTGTCAAATAGCTGTGTAAAACACACACACACACATCCATATATATCTTAAGTACATTTTACACACACACCCATCCATATATGTGCTTCACAGAGACTTCGATAAGTTTTTATCTGTGGGAGGCTAGTGTGAGTAATCTATCATGCCATTACCAGTGTGGTTTAGCCTCAGTATACTATCACCTAAGTTGCTTTCATCCTTCATCTGCCTTCCAGAGGTTCATCTTTATCCTAATGCTAACTTTCTTAACAGAATCGGCAGTCTCCTGAGCTACATGCTTCCATCTCCAAATCCAGAAAAGGAAAAAGAGGTTATCATTAGCTAAACCACTGAACATGGTCCTGGGCTTCACTCCAACTGAATAGTTTTTAGAAAATACAACCACCTCTGAACCAAGCACTTGGGTCAGTAAAACACCATGAGCTGAGTGGTTTAGGCTTAGATTACTGGCTATCTCCTCCCTCCTGTTCCATTCCTTCTTTCTGACTCATCAAAGGCCTAAAACCCCAGTTTTAAGCTCCTGCTGCTTTCTTTTTCTTTTTTCTTTTGGAGAGGTTTTTCGCTATAGGGTGCGTGCGCTCGCCAGACAGACAGAGACAGATAGACAGAAAGCGAGAAATCACCCCCCGGGGGGATGGTCACGCCGCAATACCTTCTCCTCCATTCTCCTCTGGGGATCTTGGGCACGTATGCACACACGCCTGGAGTGAGTTTTAAGCCACTGGGTCCGGGACTCAAACCGTGGTCGACTACGTGGGAGTCCAGCGACATAGCCATTACGCTAACTGCTGGTTCCCTCCTGCTGCTTTCTTAGGCCAGGGGAGTGGGGCAGTTCTGTACCTTTCTGAAGGGCATCATAGCATTCTGAGGCTCCCAACTTTAAAGACACTGATCAGTTCCAAGTCTTTGACTCTCACAGGCCTGAAGCCTTTTCTCTTCACCTCATGGAGGCCCTAAAATTACAGCTCCTACTCTCCACTGCCCATTTTGGCTTTGCTTCCCTTTCATATCTGCGTGTTAGTCTCCTCCTCATTTCCAGTATCTGGGTCTTCTAATAGCAGCTTAATCCATGTTCAGTAACTTTCCTTAGCCGTCATGACGCAGTATTCCGGTTCACTTAATACACATGGCCCTTCATAGTAACTGCCCCTTAGATTCATAACCTGCACACCCCAAATGTTTTTTGTGATTTTTTGATTATGCCATGCTGCTTCTTACCACTATGTCCTTTCAGATAGTTTTGTCTATATAACATATTATCTCTTCAAGGTCCCTATTCTCGCACATACAAATTTTTATCCATTATTTTTAACTGCTATTCTCTCTAAATATCTCAAGCCAAGCATGACCTCTGAGAATCCTTCTCTATCACTCCCTTCTTTATCTCGACCCAGACTAAGACAGTCCTTTCCTGGGTCAAGTAACACTCTACACACTGACACAGCAAATAATACTCCAATTATTGATTTACTTTCCTCACTAGAGTATACACTCCTTGCAAGAAATACGTCTTATGTAATTTATTACTTCTAGTACTTCACTCCTTCTTTGGCACATAGGCGGTATTAAACAAATATTTGTTAAATGAATAGATTTAGAGATGTGTTTTCTTATTTTTTAAATAAATAGACCTTTTAGGCTAATTCGAGATGTATACAAAAATTTAGCAGAAAATACAGAGAGTTCTCATGGAATTGCCAAAACTTGGAAGTAAGCACAATGTCCTTTAATGGGTAAATGGATAAATTAATCACAGTCCATCCAGACAATGGAATATTATTCAGGGCTAAATAGAGATGACCAATCACGCCATGAAAAGAAATGGGAAAAAGTTAAATACATATTACTAAGTAAAAGAAGCCAATCCAAAAAGGCTACATATTGTTGAATCCCAACTATATGACATTCTGGAAAAGGCAAAATTGTGGAGACATTAAAAGGTAAGTGTTTGCCTGGGAGTGGAGGGAGAGAGGGATGAATAGAGCATGGAGGATTTTTAAAGCAGTGAAATTGTCCTGTATGATACTATAATATTAGATTCAAGTCATTATACATTTGTGAACCCCCATATAAGGTAAACTGCCAAGAATGAACACTAATATAGCCTATGGACCTTGGGTGACAGTGATGTGTCAAAGCAGCTCTAACGGTACCACTCCAGTGCAGTATGCCAGGAGCGTAGCAGGTGTACTTGTGTGGGTATGAAGTACACACTGGAACTCTATGTTTTCTACTCAACTTTGCTGTAACTCTTAAACTGCTTTAAAAATCAAGTCTTTTTGTCTTTTGCCTCATGCGCTCACCAAAGAAAAAGGCAGAGAGAGAAAAAGATATGGAGAAAACACCTCTCAATGGGCATGGTCACACCATAATCCCTACTCCATCTCTCCACCCCATCAGAATTTTGAGCTTGCATGCACATACACCTGATGTGTTTTTCAAGTCACCAAGGCCAGGAATCAAAGCATGGTCAGCCATGTGAGATCCAGCTCCCTTAACTACCAGACCCAGGAGCTAGCCCAAACCTCCTCTTCCATGCCTCCCCCTCCTTCTTCTTTTGGTCTTTAAATTAAAAAACTAAATGAACATCTCAAAAAGAAAAACAACAGCAAAAGAAACAGAAATTTAAAAACCCAAGTTAGTAAAAAGAAAGAAAAAATAAAAACAGAAACTAATAAAAAAAAGAACCTAAAATAAAGAGCAAACAAATCAAATTCTGTTTCTTAGAAAAAAAATTCCAGGGGCCAGTTGGTGGCATGGTGGTTAAGGCACTGGACTCCCACAAGGTCAACGGCATCTTGAGTCCTGGACCTGGTGGCTTGGTTTCTCACCTTCTTTCTCTCTTTCTCCCTGGTCAATTAAAAAAACAAAACAAAACAAAACAAAACAAAACAAATAAAATTCTTAAAAAAAAAAAAAAGAAAGAAATTTCTAGAAAATGTGATTAGTTTATATACCCAAAAACTAAAGAAAAAATGAAGTCAAGGAGGCAAGCAGGCATGGTCAATAGCATACAAAGCCACAACAAAGTAAAGTACAATTAGGATGGAAAATTGTGTGATGAATTTGACAACAAGGAGATCATTCATAACCTTAGCAAAAATAATTTAAGTAGGATGGAATTAAGTAGAACATATTCCTTAATGAAAAAAATCCTGGATGTTGTTAACATTAATGCTATTATTCATCTTCAGGAAGCTAAATTTTATTTATTTTTACCTTCACACAGTCTCATATGTAGATACAACAATATTTGCTAAGTTAAATCAGTTGGATAGAAAAGAAAGAACAACATATAGAAGGCTTTAAAATACTTATGGTAAAAAAATTAATTAATTAATTAATTTTAAAAAGGGACCAGCAGTTAGTGTAATGGCTGTCACTGAACTCCCATGTAGCTGACCGCAGTTTGAGTCCAGTGGCTTGAACTCACACCGGGCGCGTGTGCGTGCGTGCCCAAGATCCCGAGAGGAGAATGGAGGAGAAGAGATTGAAGTGTGGCCATCCCCCCCTGGGGGGTGATTTCTCACTTTCTGTCTCTCTGTCTGTCTCTGTCTTTCTGGCGAGCACATGTGCCCTATAGCGGAAACCTCTCAAAAAAAAATAAAATGCTTATGGTATTGAGACTTGAATGAAGAACTTTTAAGATTTCTAAGCGGCTGAGTAGTGGCACAATAGTAAAACACAACATCCTGCAAAGCTAATCCACATGAGTGGTTCTGAGTTTGGGTCAGACACCTCCCTGAGTATGCCAGGCACAGTTGTGCCCATGATCCAGATCTGGCAAAGTCTGGGGGTAGACTTTGGCACCACGATCCTATTGAGGGTGCTGTCTCTGTTTCTCACACTGCTGAAGAAATAATTTTTTAAAATTAGTTTTAAGATTTCCGGGGGCCAGCAGATGATGTAACGGTCAAGGCTATGGATCCCATGGTTTTACGTGCCATGCCAGGCATGTGTGCGTGTGTGCCCACTTTTGCAAAAGAAGAATGGAAGAGAAGGGACTAAGGTGTGGTCATCTCCCCTGGGGGGGGGGGTGATTTCTCACTTTGTCTTTTTGTCTCTCTAGCAAGCACACGCGCTCTATAGCAAAAGTCTCTCCAAATAAAAAAAAGGAAGTTTTAAGGTTTCTAGACAGATATACAGCATGGTAAAATTGGTGTTTAAAGATTAATCTGGATGTTAGCCTAATAATTTCGAAAGGGAATATTAAGAGCAGGGGGACTAGCTAGGAAGCTGTTGCAATCTAGGCCCTGCCTGGATTAGGAGAGGCCAAATGCAAGAAAGATAAAGAGTACGATCTGAGAGACATTATGAAGGTAAAATTATTAGGATCAGTCAATAAATGGAATGGAAGTTAGAAGAAAAGAATGTGGAAAGTATTTAGAAGACTGAAAGAATGAAGATAATGAAGAATACAGATCAGTGGTGACACACAATGGCATTTTAATAAATGCAACCTCAACTGGATTTAGTTTTTTTTTTTTTTTGGAGAGGTTTTTGCTATAGGGTGCGTGCGCTTGCCAGAAAGACAGAGAGAGACAGAGAGAAATTACCCTCCCCAGAGGAGATGGCCATGCCGCAATCCCCTCTCCTCCATTCTCCACTCGAGATCTTGTACACGCATACACACTCACCCGGCGTGAATTTAAGCCACCAGATAGATCTGGGACTCAAACTGCGGTCATTACATGGGAGTCCAGCAACATAACCATTATGCCAACTGCTGGTCCCTAAATGGATTTACTTCTATAGTTGAAGGAATTTGGGTATTTAAATTCTTGGCATATAACTTTTTGTCACAAAATAAACTTTCTGAAACAAATGAATTTTAAAGCCAGATGTTAATTAGAATCTTTACCCTATAAATGAATGAAAACAGTGGTGAATTTATACAAATTCAGATACTTTTATCTTTATTTCCAGATGGTAAGATAATGGAATAGTCTTGAAATGACTTGTACGATGTGTCAATTTTTCATAAAATATTTTTTGTTAAGTTTAAAGCTAGATTAGTTTAAAATCAAAGAGCATCAGAAAGTGTAAAATGACAAATCTGACAAGACATTCAAATTTATATACATATATGTTTTCAATTTGTGTAAGCATACACAGCTTAAATACATTTCCTGAGTCAGCAGACACTGTGGAAGGTTTCTCACCTTCTTCTTTTCATTTTGGCTCATCTCCACCCTCAAAAACATCGTGAAACACAGATAGCATGGAAACAAATGAACATGAGCTATCTCTGAGAAAATTCAGAATCAAACAGCTCAGCATTCTTCTTTTTCACTAAAGTATGCACTGCACCACAAAATTAAACAGACATCTCTAGGGATACAGATCTGCCAAGAGTGTTTCTGGCAAAAATAAAATCTGGCTCTTCTCCAGACGGCTATCCATGGACAACAGTGGCTGTTCTGCAGATGGAGATTGATTGCTGGTGGGCAGGTCTGTGGTTACTTAGTAGTGTCAAGATGAAGAATATTAGGCACAGATCATTTTCATGTCCAAAGACTTCTGACAACAAATTTGCTCTGCCTAACTTCTCACATTTAGCAATAATGAGAGTTATTTACTGTTATTTACATAATTTTAGTCCTATTCCTTTATGTTACGGACAAGCAAAGTGAAGCCCAAAGAAGTTTAGCCCATTTGTCCAAAATCACACTAGTTGGTGACAGGACAAAATGTATATCTTGGGACCAGCAGATGGCACAATGGTTACATTGCTGGACTCCCACATAGTCAACTGCAGTTCAAGTCCGGGGCCTGGCCGCTTAAAACTCATGTCAGGTGCATGACCAAAATCCCGAAAGGAGAATGGAGGAGGAGGGTTTGCAGTGTGGCCAACTCCCAGGGGGTGATTTCTCACGTTCTGTCTCTCTGTTTCTCTCTTCAGCAAGAGCTTATGCCCTATAGCCGAAAGTCAAAAAAAAAAAAAAAAAAAAAAAGAAAAGAAAGAAAGAAAGATTAGGTATTGAGACTTCTAGTTCAATAATCTTTCAATATTGAGTAATGCCTTAAAATCTTCTAAATATCAAAAAAAAAATATGTTCTGGGCCAGCATGTAGCATGGAGATTAAGGTACTGGATCCCACATGGTCAATTGTATGGTAGGAGTCCCAGATCCAGAGGCTTGAAAAATCATGCCAGGTGCAAGTGTGTACCCAAAATCCCAAAGGAGAACGGAAAAAAAAGGATTGTGGCATAGTTGCAATCACCCCCTTGGGAGGTAATCTCTCATTTTCCCTCTCCTTCGGTCTCTCTCTGGCAAACACATGCACCCTCTAGCAAAAAAAAATTAAAAATAAAAAAATAAAAGCCCTAAAATAATAATAATAACATGTAACTCACATTTCAGAATATTTTTATCTAAGTCTTCAAAATCTTTAAAATTTTAAAGTCATGGGTAGGCTTTTTCCCATTCAGTATTTTGCTAAAAATGGCAACATATTTTTACTCTGCATTAAAATATACAGAATAGTTTTCATTTATTTATTTATTTAGAGAGATTTCTGCTATAGGGAGCATGTGCTCACCAGAAGAGAGACAGAAAGTGAGAAATCACCCCCAGTGGAGATAGTCACATCATAATCCCCTCTTCCACTCTCCTCGCAAGATGCCAGGCACACAATCACATGTACCTGGCATGAGTTTGAAGCTGCCGGGTCTGAGACTCAAACCATGGCCAGCCATGTGGGAACCCAGTGCTTTAACCATCATGATACCTGCTGGCCCCCAGAACAGTTTTTAAAAAGACTGTATTTCAAGTTCCATATTCATCTGAGTTAAGTGAGATTTAAAACTGTTTATTTTTTAATAATTTAAAAATTTTACTTATCATTATTATTTTTTAATTATTGTATTTAACTTATTTATTTATTTCTATTTTGACCAGAAAGGAACAGAGTGAGAGAGAGACGGAAAGTGGGAAAGCAAGCCACCAAGTCCGGGATTTGGACCACTGTCAGCCATGTGGGACTCTAGTGCCCTTAACTACCATGCCACCTGCTGGTCCCTATTATTATTATTTAAAATTTGCTACAGGGTGCATGTGCTCACTGGAGAGAAAGAGAGAAAATGAAAAAATAAGCCACCAGGTCCAGTACTCGAACCATGGTTGGCCATGTGGGAGTTCAGTGCCTTAACCACCATGCCGCACGCTGGCCCCAGAACTGTTTTTTTAAAGCTAGTAAAACATTGAGGGAGAGGAAGAAGATGGGGGAGGGGGGAGAAGGAGAGAACCATTTAACAGATATAAAAATGAAAAATTATCTGTTGATGATAATGTATATGGTAATATTGTTGACTAATATGCACTGTACATGCTAGGAAAACCATTTTGTATGCTAGAAAGAGGTACAGTAATTAAATGTAAATATTTTGAAAGTAATAAATAAATAAACTATTAAGACACAATTAAGAATTCTAAATCTTTAAATTTGGGAAGTGTTTTTTTATTATGATACAATATGTTTATTAATTTTTTTAAAAAAATTAAGAATTGTTTGTTTAATTTTATTACTATTTTTTTAAATTTGATCAGAGAGAGAAAGGGAAAGTGAGAAAGCAAACCACTAGGTCTAAGATTCAAACCAGAGTCAGCCATGTGGGAGTCCAGCATCTTAACTGCCATGCTGCCTGCCAGTCCTGGTCCAACATATTTAAAAGGAGGGAGAGGCTCACTGAAAGTAGGGTCACAAGATAAGATTTAATTCTCAGCTCTACTCTTTTCTTTTTTTTTTTTTTTTTGGAGAGGTTTTTGCTATAGGGCGCATGCGTTCACCAGAAAGAGAGACAGAAAGCAAGAAATCACCCCCCATGGGGGATGGCCATGCCGCAATCCTTTCTCCTCCATTCTCCTCTCGGGATCTTGGGCATGTACACACACACGCCCGGTGTGAGTTTAAGCTGCCTGGCCCGGGACTCAAACTGCAGTCGACTACATGGGAGTGCAGCGACATAGCCATTATGCTAACTGCTGGTCCCTCAGCTCTACTCTTGATTAGCTTTCTGGCTTAAGCCTATTCTGTCCTTATCTGTAGTACAACAGGTTGGATCAAGATCACTAACATTAATTTTATCATTTAAAATATGATCCCAGAGGCCTGCAGATGGTGGTTACATCATAGTGGTTACATCACTGAACTCTCACACAGCCAATTGCGGTTCGAATACTGGACCCAGTGGCTTTTAAATGGCTTGAAAATCATGCCAGCCGTGTGTGTGTGTGTGTGTGTGTGTGTGTGTGTGTGTACCCCCAAGATCCTGGGAGGAGAATGGAGGAAAAGGGATTGTGGCATGGCCATACCCCCTGGGATGGAGGTGATTTCTCACATTCCCTCACTGTCTGTCTCTGTCTCTCTCTCTCTCTCTGGAGAAGGCACACACCCTAAGGCAAATAAAATATCATTCCAGATAACTCAAAAATAAGATCTTAACTTATCCTTATTGTCTTATAACTTATTCAAATAATAGGACAAAGAAATAAACATATGGTCCATACCCAGGTGAAAAAGTTAAAACACAGGAAAGCTCTCTACTATAAAACAGCCATCACTGATTTGGCTCTGCTAGAGTTAGAGAGAAAAACAATACTGTCAGAAAAATATCGTACACAGCTGAGATTATAGAGATTTGGTTCAACTTTCTGCACTCATTTGACTAACAGATGGTATTGAAAACCTAAGTACAGGTCTCTGAAGGTGGAAAAGAGAAGAACATAAAAGTTTAGAGCAGTTGTTTTAGTTCAGTTCTGCCAGAATCACCATAACAAGTACTATGTGCTGTTTCAGATATCAAGAGCCTTTACCTAGTGCTTTACCAAATGCTGTTATATTTGGCCCTGGAAGATTTATTATAGGTTAAGTCCATTCAGCTAATAGGTTATTTGTGGAGAAGGATCTACCAATAGTAGAAACAACTTTTACCCTCACTTTTCTACTACCTGACATGACTATTATTCACACAGACTATAGGTGTCATTATTTGCAATTCACCGCTAGCTACTCTAGGGAAAACCAAAAAAGTATTATCACGGTCCCTGTACCCACCAGCTGTCAAAAGGTGACAGTTGAGTAGATCATGCAAATTTGAAGACCGTTGCATTACATTATTAAATTCTTACCAGTTTTTCTGTCCAATTTAATTGCCTTTAGGTCCTTTGTCTCATAGCTAACAGGTATAAAACAGAAAGGTTCATTTGTGAAGTATTAGAAAAAGGCATCCTAAAGAGCTAATCCAATTGATGGTTGTAAGAGGAAAACATACGGAACAGGAGGTTACCAAGATCTGTGAGTTTCACACTCCTCCAAGCTCTAGCTCACTTGCGGGACGGCAGATACCTTGTTCCAAGCACACACTGAAGCCTAACATCCCTTTGACAGAATAAACTGTATTCCGGGGCTCTATTTCTCAGGGTTGGTTTATCTAGAACTGTCTGGTAAAGATGGTTGGATTAGGGTGATAAGGCAACTGGGTTACTGGTTTTACCAAAATATTTATAAAGCTAATGAGCTGTTATGAATAGGGTCCACCCCCGTATTAAACTGGAACAATTCTTGAAAACCTTAAAATAATTTTAACAGTATACGAATCAAAATTAAATACTAAATTTATAAATGAAAGTACTTTGTAAGTTGTTCTATAAATGTTAGGCATGATTAGTATTAATAGTCTTAATGTTTTAAAACCTTTCACATAAAGACCAAACTGGATATTGTCAGATCTCTCTCTCTCTAATAACTCTGAACTCTCTCCTAGCACATTAAATGGTGGTGACTAACCTATCACAGATCACTTACAAGCATGACTACGCAGTTACTCATGTTACACTTCCATCCAATGCCAGCAGATGTGACGTTCGCCTTGTGGGGATCTGCTTTACTTTGTATAGACTAAATGGTGAATCAATTAAGAAAAGGGCACCTTAAAACGATCTTTCAGCCTCCTTTTGAGTTAGGATTCAACTCATTCTATTGGTGAATAACCCAACGATTGCCAAAGTATTCATACTGCTTTCCAAAAAAAAAAAAATCTCAGCACTGGATCATTTGACTATTCACTGAAAAAAATTACACCATACACTTCTGGATGGACTGCAGTTCTAAATGTGAAAGACAATAAAACTCTTAGAGAAAATCACAGACTATCTCTGTGACCTCAGAATATTTAAAGTATCTGCCCTCTTAAACAGGATACAAAAACACTGATCATAAAAGAAAAAAATGATAACTTTGATTATATTATGAATTTCTGTATATCAAACGATAACTTTTTTTTTGAGAGGTTTTTCGCTATAGGGCGCGTGCGCTTGCCAGACAGACAGAGAGAGACATAGAGACAGAAAGCGAGAAATCACCCCCCAGGGGGGATGGTCACGCCGCAATCCCTTCTCCTCCATTCTCCTCTCGGGATCCTGGGCACGCACGCACATGCGCCCGGCGTGAGTTTTAAGCCACCGGGTCCGAGACAGGAACCACGGTCGACTACGTGGGAGTCCAGCGACATAGCCATTATGCTAACTGCTGGTTCCCCCAAACAATAACTTTTTTAAAAGAATTATTTTTTATTTATTCATTTATTTATTTTAATTTGACCAGAGAGAGAGGGAAAGTGAGAAAGCAAGGCACCAGGTCCAGGACTCAAACCACAGACGGCCAAACAGGAGAGTCCAGTGCCTTAACCACCATGCCACCTGCTGGTCCCCAGGATAATGTTAATAGGACAAAATGACAACCTAAGGAAGTGGAAGAAGATATAATGAGAATATATTTGGCAAAGGATGATGAAGAGAATTCTATGCATCAATAAGAAAAATATATAGATCTGGGACCAGCAGTTGGCGTGATGGCTATGTAGCTGGACTACCATGTAGCTGACAGTGTGGTTTGAGTCCCAGACCCGGTGGCTTAAACTCACACCGGGCACGTGTGCGCATGTGTCCAAGATCTCAAGAGGAGAGTGGAGGAGAAGCGATTGTGGTGTGGCCATCCCCCTGGGTGGGTGATTTCTCGCTTTCTATCTCTCTGTCTCTCTCTGTCTTTCTGGCGACTATAGCAAAAACCTCTCAAAAACAAAACAAAAAGAAAAAGAAAAATATATAAATTACTGAAAAAGAAATATTAGGCCAGCCCCACTCAGCAGTGACTGAGTGCTATACAGAAGGAACCAGATCCTTTACATATCTGATTACAGTTTTGGTTCCGGCCCCTGAGACTTGAATAACACACCAGATGTGTGGCATGCATGCCTGGCATCCTGGTGGGATGGAGAAATGGAGGAAAACGAACTGCAGCATGAACGCACTCTATTAGGGGTTGCCATTTCTCTTTTTGGTGAACTCAAGAGCTCCATGGTAATTTAAAAAAAAAAAAAAAGACAAGAAAAGAAAAGAAATACAAACAAAAGACCTGAACTTGTATAACTTTATAAAAGAGAACAATCAAATGGCAAAGCAACCTGAAAAGATGCCCAACCTCATTAGTCATCAGAAAAATGCAAACTAAAACCACAATGTAGGGGCCAGCAGGTGGCGTGGAGGTTAAGGTGCTGGATCCCACATGGCTGGTTGTGCAGTTTGAGTCCTGGACCCAGAGACCTGAAAATCATGCCAGGCACCTGTGCATGTGTGTCCAAAATCCTGAGAGAAGACTAGAAGAGAAAGGATTGTGGTATGGCTACCCCCTCTGGGGGCTGATTTCTCTCTCTCTTTTTCTCTCTCACTTTATCTCTCTATGATGTGCACACATGCCCTATAATAAAAACAACCCCCCCCCAAAAAAAACAAAACAAAACAAAAAAACTACAATGTGGGCCAGCCTATGCTATGGTGATTAAGATGGTTGAATCCCATGGCCAACTGCACAGTTCAAATTCTGGAACTGTGGCTTGATGAACATGCAAGGCACATGTGTATGCATGCCTGCAATCCCAAAGGAGGAAGAAATGGAGGAGAAAGGGACTGTAGTGTGACCACTCCCCATGGTGGGTGCCTTCTCACTTCTCCAACATCCCCTCTTCTGATGGACTAAAACAGATTATAAGAAAAATGGAATATGTTAGGTTAAGATGCATCCCATAGGCCTATCTCACCCAGCCCATAGAACAGAGTAAAAAAAAACAAGGATTTAACAAACACGCTGTTCTGCATCTGTAAAGTGCTTGTGTTACAGCCTTGCCAGAAACTTTAACAACTCTTGCAGCACTTCCTCCCTCACAAGTCTTCCTCCCTTTGAAAACCCCTGCTCCACCCTTTGCAGACTCTTCCCCAAAGTTTGGAAATTCCCTTGTGGTTTTTGAGCTTAAATGCGCTGCAAAGCTGTGGGTCTGGGCTGTCATCCTAAAAATGCTGCCCTGCCAGTGGCAGAGGTGACAGCTCCTAGCCAGGGTGGCAATCTCTGGCCAGGAATAAAGACTCTTACAACTAATTTCTCAATCTTCATAATATCTCGCACCACAACACTCTCTCTCTGGCTTTCTCTGGTGAGTGCATGTGTCCTCTGGTAAAATTAAAAGCAAAACAAAACCACAATGTGCTGTCACTCTACACCCATCAGAACATCTAAAATTTAGAAGATGTGAAATACCAAATATTGGTGAAGACATGGAGCAACTGGAACTCTCATACACTGCTTGCTCTGGTCTGAACATCTGTGTCCTCTCTAGAATTCATGTCAATACTGAATTTCCAATGCAATAGCATTAAGAGGTGGGGACTTTAGAAGAGGCCATGAGCGCTTCATGAATGGGTTTAAGGACATGGTGACTGGTCCTTCTTTGCCTTTCCACCTTCTAATATATGAAGATAACACTGCAAAAATACATGATCAATGAAATAAACCCTCACCAGACTCTGAGCCTTGATTTCTTGGCCTCCAGAATGATGAGACATTAATTTCTATTATTTGTCATCTATTCTTTCTTTAAGTTTATGTTATTTCACTTATGATAGAGGGGGTGTGCACACAGGAGAGAGACAAGGAGAAACATCCTTGACAGACTCTCATTACACCATGCTCTTCTTCCCCAGCCCTCTAGCTCTTCAGGATCTTGGGTACACGTGCACACACCCAGTATGGTACAGGGCAACTAGGCAGGCGATTCAAACCCAGTCAGCCTGTGGCTTCCAGCACTGTTGGCTACTGAGTGCAGCAGCTAGGCTGGGCCAGACTTTCTATTATTTAAAAACTGCCCATTCTCAGGGCACAAGTGGACTAAGATACTACTGGTATTTGTGGAGCCTGAGAAAAAGTTTATGGAACCCTGACACTGCAACCACTAATCACTGAATGGGTGGCTCTTTCTGAATCAGTATTTAGTCTCTGTCTACTCCATGGACACTTCTAGCACCAAGTCCAGTGGGACCACTATGTGGACCTCTCTGGGGCTGCCTCCTGTGCCTCTACTGGGACTAAGCCTCTCTCCTACCATCTTAGCCACACTAACAATAAAGTTGTCGTAAGTCTGATGAATGAACAAAAAACCTAATAGAATATTTTAGAAAACTGATTGTAATTATGTATTAAAACTGAACACGGAGGGCCAACAGGTGGTGTGGTGGTGAAGGCACTGGATTCCCACATGGCGACTGCAGTTAAGTCCCAGACCTCACTTTCCCTTTCTCTCTCTCTCTAGTCAAATTTTAAAATAATAATAATAAATTAAGTAAATTTTTTTTTCAAAAAATGTACATAGGGGAAGATGCTGGTCAAGTAATACAAAATTTCATTAAGAAGGAATAAGTTCAGGAGATTTTTAAAAAAATTCCTGATAGAATGCACGCACCTACAAAAGAGATAGGGTAACCTCCACAAAATCTGGTCAAGCTGCGATCTCCCTCCTCCAGCTCATCTGGATCTTGGGCACCACACCACGTGCCTGGCATGTCTTCAGGCCAACTAGACTGGAAATTTGAACAATGGTTGCCATGTGGCTTCCAATACTGCAGTGGAGTATGCTATGGAATGCACCATAGAGGTTGGGCCAGGAAAACCATTACGTAACACAGTGACTATAATAACAATGTAACGTATTGGCTTCTAGAGTGCTGATAAGGTTCTATTTCTTGAGCACATGCATAATTTTACATATGAGTGTTACACTTCAATATAAAGTTAAAAAGGAGGAACCACCAGGTGGCATGGTGGTTAAAGGCACTAGACTCCCCCCACATGGCCAACCACAGTTCAAGTCTTGGACCTGGTAGCTTGAAAAATCACACTGGGTACATGTCGTGTGCATGGCCAAAATCCCAAGGGAAGAATGGAAGAGAAGAGAATAAGTCATGAACATCCCCCTTGGAAGGTGATTTCTCACTTTTTCTTTGTCTCTCTTTC
>NW_006159453.1:924105-942313 GCF_000334495.1 Tupaia belangeri chinensis | reverse complement strand
TGTCTCACTGTTTCGTTGTCTCTTTTTCCCTCCGGTGACCCATGGCAAAAAAAAAATCTTAAAAAAAAAAAAGTTAAAAAGGATTACTTTTTCTTGCTGTTTCATGTTTGAGTTCTGGTCTTTCACATAAAAAGTCAGGCCTCCCCCTTCAAGGCAAATAATGAAACCTATTTCAAGCTAATTGTAGATTAACTCTACCCTGGCTCACAGCTCCAGAATGAGAAACCTAGTAACAGTCTAGTAGAAGCTTGCTCTTTTCTGATTTTAAAACATTAAAAGGGTGGGACCAGCAGGTGGCATAGTGGTTAAGAGGCTGGACTCCCATGTGATCAACCATGGTTCAAGTCCCAGACCCAGTGACTTGAAACTCATGCCAGGTATGTGTGTGTGTGCCCTCAAAATCTCGAGAGAATGGAGGAGGAGGTACTGCAGCATGGCCATCCCCCCTGGGGAGGGGTGTAATTATTCACTTTTTGTCTGTCTCTCTCTGGCAAGTGCACATGCGCTATAAAAAATCTCTTTCAAAAAAAAAAACTGAAAAGGCATTAGAAGGGCTGGCAGGTGGCGTGGTGGTTAAGGATGCTGGATTCCCATGTGGCTAACAGTGTCCTGGCTATCCAGAGTCCTGGACTTGGTGGCTTGCTTTCTCACTTTCTCTCCTTCTCTCTCTCTCTGTCCCTCTCTGGTCAAATTAAGATAAATGAACAAAAAATAAAGTTAAAATAAAAGTAAATGTAAAAAACAAAAAGGCATTAGAAGGAAATTATTTCCTTCCTCCCTATCGCCATCGTTTACTTTCAATTATATATAGACCAAACTTCATTACTTACATTATTTCACTAAATTTTCCTAATAATTCCATGAAATATTTTTATTATTTTTATTAATTTATAGTTAAAGGCATTTAGGTCAAATATCATGTAAAAACAGTACACAGAGCCAGGATCTGAGTCCTGGTTTGTCTGACTCCCAGATTCATCTCTCCACCATTTTACACTGCCTCATTGTCATACGGGGGGCACTGCAGCATGGAGTGATGATAATCATCTTTGGCTTTTGCCCACTTAAGGACAGATCTACACAGAATATTTCCCAGACCTGTTATTTATAAAGACCCATAAAGGGACTAGACTGTTAAGTAATGAAAGAAAGGCACCAACACACCAGGGCAGAGAGCACAGGCCAGCAGCAGGGCTATAATCAAAATGTTTGACAGCTCTGAACACCTGGCTAAATGGGACACTGGGTAGAGGTCTCAGCAGACTGGTCCCAAATGAGCCAACAATTCAGACCAAGTATTTATTTACTTAGGCCATAAACAAAGAAACCAGGGCTACACGAGGCAACATAGTAAACATGATTAGTGAGAAGGTTCTCCACTGGGTATAGGCATCTGTGTTTCTTTACATCTCTCTCTCTCTCTCTAGTGTGTATGATTTTTTCAAAAGCTATGCCGATGAGTATTTAATCCAGATGATTTTTATTGAGAGATTTTTGCTATAGGACGTAGGCACTTGCTGGAGAGAAAGACACAGACAGAAAGTGAGAAATCACCCTAGGGAGGATGGCCATGCCACAATCCCTTCTCCTCCATTCTCTCGGGATCTTGGGCACGCATGCACACACGCCAGGTGTGAGTTTAAGCCACTGGGTCCGGGACTCAAACCACGGTCGACTACATGGGAGTCCAGCAACATAGCCATTATGCTAACTGCTGGTATCCCATTATCTTTCATGTAAGGAATTTCAAAGTTTGCTTCTGAACCACTCAACATCAAAGTCTTTTAAAATTTCTATGTCAGAAGCCATTAGGTGGCATGGTGGTTAAGGCATTGGACTCCCACTAGTCCATCATAGTTTGAGTCCTGATCCCAGCAGCTTGAAAATCATGTGTGCAGGGAACCAGCAGTTAGTGTAATGGCTATGTCACTGGACTCCCACGTAGTCGACCGCGGTTCGCGTCCTGGACCCGGTGGCTTAAAACTCACGCCGGGCATGTGTGCGTGCGTGCCCAAGATCCCGAGAGGAGAATGGAGGAGAAGGGATTGCGGCGTGACCATCCCCCCTGGGGGGTGATTTCTCACTTTCTGTCTCTATGTCTCTCTCTGTCTGTCTGGTGAGTGCATGTGCCCTATAGGCAAAAAAAGAAAAAAAAGAAAATCATGTGTGCATGGGTACCTAAAATCTCAAGAGGGGAATGAAGATGGGATTGTAGTGTGGCCATCCACCCTTGTGGGGGCAGGTGTGCGATTTCTCATTTTTCCTCTCTTTGCCTCTCTTTGGCAAGTGCAGGCACCCTATGGCAAAAAGCTAAAAAAAAAAAAAAAAAAAAATTAAAAAAAAATTAAATGTAATTTTTCAAAAAAAAAAAAAAAATTTTCTGAACCCTGGAGGAAAAAAATAAAAAAAAAAAAAAAAAAAAATTGAAAAAATATTAAATGTCATTCTTCATAACAGAAAGAAAATATACTGGGACAGTGAATGTGTAATGGTTACACTGCTGGATTCCCAAATAGTCAAGCGTGGTTTGAGTCCTGGACCTGGTGGCTTAAAACTTACACTGGGTGTGTATGTGTAAAAATCCTGAGAGAATACAGGAGAAGAGACTACAGCATGGCCATAATGCTGGGGGTTGATTTCTCACTGTCTCTCTCTCTCTCTCTTCAGTGAGCGCATGTGCCCTATAGCAAAAATCTCTCTCTCTCCAAAAAAAAAGATATATATATATATATATATAGTTACCAATACTGTAGAACTCTGCATCTAAAGAGTATGTTAGACTTTTTAATGTAGTCATAATCTTAAATTATGAACTAGAGGGACTAGCAGATGGTACAGTTGTTATGTTACTCGACTACCACATAGGTGACTGTGGTTCAAGTCCCAGAGCTGGAGGCTTAAGACTTAACGCTGGGTGCATGTGCATGTGTGCTCAAGATCCCAAGAGGAGAATGGAGGAGAAGGGATTGAAGAGTGGCCATCCCCTCTAGGGGATGATTTCTCACTTTCTCTCTGTCTCACTGGTGAGTACATGTGCCCTCCGGAGCAAAAACAATCTCTCTAAATTAAAAAAAATGATGAATGAAGATATGGAGGTCCCACTTGCACCCCTCCCAACACCTAGAGGTGAAGCAGCTTCGTTGGTGGTTCTATAATTTCCACAACCTCCCTAGCCGAGTGTTTGAACCTACACTCTCACACCTGCTGGAGGGCTTGGATAAAGGGTGTCCCATCTGTAGATACATATTTCCTAACTCGCCTCTAAAAGTGTTATAAAAGTACTGGGAAAGAGCAACATAGGAAAATCCACATATTGCTATCTTTAGTAAATACACATTTTATCCATTTATGTCTTCATTTTGCTATTCTATCTAGGCCCTTTCCTCAAATAAAAATGCAAACTGTTTTCTTTTTTAAATTTTTGCCAGAGAGTGTATGTACCAGAGAGAGAAAGAGAGAGCCAGATAAAGAAAGGAAGAAAGCACTCCCCTGAGGAGAAAGGTCCCCCCACAATTCCTTCTCCATCTCTCTCTCCAATCCCTTCGCCTCCAATTCTCCCTTTACTTGGGGTTTTGGACATACACACACATAAACCTCGAGTGTTTTTTAAGCCACTGGATCTGGGACTTAAACTGCAGGGTCAGCCATGTGGGATCCAACTGCCTTAGCCACCAGGCCATGGAGTCAGCCTGTAAACTTCTTTCTTATTCAAAGATACACAAAAATATTAGAAGAACCTTTTTCATATAACATTTTAAAATGCACCTGTGGCCATCCCCCATGGCATGGTAGTTAGCACTATACATAGGGATCCATATCTCACATGGCCCACATGGTTCAAGAGTCTTGGCCCCAATGGCTTGAAAAAACACACTGAGGGGACCAACAGGTGGTGTGGTGGTTAGGGGCGCTAGACTCCCATGTGACCAACCATGGTTTGAATCTTGGACCTGACAGCATGCTTTCTCACTTTCTCTCTCTCTCTCTTACTCTGTCCCTCTCTGGTCAAATAAAAATAAATAAATAAATGTATAAATAAAGTTAAGTAAAAGCAATTCTAAAGAAAAGCAAAAACGAACAACACATTAGGCACATATGCATGCACACCCCAAATCCTGACAGGACAGAGAAATGGAGGATAAAGGATTGCAGCATGACCCATCCCATTGGGGTGTACTTTCTCTCTCCCCCATCCCCATTCCCTGGAGAGTGTGCACTCTCCTTGACAATTAAAAAAATAAATAAAAACAATAGGGGACACCAGGTAGCAAAGTGGTTAAAGTGCCGGACTCCCAGGGACCAGAAGGTGGTGCAGTGGTTAAGACGCTGGACACTTCCACATGGCCAACAACAGTTCAAGTCTCAGGTCTGGTGGCTTGCTTTCTCACTTTCTTTCTCTCACTCTCTCTGTTTCTGTCTCTTGTCAAATTAAAGTAAATGAATGAATAAATAAAATTAAATAAATAATTCTTTAAAAAAAAAAAGTGCTGGACTCCCACATAGTCAATCACAGTTGGATTCCTAGACACAGCAGCTTGAAACTCATGCCAGAAGTCTTTGTGTGTGTGCCCAAGATTCCAAAAGGAGACTAAAAGAGAGGGGTCTGAGGTGTTGCCATCCCCCCAGGGAGTGATTTTTTGCTTTCTGTCTCTCTGGCAAGGGCATGCACCCTATAGTGAAAATCTCTTTAAAAAATAAAATAAAATAAAAACAACAACAATTTAAAAAAATAAGTGGTTAAGGTATCCAGAACCCACATGGCCAACTGCAGTTCAAATTCTGTCTCCAGTGGCTTGAAAAATATGCCAAGCCCATGTGCATGTGTGCCCAAAATCCTGAAAGGATGGAAAAATGGAGAAAGAGGCTGTGGCATGACCACGCCCCACTAGAGGGTGCTTTCTCCTCCCTCGCTCCCTCTCTGTCAAGTGCATGTGCCTTCGGGCAACTAAAAACAAAATGCTCCTATTTATTTATTGAAACTGGAAAAAAAATGCGTAACTTTGTAGTTTATTACAACATCCATTTATTACATGACGACAATTTTTTCAAAATTTGCACTTTATTTTATTTATTTTGAGAGATTTTTGCTATAGAGCATACATATATGCTCACCAGACAGAGTGACAAAAAAACAAGAAATCACCACCCCAGGAGAGATGGCTATGCCACAGTTCCTTTTTTTCCATTCTCCTCTTGGGATTTTGGGCACACACACACACACATGCCCAGCCTGAGTTTCAAGGCCCTGGGTCTGGGACTCGAACCACTGTTGGCACATAAAAGTCAGTGCCTTACCACTATGCCACCTGCAGGCCCCCAATTTTGCATGTTCAACAATTTGTTAACATAATGAATGTGTTAGCTCTCAATAAGGAAAAGAAATATGTTGATTCCTCCAAGATAACTCATAAACATATAAATAGATAATTAGTTTAAAAGGGAAAATTGACTATTTTGCTCATTTGACTTCAATAGGCAGGCGTCAAACATAGAAAGCCATAACGTGTTTTTTGGGGTCAGAAGGTGACATAGTGGTTAAGGGTGCTGGACTCCCACATGGCTAACTATGGTTCAAGTCCTGGGCCTGGTGGCTTGGTTTCTCACTTTCCTTCTCTCTCTTCTCTCTCTCTCTCTCTGTCCCTCACTGGTCAAATTAAGTAAGTAAATAAATAAATTATTTATTAAAAATAATTATTTTATTTTTAACTTCGTTTCTTATTATTTTCTACTTTGGGGGGTGGGGGAAGAGGGAGTGAGAAAGGAAGCCACCACCAGGTCCAAGGCTTGAGCTATGGTTGGCCAGGTTGGAGTCCAGCACCTTTAACCACCATGCCACCTGCCAGCCCTTAAAATAATTCTTAAAAAGAAAAGAAAAAGAAAGAAAGCCACAATGTGTTTTTTGAAAGTCATTCCAAAATTTATAATTTTTGGATATCATACTAACTTATGAGGAAGTCAAAGTAGTCCTCTCTCAATAGTGAATTAATTCTCTTAGAATTGTTATTAGAGAGGTAGGGAAAACTTGTTCTTTATCCATCATCATCATCGTCTTGAACCAGTAAATGAAAAGATAAGGTTCAGAAAGAAAAAGGGGCTTGATGCAAGTCAAATGCCATACTTAAAATCTCATGCTAAAGAATATTACTCATGGCTTAATGGTTATGTCACTGGATTCCCACATGGCCAACCATAGTTAAAGTCATAGACCTGGAAGCTTGAAACTCACGCTGGACATGTGTGCATATGTACCCCAAATCCTGAAATAAAATTGGAGAAGAATTGCGTGGCCATAGCAAAAGTCTCTCCTAAAAAAAAAAAAAAAAAAAAAAAAAAAAGAGGGACTAGCAGTTAGCATAATGACTATGTTATGACTATGTTGCTGGACTCTCCCATGTAGTCAACCATGGTTCAAGTCCTGGACCTGGTGGCTTAAAACTCACTCAGGGCGCATGTGTGTGCGTGTGCACCCAAGATCCTGATTGGAGAATGGAGAAGAAGAGGCTGCGGAATGGCCATCCCCCAGGGGGTGATTTCTTGCTTTTTTTCTCTCTCTGTCTTTCTGGCTTGCACACACAACCCTATAGCAAAAGCCTCTCCAAAAAAACAGAAAAGAAAAAGAAAACAACACAAAACAAGAACATTACTCATCATATAGCAGCAGAATTATTTCTACTTTTATTTAACTTCAAAATTACTTCAATAAAAATACTTGCTACATTAAGACATTTATAACTCAATACTCTTATTTTGTATAGTTAATTTCTATCACCTTTGGGTAGGGAAATCTACATAATATAATGACTTTTACATCCACTTGGTAGATCTAGGCTTTTTTTACATTAATCTGATTTAATAAGATCTATTTTAGGTTAATTAATCATCAGAGATACAAATTCCTTAATAAGGCAGTCAGCAGTATTTTTAAAAATTAATCAAAATATTCATAAATCATGTGAAGCAATGTACTAGTAAGACCAAAATACCTCACTTTCTTCTTCTATTTGTAGCCTTCAAAAGTTTAACTCTCTGGGGAACCAGCAGTTAGCGTAATGGCTATGTCGCTGGACTCCCACGTAGTCGACCGCGGTTCGCGTCCCGGACCTGGTGGCTTAAAACTCACGCCAGGCGCATGTACGTGAGTGCCCAAGATCCCGAGAGGAGAATGGAGGAGAAGGGATTGCAGCATGACCATCCCCCTGGGGGGGTAATTTCTCGCTTTCTGTCTCTATGTCTCTGTCTGTCTAGCGAGCGCATGTGCCCTATAGCAAAAACCTCTCCCTCCCCCCAAAAAAAAGTTTAACTCTCTGCTTCCTTACCTTCCCAAATGTCCCCTCGACCCTATGATACCCCTTTTCTCTACATTCCTTTCCTCTATCGACAAAAAAAATCAGGGAGCCAGTAGGTGGTATGGTGGTTAAAGGCGCTGGACTCCCACATGGCCAACCATGGTTTTAGTCCTGGGCCTGGTGGCTTGCTTTCTTACTTTCTCACTTTTTCTCTCTCTTTCTCTCTCTCCCCCCCCATCTCTGGTCAAATTAAAAATAAACAAAATAAATAAAATAATTTTTTAAAAAAGAAAATATCAGACATAGTTTAGTTGTATCAAATGTCTGAAATTCATTTACCCAATAACTACTCCCACAAGTACTTGTATAGTAAGCTGGCTAATGGTGAAACGGAAGGCTTCATTTCCTAATTAAGGAGATTGGGACATCATCAAGTACATACTGAGATTTTCTTTTGGGGTGAGGCGGGGGGCAGGGTAGAAATAGGAAATCTGAACCCAAGCATTATCTAAAGGTAAATTTGGGCCAGCCAGTAGCATGATGGAAGGTGTCTAGATCCCACATGGCCAACTGCATGATTTGAGTCCCAGATCTGGCAGCTTGAGAAATATGCCAGGCATGTGTGCATATGTGGCCAAAATCCTGAAGGGAGAGAGAGATGGAGGAGAAAGTATTGTAGCGTGATCATTCCTCATGTTGGGGGGGAACATGCTCTCCCTCTCTCTATCATTCTCTCTCTTACCCCCTGTGAGTACACACGCCTTTTGGCAAATTTATTTTTATTTTTTTGAAGAATTATTTAACTTTATTAATTATTTTATTTTATTTTGACCAGAGAGAGACAGAGTGAGAAAGAGAAAGAGGGAGTGAGAAAGCACAATGCTAGGTCCAGGACTCCCTCTGCAGTTGGCCATGTGGGAGTCCAGTGCCCTTAACCATCATACCACCTGCCAGCCCCCCTCTGGCAAATTTGAAACATAATAAATATATTTTAAATAACAGTAAACTTGGCAAGGTCTTTTTTTTTTTTTTTTTTTTTTTTTTGGAGAAGTTTTTCGCTATAGGGCTTACCAGACAGACAGAGAGAGACATAGAGACAGAAAGCGAGAAATCATCCCCCAGGGGGGATAGCCACGCTGCAATCCCTTCTCCTCCATTCTCCTCTCGGGATCTTGGGCACGCAAGCACACGCGCCTGGCGTGAGTTCTAAGCCACCAGGTCTGGGATGCAAACTGCGGTCGACTACGTGGGAGTCCAGCAACATAGCCATTACGCTAACTGCTGATTCCCAAGTCTTTTAAGGTTATTGCTGGGGATGGAGATGACTTTGCACTTGTCTTTCTGCCTCCCTAACAGAGATACCAGACACAACTCTCTTGTGCCCCTCTCTGCCACCTGCCTTTTCATCTCTTGCCTGCTTAGAGCACAGCTATTGAGCACATCTGTTTGAACACTCTCTGATTTGAAAAGCAGGCATTAAGGCTGAGCCACCTAGCACAGTGCCAATACTAGCTCCCTGTAGCACTGGAAGCCACATGGCAAATGGAGTTCAGATCCCCAATGAGTCTGAAAAACACACCAGGCACCCATGTGGGCACCCAGGATTCTGAAGGGCTGGACCAGGGCAGGAGAAAGCAGCTCATGGCATGACAAGGCTCGGTTGTGAGTGCTTCTATAACACCTTTCTCTCTCAGTGCACATACAAGCCCGTCTATTATTTTTAAAAATTACATTCAATCGGGAACCAGCAGTTAGCGTAATGGCTATGTTGCTGGACTCCCATGTAGTCGACCGCGGTTCAAGTCCCGGACCCGGTGGCTTAAAACACGCCGGGCACGTGTGCGTGCGTGCCCAAGATCCCGAGAAGAGAATAGAGGAGAAGGGACTGCGGCGTGACCATCCCCCCGGGGGGTGATTTCTCGCTTTCTGTCTCTCTGTCTCTGTCTGGCTGGCGCGCCCTATAGTGAAAATCTCTCCAAAAAAAAAAAAAATTACATTCAAGGCGAGGGACCAGCAAGTGATGTGGTGATTAAGGCACTGGACATTCCTACATGTCCGACCATGGTTCAAGTCCTGGACCTGGTGGGTTGGTTTCTTCACTTTCCTTCTCTCTCTTTCTCTGGTCAAATGAAGATAAATAAATGAATAAATAAAATTAAATTTAAGAAAATCATATTTAAGGCCAATAACTTGACCTTACACAGTACAAAACATCTTCCTATCTAATTAATGGATTCTTGGTGCTATAATCCCACCCTTCAAAGAATCCTAAGTTCTTTTTTTTTTTTTTTTTGGAGAGGTTTTTGCTAAAGGGCATGTGCGTTCACCAGAAAGACAGAGAGAGATAGAAAATGAGAAATCACCCCCTAGGGGGATGGCCACGACGTAATCCCTTCTCCTCCATTCTCCTCTTGGGATCTTGGGCACGTATGCACATGTACTTGACGTGAGTTTAAGCCACTGGATCCGGGACTCAAACTGCAGTCAACTACATGGGAGTCCAGTGACATAGCCATTATGCCAACTGCTGGTCCCAGAATCCTAAGTTCTTTAATATTTCAAATTTAATATTCCTCTAGAAATTAAGATTCTGATTTCTCAAAAAGTGTCCTTTTAGAGTACAGTCCCTTCCCTCTTGGGATCATTATGGTATTAAATCTAGCATATTTGTCTGTGAATCTCCAAAAATAATTTAAAAACTATATACTCCCTTATATATTTTTAAGTTGTCATCTAAAATTTTTCACTATAATATAAAATAATTACAAAATAATTCCTAACATATTGTGAGCACTGATATTTTAAGACAGCACTTAAAGGTATCAAATGGAATTTAAACTCTATTATGAATTTGATATCCACCATCATTCATTAAAAAAAAAAATGATGAGCAAATAATTCCAAATGGTCAGAAATTTTACATCTAATTTTTGTTATTGTTGTTTTTGTTTTTGCTATAGGGCATATATATACTTGCCAGAGACAGAGAGACAAAGAGAGAGGGAAAATGAGAAATTACTCCCTAAACAATCCCTACTCCTTCATTTTCCTCTCGGGGTTTTAGGCACATATGCATGTGTTTTCAAGCCGCTGGGTCCAAGACTTGAACCGCCCAGGCAGCCATGTGGGATCCAGCCACCTGAACCTCCAGGCCATCTGCTGGCCCACATCTCTCATTTTTTTATCCTGACCTTATTTTCCTTTCTACTTTTATCGTTGGTTTATCTATTGTTTTAACTTTGAATTTTATAAATTCACAAGAAAGTGCTAAGAAATGTGCAGGGAGGTTCCAAGAGCACTTCATTCACCATTCTCTAACATTAACATTCTAACAACTGTTCAACATCAAAACTAGGATGCTGACAACTGAACAATCCAGAGTTATTCAGATTTCACCAGATACACTAGGTGTCTTCAAAATGTTTGTTGAAAGTGCATATTATGAAAAAACTATGAATAGTTTTCAAAATTTTTCCCACCGAAATAAACTTGTCTTTAACTTCCTCTTTGACTAACTTTTCAAAGTCCTCTTGTATGGACACTCATTTGTGTGTGTGTGTGTGTGTGTGTGTGTGTGTATCTCTATGCAGTTTTACTGCATGTGTAACTTCATGTAACCCTACTGCAACCAAGACACTTAACTGTGCTACAACCACGAGATTCCTTAATACCACCCCTTTACAACTATGTCCTCCCCCTCCCAGCCCTTTCTCTATCTTCTGGCAGTGACTGATCTGTTTTCCATTCCTGTAATTATGTTATTTCATGAATGTTAAATACTTGGAATCAGGCAGTATATCTCCTTTAAAAAACATTTTTTTAAAATTGTCAGGATGCACTTGTGCTCGCCAGAGAGAGGGAAGACATGCCCCCAATGAGGCATGGTCACATCACAATCCGTTCTCTTCCTTCTCAGCTGAGTTGGGACACACGTGCATATGAGCCCAGCATGTTTTTAAAGCCACTCAGACTGGGACTGAAACCACAGTCTGCTATATGGGATTGAGATCTCCATGCACAGCACTTAACCACTGCACTATGGGCCCGCTGCAATATGTATCCTTCAGAAACTAGATCTTTATTCAGCATAATTTCCTGGAGGTTCATCCAAGTAACTACCTATATCAATAGTTCATTCTTTTTATTGCTGAGTAGTATCCCCCATATGAACCCAACAGTTTGTCCACTGAAGGATATACAGATCATTTCCAGTTTGGGGCTGTTACAAATAAAGCTGCTATAAACATATGTGGATAGGTTTGCTTGGTCTGCCATAACAAAATACCAGACTAGGTGGCTTAAACCATAAAACGTATTTTCTTTCTTTCTTGTTTTTAATTTGTCAGAGGGCACTTGTGCTCACCAGAGAGGGAGAGTGTGTGAGAGTGAGAAAGCATCCCACATAGGCTGACTACCATGCAATCCCTTCTCCATTTCTCCCTCTTCTTGGGACTTGGGCACGCATGCCACACGCCTAGCATGTCTTTCAAGCCGCTGGGTCCAGGGCTCAAACTGCGTAGTCAGCCATTTAGGATCCAGTTGCTTTAACCACCATGCCATAGGCTGGCACACAGAAATGTATTTACATTTCTTTTTTTTTAATTTTTAATTATTTAATTCCATTTGTTGTTATTATTTTGTAATTTGACCAGAGAGAGACAGAGAGAGAGAGGGAAAGGGAAAAAGCAAGCTGCCAGGTTCGGGACTTGAACCACGGTCAACCATGTGGGAATCCAGTGCCTTTAACCACAATGCCACCTGCTGGCCCCAATGTATTTTCTTTTTTAAAAAAGAATTATTTAGGGGAACCAGCAGTTAGCGTAATGGCTATATCGTTGGACTCCCACGTAGTCGACCGCGGTTCGCGTCCCGGACCTGGTGGCTTAAAACTCACGCCTGGCGCGTGTGCGTGCGTGCCCAAGATCCCGAGAGGAGAATGGAGGAGAAGGGATTGCAGCATGGCCATTCCTCCTGGGGGGTGATTTCTCGCTTTCTGTCTCTCTGTCTCTCTCTGTCTTTCTGGCGAAAGCCTGTGCCCTATAGCAAAAACCTCTGGAAAAAAAAAAAAGAATTATTTTATTTATTTATTTATTTAAATTTCAGGACTCAAACTGTGGTCGGCCATGTGGGAGTCTAGTGCCTTTAATCATCATGCCACCTGCTGGCCCCAATATGTATTTTCCTATAGTTCTGGAGGCTGGAAGTCTAAGATCAAGGTACAAGTATGGTCAGATTCTAAGCGTTCTCTTTCTGGTTCACAGCTACTTTCTGCACCCTTACATGGTACAAGTGTGCACACAAGAGTGTAAGCAAACACGTCTAGAATTATGAGATCAGGGTGCAAGCATGGCCGGTTCTGTTGAGAGTTCTCCTCCTGGTTTGCAGATGGCTACTTTCTCTTTTCTCTTACACTATAGAAAGATAGACAGAGAGAGGGTGCAAGCACATATATACATGAGTCCGTGCCTTTTCTTACAGGGGCACTAATCTCAACATATGGGCCCCACCATGACCTCGTCTAAAGGTAATTATCTCTCAAAGGCCCCACCTCCAAATACCATCCCATTGGCATTAGGACTTTAACACATGAATTGTACATAGGTCAGTTCATACTAGTACGTTTTCATTTATCTGGGATACATGTCCAGAAGTTTAATTGTTGAGTTATATGGTAATTGCATGTTCAGGTTTTATTTATTTAAATTTCCCGAAGGCGAGCCAGAGACAGAGAAAGAAAGCACTCACTCACAATGGGACACAGTAATGCCGAAATCAATCCCTTCTCCATTTTTCCATCCTGTCGGGATTTTGGATACACATGCACATGCACCTGGTATGTTTTTCTAACCACTGGGGCTGGGATTCGAACTTCAGTTGGCTATGTGAGACCCAGCTTCATTAACCATTAAGCCACAGAGCAAGTCCATGCATGTTCAGCTTTTAAAAAAACTGCCAAATTGTTTTCCATAGCTGTATCACTTTACCTCAGAGTGTGAGATATGCTGTTTCTCTATATACCTGCTAGCATTTGGTCTTGTCACACTATTCTTCATTTTAGGCATTCTGATATTTCATTGTGGCGTTGATTTGCAATTCCCAAAGTGCTAATGAGCTTAAACATCTTTTCATCCATGCTTAATTTGTCATCTGTTTATCATCTTTGGTAAAATGTCTGTGCATGTCTTTTTCCCATTTTCTAATTCAATTATTTATTTTTTTATATCTGAGTGAGAATTCTTTATTCTAGAGACTAGTCTCAGATACGTGGTTTGCAAATATATCTTTCCTGTTTATAACTTGTCTTTTCATTCTTTTAACAGGACCTTTTTTCTTTTCTTTTCTTTTCTTTTTTTTTGTGGGGGGGGGAGTTTGCCTTAGGGCACATGCACTAGCTGGAGAGAGAGAGAGAGATACAGTGAGAGGGAAAGTGAGAAATCAATCCTGGGGCACATGGCTATGCCGCAATCCCTTCTCCTCCACTCTCTTGGGATCTTGGGTATACATGCACACATGCCCAGCATGATTTTGAAGCCACCGGTTCTAGGACCCAAACCTCAGTCGACTATGTGAGAGTCTGGCGATGTAACTGCTACACCATCTGCTGGTCCCCAGGTTCTTTTTTTAATGTGTTGTTTTTTCCTTTCCTTTTTTTAATTGCCAGAGGTCAGGTGCACTTGCCAAATGTGTATAGAGAGCGCGCGAGAGAGAAAGCACTCCTCAACGGTATAGTATTTTTGTAGTACTGCAATACTTTTCCTCCATCTCTCTATCCCATCAAGATTTGGGGAGTTGGGAGGAGACGGGAGTGACTTTAGAGTGCCGTCGCCACCAAGAGCCTCCTCAACAAGCCCAAGAGTGAGATGACTCCAGAGGAGCTGCAGAAGCGGGAGGAGGAGGAGGAATTTAACACGGGTCCACTCTCTGTGCTCACGCAGTCAGTCAAGAACAACACCCAAGTACTCATCAACTGCCGCAACAACAAGAAACTCCTGGGCCGTGGGAAGGCCTTCGACAGGCACTGCAACATGGCGCTGGAGAACGTGAAGGAGATGTGGACTGAGGTTCCCAAGAGTGGCAAAGGCAAGAAGAAGTTCAAGCCAGTCAACAAGGACCGCTACATCTCCAAGATGTTTCTGCGTGGGGACTCGGTCATCGTGGTCCTGCAGAACCCACTCATCGCTGGCAAAGAGAGGCTCTTCCCCACTGTCAGAATGTACTCCCTGTCCTACCAAGACCTGTCCTTTGTAATGGGAATAATGAAATCCTGTTTTTTTTTTTCTTTTTTTTGGAGAAGTTTTTGCTATAGGACGCATGCGCTCCCCAGACAAACAGAGAGAGACAGAGAGACAGAGAGACAGAAAGCGAGAAATCACTCCCCGACGGGGTGGCCACGCCACAATCCCTTCTCCTCCATTCTCCTCTCGGGATCTTGGGCACGCACACACACGTGCCCGGTGTGAGTTTAAGTCACCAGGTCTGGGACTCAAACCACGGTGGACAACGTGGGAGTCCAGCGACATAGCCATTATGCTAACTGCTGGTCCCAAAATCCTGTGTTTTTCTAAAAAAAAAAAAAAAAGAAAAAAAAAAAAGATTTGGGGAGTTCACACTCACATGCTCCAGAGTGTCTTTTAAGCCCCTGGGGTCAGGATTCAAACCACAGTCAGCCACCTGGGATCCAGTTCCCTATGCACTGCAGCACTATTGGGCAGGCTCAAGGTTTTTATTTTTGCCAACGGATATCCAATAGCCTCAGCACCTTTTATTAAATAGGCTATTCTACCTTTACTGAATTGCTTTTGCTCCTTTTTCAAAAAACGAATTAGCTTATTTATGTAACTCTTTCTGGGCTATCTACTGTATCCCATTGATCCGTGTATTCATTCCTCTGCCAGTACCAAACTATCTTGATTTATATAGCTAAACAGTAAGTCTTAACACTGGGAAAGGTGATTCCTTCTACACAAATTATTTTTTTAAAGAATTATTTATTTAATTTTTACTGTTCATTTTATTTTACTTTACTTTATTAGTCATTCATTTATTTTTATTTGACCAGAGAGAGACACAGAGAGGGGGGAGGTTAGAGGGAGAAAGTGAGAAAGCAAGATACTAGGACTTGAACCGTGGTCAGCCATATGGGAGTATCCAGCACCTTAACCACCATGCCACCTGCTGGTCCCTCACAAATTATTATTTTTTAAAGTATTATTTTATTTAACTTTATTTATTTATTTATGTTCTAATTTGACCAGAGAGGGACATAGGTTTTTGTTCTTTCGGTTTTTTTTTGTTGAGGTTTTTGCTATAGGGTGCATGTGCTTGCCAGAAAGACAAGAGAGACAGAAAGTGAGAAATCACCCCCCGGGGGGGATAGCCAAACCACAAATGCCTTCTTGTCCATTCTCCTCTTGGGATCTTGGGCATGCACGCACACGTGCCTGGCGTGAGTTTTAAGCCACCGGGTCCAGGACGTGAACCGTGGTCGACTGCATAGGAGTCCAGAGATCAGAGAAGGACATAGTGACAAAGAGAGAGAAAGAGAGAGAAAAAGAGAGAGAGAGAGAGAGAGAGAGAAAGTGAGCCACCAGGTCCAGGACTCAAACTACGGTTGGCCATGTGGGAGTCCAGCACCCTTAACCACCAGGCCATCTGCAGACCCCCACAAATTATTTTTAATGCAATACATATTGGGGCCAGCAGGTGGTGTGGTGGTTAAGGTGCTAGACTCCCACATAGTCAATGGTAGTTCAACCTGGCAGCTTGCTTTCTCATTTTCCTTCTCTCTGTTTCTCTGGTCAAATTAAATTAATTAATGAATTAAATTAAACAAATTATTTAAAAAATGGAATAACTCTTACGTTTAAAAGTCTTTTTTGACTACTATATTCTATTTTCTTCAACAATCTATCCACAAATTAAAAATAAATTCCTCTTTATTTTCTGTAATAGCAACTTCAAGTCTTTTTTTGTTTTTTTGAGAGAGAGATTTTTGCTACAGGGCACATAAACTCACCGGAGAGAAAGAGAGAGAGAGAGACAAAAAGTGAGAAATCATCCCCTGGGGAGATTGCCATGTCATTAGCCTTTTTCCTTCATTCTCCTGGCAGGATTTTGGACACACACACACACACACACACACACACACACACACACACCCAGCATGAGTTTTGAGCTGCTGAGTCCAGAACTCAAACCACCATTGGCCACGTGGGAGTCCAGCAGCTAACTATTACGCCACCTGCTGGCCCCAGATGTCAAGTCTTAAGAATTTATGTTTGTGTTCTCTTTGCAAATATTATTACTACCCAATCAATTAAAATATAGATACACTGTGGTTCGGCCAATGGCAAAGTAGTTAAGGCAGCAAGATCCCAAATGGGTGACCACACTGTTCGAGCAGGCTATTTAAAAAACAAGTCAGGAGAGTCTGCATGCATGCCTAAAATTCTAAGAGGAGAATGAAGAGCAGGGATTGTGGCACGGCCACTCCCACAGGGAATGTCTGTCTGTTTCTCTCTTGCTCTCTTTCTAGCAAGCACTTATACCCTACAACAAAATGAAAAAATAAAATAAATAGGACTCAGCTTCAATTCTTTTTTTTAAATTAAAAAAAAATTTTTTTTTTTTAAATAATGATGGGAACAGGGGAGAGAGAACGAGGGAGGGATGGATGGTGGGGGAGACAGAGACAGCAGACTTTTTTTCAGAAGGGTCTTGTCATGTACCCCAGCCTCCAGCTGGCTGGGACCACAGGCCTGGGCTGCACTGCCGTGACTGACTGGCATGTTGAGGTTGGTCCTGGCCTGTCATGTGACTCTAGCATCGCACAGTGTTGCCCCATTGCCTGTGCCACTAAGGCTGGGACTCAGCTTCAATTTTATCCCTAATTTTTATTTTTATAACCTTAAATACTGAGAAGCCTTTTTTACATAAATAAAAATAGGGAAATGGAAGCCCTGTTATAACAATTATCTCTTAATTCTTTGCAATATTTTGAGTTATATGACAAAGATAACAGCAATCTACCATCAAAAACACACTGCACTTGGGGCTAGCAGGTGGCGTGGTGGTTAACGTGCTGGATTCCCACATGGCCGACACCAGTTCGTGTCCCAGACTTGGTGGCTTGCTTTCTTACTTTCTCTCTCTCTCTCTGGTCAAATTTAAATGAATTAAATTATCCTTGCTGCATACTGCTTAAAAAGAGCATCAGAGTTTAATGACAAAAACCGCTATGCATCCACAGCCCATAGTATCAACACTAGCATGGGGAATATACGGAAGTGAGCAACAAATGCTTTTGATAATTCTTAAATAATAATAATAATAATAAGGAAAAGGAGACCAACAGGTGGCATGGTGGTTGAGGTGCTCAACACCCCCACATCCCAGACCTGATGGCTTGCTTTCTCACTTTCTTTTCTCTCTCTCTCTCTCTGTCTAATTAAAATAAATAAATGAATAAATAAAAAGAAAGAAAGAAAGTGAAGCAAAACCCAATGGGCTGGGGCCAGCAGGTGGCATGGCAATTAAGGCACTGGACTCTCATATGGGTGACCATGGTTCAGGTCCTAGACCTTGTAGCTTTGCTTTCTTACTTTCTCTCTTTCTTTCTCTCTGGTGAGCATATGTGCCCTATAGCATATTTTTAAATAATAATAAATAAAATTAAATAAATAATTCTTTAAAACAAGGAAAGAAAGAAATGTGCCAGATGCCTTTGCTGTTTGTATGCCCCAAACCCTGAAAGTAAGGATAAATGGAGAAGGGGCCTCAAATTTGAGGATTACAAAGGATTGCAAATTTTTAAATTAAAGTTTTAAATTCACTATTCCAGAGAACAGCAGTTAGCGTAATGGCTATGTCACTGGACTCCCATGTAGTCGACTGCAGTTCGAGTCCCGGACCGGGCATGTGGG
>NW_006159453.1:919049-924064 GCF_000334495.1 Tupaia belangeri chinensis | reverse complement strand
CCCAGAATCCTGAGAGGAGAATAGAGGAGAAGGGATTGCGGCATGGCCATCCCCCCTGGAGGTGATTTCTTGCTTTCTGCCTGTCTCCTGTCTTTCTGGCTAGCGCATGCGCCCTACAGCAAAAACCTCTCAAAACAAACATTCATTATTCCCCATGAGTTGTACTTTCTCTCTCTCTTCTCTCTCTCCCTCTCTTTGAAGCCTATATGCCCTCTGGAAAATTCTTCAAAGGAAGAATTTTCAAGATCTATCAGTTACTTAGCAGACAACAAATTAAGCTTTCTGTAGAGAGCTATTTGAATTGCAGAAAGGATGTTATCCAGTCGTCCCTGACACAGTGTTACTTAGTCATTCACTAATATTTTCAAATGCTGTTTGGCACCCTGGTGGTTTTTACATCCAAGGCAATGGCAAGGTAAGATCCAAGAAGGAGGAGCAGCAGGCTTTTCTTTATAGAAGGGCAACTGTAGCTCAGCCCGCAGCTCCACCAGGCACTTCTCAGGTAGAGCAGCAGTAGGGTAAAGGGTAAAGGGTAAAGGGTAAAGGGTAAAGGGCAGGGTACAGGGTAGGGTAAAGTGCATGGCAGATGGGGGAACTCAAGGACCTAGAAATCGATTTCCTCAAACTACCCGTGCTGCATACTGCTTAAAAAGCACACCAAACTTTAATAACAAAAACCGATAGGCATCCACGGCCCACAGTATCAACGCCAGCACAGGGAATATACGGAAGTGAGCAACAAATGCTTTTTGATGAGGAAAAGCACAACAGCGAAATGACAAGCACTAAAATAGCAACACAATATATCAAAGGAAGAACTGCACTTGAAAGCTAAGAATCAGACCAATGCAAATTAAGCTGCTGCTTTAAGCCTAAGAATTAAGGCTTTTAAATTCACCAAACCATTTTGCTATCACAGACTAAAATCTCTTGTTTATCCCTCCTTTTGCCCAAGAGAATAAATTATCTCATGAGTCTTTCTGTTTCACCAAAGGGCTATATAAAGCTGATGAAATGTTTAAGCAATTCGCATTAATACAGTTTATATAAAAAAAGGATGATCAAAACCAAAGTATAGGTAGCATTTTAAGTAAAATAGAAAGGATATTGTTGACTTATAACCTGTAGAAACCAGACATAAAACTGATGCCAATTTTAAGACTCTAATCTTTAGTTGAGTCGCTTTTTTCATTTTTTGCAAAACTGTTATTATAAAAGATTTTGTGAAAAACACTGTGCCATGAGACCAGCAGTTAGTGTAATGGCTATGTCGCTGGACTCCCATGTAGTCGACTGCAGTTCGAGTCCCGGACTCGGTGGCTTAAACTCATGCCAGGCGTGTGTGCATGCGTGCCCAAGATCCCAAGAGGAGAATGAAGGAGAAGGGATTGCGGCGTGGCCATCCCCCCGGGGGGTGATTTCTCGCTTTCTATCTCTCTCTCTCTGTCTGTCTGGTGAGCGCACATGCCCTATAGCAAAAACCTCTCAAAAAAAAGGGAAAGAAAAAAAACACTGTGCCATCATATCTTTATTCCTCTTAAGTTATTTATTCTAATCTCTTGCATTTCTTTATTGAAATAAATTATTAATTATATAACACTTAAACAGACACTGTAGCCAGAAAGATAAAAAGGGTAGGTAAATATTCAGAGTTTAACATTTACATTAGGGGGACCAGCAGGTATCATGGTGGTTAAGGGTGCCGGACTCCCATATGGTCGACCGTTGTTCGAGTCCTAGGGCCGACGGTTCCTTTCTCACTTTCTCTCTCTCTCACTCTGTCCGTCTCTGGTCAGATAAAAATATGTAAGTATATAAATAAATAAAATTATTTTTTTGGATAGGTTTTTGCTATAGGGCATGTGCACTTGCCAGAAAGACAGAGAGAGACAGAGAGACAGAAAATGAGAAATCATCCTCCAGAGGGGTTTGCCATACCACAATCCCTTCTCCTCCATTCTCCTCTCAGGATCTTGGGCATGCACGTACACACGCCTGGCACTGAGTTTAAGCCACCAGTTCCAGGACTCTAACCACAGTCGACCACATGGGAGTCCAGTGACATAGCCATTACATCAACTGCTAGTCCCATAAAATAATTACTTAAAAAAATTTACATTAGGATTTTTAGTTCAAGATGGTAGACCAAAGATACATGCTTGCTACCACATTCAGCTTGCCAAAACATTCTCAAATAAGGGAGGCAAAAGAAGCAATGAACCACTAGCAGCAGAAAGAAAGAAAAGTTGGGGATTCACTGGTAGGTTGAAAAATCCAAAATATTTCTAAAGTTCAGTAAAGGGAATTATGTTAATGGATAAGGCAAGCAGAGAAAGTCCAGAATACTCCACCAAAAGCCTAAATGAAGCTGGAAGCCAAGCTGCTAGTTGGAATGCTTGAAGGAATCTAGAGAGCCAGTCTGCCCCTTGAACACCTGATCACTCTGGGCTCCCAGCCAGCAGGTACAGGGAGGGCAGAAGTGAGGAGTGAGGCTGAAGACAGCGGGGATAAGTGGAGGCCTGTACATGGAACTGCACTGGTTGGCATCCCCATCCACTTCCCCCACTGCACACAGAGCACAGGCAGCCCTGGCATTCTCAGTTGAAAAAGCAAACGGCTGAAGGAACAAACAACTTGAGGCGAGCCAGCTTCTAGTACCAGCACAAAGGCTCCCTGGTTCCCACACAGCTCACCTTGGAGCAAGTGGGGCAGTCAGTACAACCTGCCCGACACAGAGGGCTCAGCCTGCCATCCATTAGGACTAAAGAGAAACAGACTAACTTTTAAAAATATATCATTATTGGGACCAGCAGTTAGCATAATGGCTATGTCACTGCACTCCCATGTAGCCGCCGCAATTCGTGTCCCAGACTCAGTGGCTTAAACTCACGCCAGGCGCATGTGTGTGCGTGCCTAAGATCCCGAGAGGAGAATGGAGGAGAAGGGATTGCGGCGTGGCCATCCCCCCAGGGGGTGATTTCTTGCTTTCTGTCTCTCTGGCGAGCACACGCGCCCTATAGCAAAAATCTCTCTCAAAAAAAAAGTATGAATATATATATATATAATTATTTATTTAATTTTACTTATTATTATTGTTATTATTTAATTTGCTATAGGCTGTACATACTTACCAGAGAGAGACAAAGATAGAGAGGAAGTGAGAAAGCAAGTCGCCAGGTCCAGGACTCAAACTGTGGTTGGCCATGTGGGAATCTAGTGCCTCAACTACCATGTCACATGCTGGTCTCAAACAGACCAGCTTTTAAAACAACCGAGCAGGGGCTGGCAGTTGGTGTGGTGGTTGGGGTGCTGGGCTCCCACGTGGCCTACACACTTTGAGTCCCGAACCTGACGGGACTCAAACCTGGCCAGGACTCGAACTATGGCTGGCGATGTGGGAATCCAGCAACATAACCAGCCATGTGCTGGTCCCCGACCCTTTTAAAAGAAAAAACTGAACCAGCTCTATGGCACAGAGGTAACAGGCTGCTCAAGAGAAGCCAGATCGTACCTGGCGACCCTGCTTCAAATCCCTAGCCAGTCAGCCTCACAGGTACTGGGCACACAGGGGAATGCCCAAGATCCAAGGGGCTAGAGTACTGAAGGGAGAGGATTACAATGTGACCAGACCTTGAGGGTACTCCTCTCTTTTTCTCTCACTGTCACATGTATGCACACATGTTCTATCATGAATAAAGAAAAAAATTTTAAACAAAACTACTATAATTAAAATACTGGAGAGGCCAGTAGGTAGTAAGGTGGTGAAGGCAGTGGCCTCTCACATGGCTAACTATAGTTCGAGTCCCAGGCCTGGCCAAAACACTTGTTATCATTCCTGATGACCTATAATCCTGACTTAGGCTTTCTATTTCAAAGGAAATAGGGTAAGAAAAGAAATGAAAAGGCTCTGGAAACATCCAGGGCTATAGATAAATAGTGAATAATTACAAATGATGTGATCTCTCTTACAAATATATGAAACACAATATAGTTTATTCTAAAATCATCTAATATTTTAAAAATTACAGTGCATATATTTGACTTTCTGTTCTAAAATAGGCCCAGTAAACTCACAGCAGGTATCTCTTGGAAGCCAGGAGTTTCCACTGAAATAAACAGATTTTTAGATAGACCAGCAGATGGCGTAATGGTTACATCACTGGACTCCCACATGGTCGACCACAGTTCAAGTCTCAGACCCAGCAGCTTAAAACTCATTCCAGGCACGTGTGCCTACATGCGTGCCCAAAATCCCAAGAGGAGAATGCAGGAGAAGGGATTGCAGCATGATCATCCCCCCAGGGGTGATTTCTTGCTTTCTCTCTCTCCAGTGAGCGCATGTGTCCTACAGCAAAAAATCTCTCTTAAAACAAACAAACAAACAAACAAACAAACAAACAAAAAAACAGTTTTTTTCTTTTAGAGATCTTTGGGCCAGCAAGTGGCGTAGTGGTTATGGTGCTGGACTACCACATGGCCAACCACGGTTCCAGTCCCAGACCTCGTGGCTTGAAAATTACACTGGGCATGTGTGCCTAAAATCCCGAGAGGAGAATGGAGTAAAAGGGACTGCAGTGTAACTATCTCCCCTGGGGGTGATTTCTCACTTTCCCACTATCTCTCGCTCTCTTTCTCTGGTGAGTGCATGCACACTATAACAAAACCTTAAAATACCTGGGGGTGATTTCTCACTTTCCCACTATCTCTCTTCCTCTCTCTTTCTCTGGTGAGTACATGCACACTATAACAAAACCTTAAAATACCTGGGGGTGATTTCTCACTTTCCCACTATCTCTCTCTCTCTCTCTGGTGAGTGCATGCACTCTATAACAAAGCCTTAAAATATATTTTTTTTTCTTTCTTTTTTTTTGGAGAGGTTTTTGCTATAGGACGCGTGTGCTCGCCAGACAGACAGAGAGAGACAGAAAGATAGAAAGCGAGAAATCACACCCTAGAGGGGATGGTCACGCCACAATCCCTTCTCCTCCTTTCTCCTCTCGGGATCTTGGGCACGC
>NW_006159453.1:901464-919022 GCF_000334495.1 Tupaia belangeri chinensis | reverse complement strand
GTCCGGGACTAAAACCCTGGTTCGACTAGGTGGGAGCACAGCGACATAGCCATTACGCTAACTGCTGGCCCCAAAATATATTTTTTAATACATTTTTATTATATATATTTTATATGAATGCATTATCATGTGTATATAAAATATATAAAAGTATATTTTAGAAATATAAATACATAAACAATGTATACTTTAGATTATGCATATATATATGAAATATATTACATATATTTAATAAATATACAATATATAAGTATATAATATATACATAAATATATACACAGATGATAGTGCATTCATATAAAACAGGAATAATAAACCATGTAAAAGAAACAAAGAACTAGGAGAAACTCTTTTAAATTAAATTTAAAATTCTTGAAAATCAGAAAAGAAAAATCAGAATAATATTAGAAAAGAAAAGAAAATCAACAGATGATATGGAAAATAAAAGTGAGGAACTCAGAATAAGAGAATATGGATAAAAAGATTAAATGATTGAGAAATTATTTATTTTTAAGAGAGATTTTTTTTTTTGCTATAGGTTGCATGTGTGCTCGCTGGAGAGACAGAAAGCAAGAAATCACCCCCCAGAGGGTATGGCCACACCACAATCTCTTCTTTCAGGATTTTGGGCTCACATGCACATGTGTCTGACGTGAGTTTTAAGCAGCCAGGTCTGGGACTCAAACCCCTGTCGACTACGTGGGAATCCAGGGACATAACCATTACACCATCTGCTGGTTTTGAGAAACTATTAATATAATGGTCACAGAGAGCCAACCCAAAGAGGTACACCATTGGACTAATAAGAGCCCTAGAAAGAAGAAACAAAAATGAGAAGGGAGAGACTATCAAACAACAGAACTTCCCAGGGCTGAGGAAAGAAAGACCCATGTCTTAAGTCTAAGGTCTCAGAAGTGCTCAATACAGCTGATAAAAGACCCACATCTGTACAATTCCTCATGGAATTTCAAAGCAAGAAATATAAAAAACGGACCTTGAACAAGAAAAACAGGTCACTCAGAAAGAACTGATATTCGAACTGGCTTCTTCTGGTCAGCAACAGGTGATGCTAGAAGACAATGAAGCCACTTCTTCAAATTTTCTAAAGAAAATTATTTTCAACCAAGAATTCTACATCCAGCCAAATTAAAACAATTACAGGGTACAGTAAAGACGGTTTTACACAAAAATGTACTCAGAAAATTCACTTCCCACACATCCTTTCTAAAGAACTTATTTCAGGATATACTCTAGAAAGATAGCACAAATCAGGGCAATTGAAGGACTGGGATCCAGAGAACAGTGATTTCAGAACAGAAGAGAGGAAGAAAATCCCCAAGAGACAGTGTGTAGTAGGCCTAGAAAACCATGTGGTTACCACGGGAACTGCAGAATTGAGAAGTTTCTTGTTAAAAAGGGGGGGGGGTGTGTGTGCAGGGACCAGCAGTTAGCGTAATGGCTATGTCGCTGAACTCCCATGTAGTCGACTGCGGTTCAAGTCCTGGACCTAGTGACTTAAACTCACACCAGGTGCACGTGCATATGTGCCCAAGATCCAGAGAGGAGAATGGAGGAGAAGGGATTGCGGCACGGCCATCCCCCCTAGGGGGTGATTTCTCGCTTTCTGTCCCTCTCTCTCTGTGTCTCTGGCAAGCGCACGTGCCCTATAGCAAAAACAAAACAAAACAAAACAAAACAAAAAAACTTCTCCAAAAAAAAAAGAGGGGGGTGCGGGGACCACCAGGTGATGTGGTGTTTAAGGCACTGAACTCCTACATGGCCAACTATGGTTTGAGTCCCAGACCTGGCAGCTCGCTTTCCCTCTCTCTCTCTGGTCAAATTGAATAATAATAATAATAAATAAAATAATTATTTTTAAAAACATAGTGGGGTTGTACTCAACAGATCATAAAATAAAACTGATAGCAGAGACAAAAATCAGGTTATAATAAAGATATAGATAGATATACACATACACACATACTTACACACACACACACATACATATGCTTTTATTTTATATATTTTTGTTTTGTTTTGTTTTGTTTTTGCTATAGGGCACATGAACCCACAAGAGACAAAAAGGGAGGTGGTAAGAAATTATCCCCGGGGCTTGGGGGTGGATGGCCAAACTGCAGTTCCTTCTCTTCCATTCTCTTCTTAGAATTTTGGATGTACATGTACACATACCCAGTATGTTTTACAAGCTGCCAGGTTTGGGACTCAAACCATGTAGTCAGCCATGTGGAATCCAGTCACCTTAACCAGCATGCTACTAGCTGGCCCAAAAAAGGTATATTATGCCAGAAAAAGAAGAAAGGTATTAGAAATCCCCTAAAATTTTTTGAAGGAAAGAAAGAAAAGTAGGATTTTTAAAAATGCATTTTACAGTCAGCAGATGGTGTGATAGTTAAGGTGCTGGACTCCCACACAGTTGACCATGGTTCAAGTCCCAGACCTGGTGGCTTGCTTTCTCACTTTTCCTTTCTCTCTGTCTCTGTCTCTCTATGGTCAAATTAAACAATAATAATAATAATAAAATTAAATCTTTAAAAAAACACATTTCAAATATGCAGCAATCTTCTATGTACCTTGATTATAAGGAAATTATGGAGTATGAGAAAAGAGGATCCAGTTTCGACTAATGTTAGAATCTTAAGAGCTCAGAGGTCACTACACTGGCCCTGGAGAAAAGAAAATGTAATCCTAGCATACAAATTGGCTCTGCACTAAATAGTATTTATAGAATCATATTTTAGAGGGAACTAAAATTAGAGATGTCCTTCATCTTGGGTCAGAACTCACTTTGATATGTTTCATCTTAAATTTCAGTACCCTAAAAGAAAGACTGGGGGCTGGCAAATGGCATGGTGGTTAAGAGCGCTGGACTCCCACATGGCCGGCTGTGGCTCGAGTCCTGGACTTGGTGGCTTGGTTCCTCATTTTCTCTCCCTCTCTCTCTCCCTCTCTGATGGGCAGCTAGAGTAGTGGTTAAAGCGCTGGACTCCTACAGGGTCGGCCACGGTTCAAGTCCTGGATCTGGTGGCTTTCTCTCTCTCTCTCTCTCTGTCTCTTTCTGGTCAAATTAAAAATATATGTTATAACAATAGTGAATAAAATTAAAATAATTCTTAAAATAAAAAGAGAGAGAGAGAAAGACTGGCCCAAAGTGGACACTCTCCCTTTGTTTTCTATAAACACAGCACTAAATGAAACCCAATTCCCACTCAAAGGGGAAGTATTCTTGTTATTGAACATAATATGAACTCCAGCACTCCAAAACTAGCTCAGTTTACTGGTATTGGGAAGGAGACAACCGAACTGTCCACTTCCTGCAGCTGGGCATAACCAGATGACCATTCCAAACGAGAGGTATACTGCCTGCTCCAGGGAGAAACTATGGTCCATGGTGATCGCAAATCATAACTCGTACTTCTTTAGAAAACCCAAAGGCTAGATTTTAAATAATTAATTTTTAATAGAAACACCAAAAAGTAAGCATTATTTCTGAATAAAAAGAGACTTTTGATAAGGAATCTGCAAACATCACATGTTCATTCCCTACTGGCAGAAATACGGTCTAGCTTCTGGAAAGAAACAAATCCTAGCAGTAAAGTGCCTAATAACAAGACACAACTGTCAAGGTCTTTCATTCTATTTGCCTCCTATGACAGAGGGAAGCTTGCAGTTACAAGCTGCAGTCAGCGAGTCTTGGGTTTATATGGGAGAACTAACAATTCATAAATATATAATTCCATTTATAGTTTTTATTTTCTAGACTCAATCTACATGGAGGCTTGGTTTGGTAAAAGGAACAAATATAAATGTTATCAGCTTTGACAATGTAACAGTGTCGTTGACATGACCCAGGCCCAGCTGCAGTAGTGTTCACTAGATGTAGCTATTCAGCAGGCAAAGGCTGCAAGGGAGGCCTGAGTTCAATTCTCAGCCCACCTTAAAAAGCCTGCACCTAGGAGCTACCAGGTGGCATGATGGTTAAAGCACTGGACCCCCACGTCGGTAACTACGGTTTGAGTCCAGACCGGTGGCTTGAAAATGACATTGGGCACTGTTCGTGTGTGCCCAAAATCCAAAGAGGAAAACGGAGAAGAAGGGATTGCAGAATGGCCTGAGTAGTTTTTCAAGTTGCTGGGTCCAGGACGGGAACTGTGGAGTCAGCCATGTTGGATCCAGCATTATTTTTTAAAAATTATTTTAACTTTATTTATTTATTTATTTATTTAAATTTGACCAGAGAGGGACAGAGCAAGAGCAAGACCAAGAGAGACAAAGTGAGAAAGCAACCACCAGATCTGGGAGTCAAACCGTGGTTGCCATGTGGGAGTCTCCAGCACCCTTAACCACTATCCCACCTGCCAGACTGGAATCCAGCATGCTGGCCCCTAAATACTCATTTTATTAAAATGCAAAGTCAATAGATTTACCTAAATTTGGTAACTCAAGGAACGATATAAAAGTTTATCATTGGGGCTGGCAGGTGGTGTGATGGTTGGGGTATGGTAGTCCCACATGGCCGACCACAGTTCAAGTCCTGGACCTGGCAGTTTGCTTTCTCTCTCTCTCTCACTCTCTCTGGGCAAATTGAGTAACAATAATAAATAAATTAAATTAAATAATAATAATTTTAAAATTTATCATTTAGAGCAGTGGTCGCCAAATATTTTGATGGTACAACCCTGTCAGTAAAATATTTCTGAGCATATATCCCTAACATAAGTTTGTTTACTTATTTATACATAATCTGTTATATGTATATTATAGTTTACAGAAAAACAGAAATTATAAGTAAATAAGAACTGGGACCAGCAGATGGCGTAATGCTTATATCGCTGGACTTCCACACAGTCAACTGCTGTTCAAGTTCGGACCCAGTGTTTTAAAACTCACACCAAGCACTTGTGCGTGCATGCTCAAAATCCTGAGAGGAGAATGGAGCAGAAGGGACTGAGTCGTGGCCAGCGCCCCCAGAGATGATTTCTTCCCTTCTGTCTCTGTCTCTCTCCAGCGAGCACTCATACCCTATGGCAAAAAAAAGAAAAAAGAAAAATAAAAGAAAAGAAGTATTTTAGAATTATTTTTGGGCCAGCCAGTGGCATGGTCCCAGATTCAAACTGCAGTCAGCCATGTGGATCTGGCTCCCTTAACCACTAGGGCATGCCTCTATTAATTGTTTCCAGGACACAAATTCAGCATTTTATGATCCTCTTGGTTACCTTTAAAGACACAGCTGTAGAAGTCAGAGGTAGAGCACCAGAAAATTTAAAAATATAAATGGTTAAAAAGAGGCTCCCAGGGCCAGCAGGTGGCATGGTAATTAAGGACACTGGACTCCCATATGGCCAACTGGGGTTTAAGTCCCAGAAGTGAGCACTTTCTCTCTCTCTCTCTCTCTCTCTCTCACTTTGTCCCTCTCTGGTCAAATTAAAAAAAAAAAAAAAAAAAAAGGCTCCCTCTCAGGAGTAAAGCAGGGGTTAGGGAGAAATAGAGAGATTTATGGTTTATATCACATGCTCATCTATGATATTCATTACATACTCTTTCATATATGGAATTAATTATCTAATCAGTTCCATAAAACTCTCTATCTCTGCAAGTATTTATGCTGATTCATTCATTTCAAAAACCATTACTGACCATCTGCTCTGGACTAGGCACAGAACAGAGAGGAAACTGACACTCACTCTCAATGAGCTGACAGTCTGGGGCATGGAAGAAGTACACTAATACCTTATGGGACATTAGGAAGGGACTGCCAGAAGATCATTTCCTCTTTGAATTGAGACTTAAGGACAGGTAGAGAGGACAACAACCAGGTGAACAGGTACGTAGGGCAAACAGGGGTGGGCACTCTAGGGCAAAAAAGGAAAAGCTGTGGTAGACAGGTTGACACATGAGTGGTATGTTTAGGAAACTGGAAGCTTTTCAGGACTGCATGAAGTGTAGCAGCAGGAATGAAACAGCAAGACACGGATGGGCTAAGAATTTAGCTGTCTCCTAAGGGAAATGGGAAGCCACTGAAGATGTCACCAGCAGAGAGAGTAAGCTGATCAGACTTGCACTTTGGAGATTTTTCTGGAAGCAGAGTGGAACATGGATCTGAAAGGAATAAATCAGGCTACTACAGTGGGCCTAATGAGACAAAAGGATGACATAAATTATTGCACCAGCAGAAGAACGGAGAAATGATACACTGAAATTCTTCTAGACACTTCTCTTACTGTCATGTTCAATCTCTCAGCAAGTCTCTAGGACTTGCTAGGACTTGCTGAGGGATTGAACATGACAGTAAAAGAAGTGTCTGGAAGAATTTGGGTATGTATCTCTCATGTCACTGGAGACTACCATTAATGCACATCGGGAAAGAAGCAATTTGGTGGTAAGGAGTTCAGGTTTGGATATTTTGAATATGAAGTGCTGCCAATATTTAGAGGTAGATACAAACGTGTAGATGGACATTTACAGTTGCAGTGCTGGGACAGCAGTTTGGGCTGGTAACCCATACATAGGTTGTAGTAGAAACCATATGAAGGGATATAATTACCAAAGCTGTACAAAATGAGAAATAGGAGAAGGCAGGAGTCCCAGGGAAAGCAGAGAGCAAAGGAAAAATGTGGGAATATCAGGATAGAAATGAAGGAGGGCCAGAAAAGTAAGGAGACGGTAAGTGAGCAAAGAGTAGCTGAAACAACAGTCTGAACAGGAAAAGGAAGGATGCCAGGAAGGGGCTGACAGATTGTAACAGATGGGAGTGGCAAGGGCCTCTATCATGATGACGATAATAAAGATAATACGATAGCAGTTGTGCTAACAATGAGGAGAAAGAGACTGTGAAAGAGGTAAGAGTGTTCAGTGTGAGCTACTGGAGTGCAAAATCTTAGAGTGGTTACAGAATATTTTTGAATATATGTAAAAGTGAGTGTACTATATACAGAGTAACTTTGTACATTCTTAGTATATGCTCAGAATGAAAGAGAATGTACTATATATAGACTAACTTTGTATACTCTCATATATGCTCAGAATGACAAGACCAGGGTAATAAGTGGGGCCAAATTTAGTTGCACTGAGTTACATATGATTGAAAATGTTTTAAGTGGGCCAGCAGGTGGCATGGTGGTTAAGACACTAGACTCAAATATGACAGACTGTGGTTCGAGTCCTGGACCTAGTGGCTTGCTTTCTCTCTCTGGTAAGTGTGCATGCCCTATAGCAAATCTTTAAAATAATAATAAATAAAATTAAATTTAAAAATTAAATAAAATTAAATAGATAATTCTTTAAAAAAAGGAAAGAAAATGTTGTAAGCTGGCATGTTAAAATAAAGCCAAGCATTATCTTCTTCAAGAACAACTTAACTGTAGCAGTAAATAACAAGAAATTGCTTTTTTTTTTTTTTTTAAAGTTTTTGCCATAGGGCATATGCATTTGTCAAAGAAAGAGAGAGAGACAGTGAGAGGGAAAGTGAGCAATCATCCCCCAGAGGGGATGGCCATGATGCAAGCCCTTCTCCTCCAATCTCCTCCTGGGATTTTGGTTATGAAAGGACATGCACCCAGTGTGATTTTCAAGCCACCAGGATGGGACTCAAACCACAGTAAGTCATGTGGAAGTCCAGTCAGTATCTTAACCACCATGCCACCTGCTAGCCCCAGAAATAAGTTACATTTTAAAGAGCCTTGTCTTAGAATTCATAAAGTAATACTTTCCCACTCTTCAGTTTTACATAAGGGTACAAAACCATTAAGAATAGTATCTATTATAAAAACAAGTAATGTAATCCTGTCTAGCAGCTATTTATATCTTCCTTCCTTTAATAAATACCCAAGATTCTGGGCCAGCAGGTGGCATGGTGGTTAAGAGTGCTAGATTCCTACATGGCCGACTGTGGTTAGAGTTCCAGACTGGCAGCTTGCTTTCTCGCTTTCCCTTTCTCTCTCTCACTCTGTCCCAGTATGGTCAAATTAAAATAAATAAATAAAGTTAAATAAAATAAGTTTTTAAATAAATAAAAAGATATCTGAGATTCCTTCCATAATAATTGTCAGATTGATAAATACAGTAATAGCACTCTTAGAAAATCTCTCCTTTGGTGTAAATCTAATAATGGGAAAGAAACAAAACATTATGGGAAAGGATTGATCTTTTTCTTACAGTTGAATTCAGCTGTGTTTTTCTGTGACTGGCAAAATTCTGAAGAGGTACTCCAAGATTCCCACCTCCTGGTTATTATTCAAATACTAATTTGGGTCCTGCTGTGCAGAGACTTTGCAAATAGAATTAAGATTACTAATCAGATAGTTTTAAAATAGAGAGATGATCCTGGATTATCTGGAGGGACCCAATGTAATCATGAATCCTTAAAGTAGAAAAGGATGGCAGAAGAGTTAGTGAGATGTGGCAGAGGAAGGTAGAGAAGAGTTGTGGCAGGAAGGGAAGTTAGATTTGAATCAAAAGGCACCAGCTTGGGACCAGCAGGTGGCATGCTGGTTAAGGTGCTGGACACTCCCCCCACATGGTCTATCAGCTGGTGCCTTGCCTTCTCACTTTGAGGATACTGGATTCCCACATGAGCAACTGTGGTTTGAGTCCCAGACCTGGTAGCTTGCTCTCTCTCTTTCCCCCTCTCACTCTGTCCCTCTCTGGTCAAATTGAAATAAATAAATAGCTAAATAAAGTAATTCTTAAAAACAATTAAAAATAAAAACAAATGAATGAATAAATAAAATTAAATAAATAATTCTTTTTTTAAAAAAGACACCACCTACAATTGCTGGCTTTAAAGAAAGAGAGCCATAAACCAAGGAAGGAAAAGATGGCCTCTAAGGCTGAGAACAGCCTCCAGCCAATAGTCAGCAAGAAAATGGAGACTTCAGTCCTGCTGCTACATAGAACTGAGCTGTGACAATGACCTGAAAGAGCCTAGAAGCCTAACCATCTCCAGAGCCATACACAGAAGAACTCAGCCCTAGTGACACCTTGATTTCAGTGTGTGAAACCCAGCACAGAGAACCATATGAGTCACATTGTGTCCAGACTCAACCTACAGAACTGTGAGAGCAGGCACAAACAAATGGGCATTATTTTAAACTGCTAAATGTGTGATAATTTGTTACAGGAACAGTGGAAAAAGAACCCACTTTCTTTAATCACTGACTTCAAACATGCTTGGCTGAAACTCATTTTTCTGCCCCTTAATGTAACTTTCGACAGAGTTCATATGTTACCAGTCATGCTCAGTTATTATGAGATCCTGCCTAATTTGTTTTCCTCTAACTTAGTTTTTAAACGTTTAAACCTAATAAACACTAAGAGGAATAATACAGTGGATACCCTTATACCCAACACTTGCATTCATCAATTGCTAACAATGTTCTATGCTTGCTTTCTCTTAAGTATACATAATTATTTACCCCTCTTCCTTTTTCTCCTCTGTATCAAGGGTTCTAAACTGGGGATGATTTGGTCCCCACAGGACATCTAACAATGTTTGAAAATCTCTGTCATTGTCGCTACTGTGGAATGTTACTGGCATCTAGTGGGTAGAGCCCAGGGATGCTGCTCAACATCCTACAGTGCACAGCCCCACACAACAACAAATTAGCTTTGTGGTTTGTTTTTGTTTTTGTTTTTTGTTTTTGCTAGAGGACACATGTGCTCACCAGAATTTGAATCCCAGCCCTGGAGGCTTGAAAGACATGCTGGATATGTGCACATGTGTGTCCAAAATCCTGACAAGGAGGAGGAATGGAGGAAAAAATACTGTGATGTGAACACTCCCCACTGGGGGATTCTCTCTCTCTCTCATATGCCCTCTGGCAATGTAAAATAAAGAAACGTTAAACAAGCACCAGCACCCTGATTAGAACATGCCATCTAGCCATTCATTTATGACAGCTGTACCAAACACATACCGAAACTACTCAAGCAGTTGCTTTTAAAAAGGACATCTCAAAAAACTTAAAACTTTTACAACATAAAGAGCTTGAAATCTTCAAAGCACTCGAGTATCTCAGACTTCAAATTCCATTAGGATTGTGCCAACTTTTCATACGCAAGAGGGATGTAGGCAGAATGACTGGAATGGAAAATATGTATAATCTAAGCATAGAGAAGTACCCTAAATTGTCTTAAGTTTTATACTTCCAGAACTTAATGACAGACAGAGGGAAGAAAGCATTCTAAACTGAAACCAACGAACTATAAGGCTGTGTTAACGGCCTCACTGGGTCTATGAGTCAATCCTAAACAAAGTAGATCCTAATCTGTAGAAAACACACTGCTTAAAAACAAATAAATGCAGGTGTCATTCTGGGTTCCCATAGCCTGCAGACCAAGAGTAGTATGCACTATAGTGACGTGTCAAAGAAAAATGCGACTTACTTATAGTTTAAGAAGGCTGCTACAGCCCGTTTCTGATCTCAGAAGCAGGATTCTACTCTGCTCAATGTGCCTCAACATTTAGCCAGTCCAGGAAGAGCGATTTCCCAGGTAATGTTTAGATAAAATAGCTGGAAAGGATGGAACTGTAAATTAGCTCGCTCTGGGGAGGGTGTCTTGCCATGAGAAGTGGATTGCTCAGGGAAATGTGTGTTAGCTCTCTACTTCAGGCAGGTCACAAGCCCTCCTGGTTCACAGGCTGCACAGTGTGCCTGCACCACTCCCTTGGAAGTAGTGCTCCCTCTACCCAAAAGCTGGCCCTGCTGGACTCTGCAGCAAGGGGCAAAGAGAAGGCCATCCATAGGGCACACTCAGTTCTTTCCTTCTCTACTTCTTTAGTTTTTTTTTTTTTTTCAGTTTTATTGGGATATAATTCATATACCTCACAATTTTACTCATTTAAAGCATACAATTCAGTGGTTTTTAGTACAGACATAGGGTTGTACAACCACTGCTATTATTGATTTTAGAACATTTCCATCCCTCCCCCAAAAAACCTCATACCCATTAGTAGTCACTCCCCATTTTCCTCCAACTCTCCCAGCCCTAGGCTACTACTGAGCTATTTTCTGTCTTTATAGATTTGCCCATTCTGGACAGTTCATATAAATGTAGTAACATAATATGTGGGTTTTTATGGCTTGCTTCTTTCACATATTTAATGTTTTCAAAGTTTATCCATATTATAGTATACATGTTTTTATTTTACTTTATTGCTGAGTAATATTCTATTGTATAGATACACTACAAGCGTATTCCTTCACAAGTGGAATCTTTTATGCTGTATAAATAAAGCTACACAGTGATTAGTCCACAAATGCCTAATATAGCTGAAAATATATTACTATTATTATTTTAGGCACAAAGTCTTAACTATGTCACTCAGGCTAGCCTCTAACTTGTGATCCTTACGCCCCACTTTCCTAAAGAACTGACTATAGGTATGAGATTACTAATCAGATAGTTTTAAAATAGAGAGATGATCCTGGATTATCTGGAGGGACCCAATGTAATCATGAATCCTTAAAGTAGAAAAGGATGGCAGAAGAGTTAGTGAGATGTGGCAGAGGAAGGTAGAGAAGAGTTGTGGCAGGAAGGGAAGTTAGATTTGAATCAAAAGGCACCAGCTTGGGACCAGCAGGTGGCATGCTGGTTAAGGTGCTGGACACTCCCCCCACATGGTCTATCAGCTGGTGCCTTGCCTTCTCACTTTGAGGATACTGGATTCCCACATGAGCAACTGTGGTTTGAGTCCCAGACCTGGTAGCTTGCTCTCTCTCTTTCCCCCTCTCACTCTGTCCCTCTCTGGTCAAATTGAAATAAATAAATAGCTAAATAAAGTAATTCTTAAAAACAATTAAAAATAAAAACAAATGAATGAATAAATAAAATTAAATAAATAATTCTTTTTTTAAAAAAGACACCACCTACAATTGCTGGCTTTAAAGAAAGAGAGCCATAAACCAAGGAAGGAAAAGATGGCCTCTAAGGCTGAGAACAGCCTCCAGCCAATAGTCAGCAAGAAAATGGAGACTTCAGTCCTGCTGCTACATAGAACTGAGCTGTGACAATGACCTGAAAGAGCCTAGAAGCCTAACCATCTCCAGAGCCATACACAGAAGAACTCAGCCCTAGTGACACCTTGATTTCAGTGTGTGAAACCCAGCACAGAGAACCATATGAGTCACATTGTGTCCAGACTCAACCTACAGAACTGTGAGAGCAGGCACAAACAAATGGGCATTATTTTAAACTGCTAAATGTGTGATAATTTGTTACAGGAACAGTGGAAAAAGAACCCACTTTCTTTAATCACTGACTTCAAACATGCTTGGCTGAAACTCATTTTTCTGCCCCTTAATGTAACTTTCGACAGAGTTCATATGTTACCAGTCATGCTCAGTTATTATGAGATCCTGCCTAATTTGTTTTCCTCTAACTTAGTTTTTAAACGTTTAAACCTAATAAACACTAAGAGGAATAATACAGTGGATACCCTTATACCCAACACTTGCATTCATCAATTGCTAACAATGTTCTATGCTTGCTTTCTCTTAAGTATACATAATTATTTACCCCTCTTCCTTTTTCTCCTCTGTATCAAGGGTTCTAAACTGGGGATGATTTGGTCCCCACAGGACATCTAACAATGTTTGAAAATCTCTGTCATTGTCGCTACTGTGGAATGTTACTGGCATCTAGTGGGTAGAGCCCAGGGATGCTGCTCAACATCCTACAGTGCACAGCCCCACACAACAACAAATTAGCTTTGTGGTTTGTTTTTGTTTTTGTTTTTTGTTTTTGCTAGAGGACACATGTGCTCACCAGAATTTGAATCCCAGCCCTGGAGGCTTGAAAGACATGCTGGATATGTGCACATGTGTGTCCAAAATCCTGACAAGGAGGAGGAATGGAGGAAAAAATACTGTGATGTGAACACTCCCCACTGGGGGATTCTCTCTCTCTCTCATATGCCCTCTGGCAATGTAAAATAAAGAAACGTTAAACAAGCACCAGCACCCTGATTAGAACATGCCATCTAGCCATTCATTTATGACAGCTGTACCAAACACATACCGAAACTACTCAAGCAGTTGCTTTTAAAAAGGACATCTCAAAAAACTTAAAACTTTTACAACATAAAGAGCTTGAAATCTTCAAAGCACTCGAGTATCTCAGACTTCAAATTCCATTAGGATTGTGCCAACTTTTCATACGCAAGAGGGATGTAGGCAGAATGACTGGAATGGAAAATATGTATAATCTAAGCATAGAGAAGTACCCTAAATTGTCTTAAGTTTTATACTTCCAGAACTTAATGACAGACAGAGGGAAGAAAGCATTCTAAACTGAAACCAACGAACTATAAGGCTGTGTTAACGGCCTCACTGGGTCTATGAGTCAATCCTAAACAAAGTAGATCCTAATCTGTAGAAAACACACTGCTTAAAAACAAATAAATGCAGGTGTCATTCTGGGTTCCCATAGCCTGCAGACCAAGAGTAGTATGCACTATAGTGACGTGTCAAAGAAAAATGCGACTTACTTATAGTTTAAGAAGGCTGCTACAGCCCGTTTCTGATCTCAGAAGCAGGATTCTACTCTGCTCAATGTGCCTCAACATTTAGCCAGTCCAGGAAGAGCGATTTCCCAGGTAATGTTTAGATAAAATAGCTGGAAAGGATGGAACTGTAAATTAGCTCGCTCTGGGGAGGGTGTCTTGCCATGAGAAGTGGATTGCTCAGGGAAATGTGTGTTAGCTCTCTACTTCAGGCAGGTCACAAGCCCTCCTGGTTCACAGGCTGCACAGTGTGCCTGCACCACTCCCTTGGAAGTAGTGCTCCCTCTACCCAAAAGCTGGCCCTGCTGGACTCTGCAGCAAGGGGCAAAGAGAAGGCCATCCATAGGGCACACTCAGTTCTTTCCTTCTCTACTTCTTTAGTTTTTTTTTTTTTTTCAGTTTTATTGGGATATAATTCATATACCTCACAATTTTACTCATTTAAAGCATACAATTCAGTGGTTTTTAGTACAGACATAGGGTTGTACAACCACTGCTATTATTGATTTTAGAACATTTCCATCCCTCCCCCAAAAAACCTCATACCCATTAGTAGTCACTCCCCATTTTCCTCCAACTCTCCCAGCCCTAGGCTACTACTGAGCTATTTTCTGTCTTTATAGATTTGCCCATTCTGGACAGTTCATATAAATGTAGTAACATAATATGTGGGTTTTTATGGCTTGCTTCTTTCACATATTTAATGTTTTCAAAGTTTATCCATATTATAGTATACATGTTTTTATTTTACTTTATTGCTGAGTAATATTCTATTGTATAGATACACTACAAGCGTATTCCTTCACAAGTGGAATCTTTTATGCTGTATAAATAAAGCTACACAGTGATTAGTCCACAAATGCCTAATATAGCTGAAAATATATTACTATTATTATTTTAGGCACAAAGTCTTAACTATGTCACTCAGGCTAGCCTCTAACTTGTGATCCTTACGCCCCACTTTCCTAAAGAACTGACTATAGGTATGCACTTATACACATAACCTGGCCCTCAGTGTGTGTCTGTGTGTGTGTGTGTGTGTGCGTGTGTGTGTGTAAAATTTATTTCTTCCATGAGTGAGAGAGAGAGAGGCCCACCAACAGGATCTTGACACCATCTCCATCTCCAGCCCAATGTGCACGGGGAGGCCTCAGGACCTGTGTGAATCAGGGACCTTCCCATGTGGGTCTAACACTGAACAGTGGAGATACTAACTGAACTTTCAGTGGCTGAAAAACTAGCTATATAATAGTCTCAGCTGGAAATTCTATTTTGACTTTGCCCAAATAAATTTTGAGGGTGAAGGTCCTAGCTGTGGAAGAAGTATAAAAAGCAGAAGGTGAAACATTTAGGCAACAGGGAATAGAAAGTATGACATTGAAGAAATGTAAAGGTCTTTATAAAACAAAAAACAAAACAAAACAAAACAAAAACCGGGTTAAACTGAAATGGTGTATAAGGAACATAATAAGAAAATGTATAAAAAGAATGTTACTACAAAGACAATGTTGAAAATATCAGTCCTGGGACCAGCAGTTAGCATAATGGCTATGTCGCTAGACTCCCATGTAGTTGACAGTGGTTCGAGTCCCGGACCCAGCGGCTTAAACTCACACCAGGCATGTGTGCATGTGTGCCCAAGATCCTGAGAGGAGAATGGAGGAGAAGGGATTGTGATGTGGCCATCCCCCGTGGTGGGGGGAGGTGATTTCTTGCTTTCTGTCTCTCTGTCTCTTCCTACCGAGCACATGCGCCCTATAGCAAAAAACTCTCAAAAAAAGAGAAAATACCAGGCTAGCAATAGTGGCACAGCGCTTAATGTAGTGCTCTTTGATGCTGAACCCACATTGGAAAGCCCCAGGTTCCCCATCAAGGTCGCTCTATTCACGCTGGCACACCTGTGAGCCTGTGATCCAGCTAGCTGAGGGTAGATCACTATAAGAAGACCCTGTTTGAGGTCTCTCCTCTTTCTCATTCATTCATGGAAGAAATAAAGAAACTGGAAAAGCAAACAAACAACAACAACAAAAACAGTCCCCTAGGATCCCAGTTCCCAGGTTTTGTTTTGTTTTTAGTTTTGTTATAGGGCACATGCGCTCACCAGAGAGAGAGAGAGTGAAAAAGCACCACCCAGGGGGATGGCCATGCCACAATCCCTTCTCCTCAACTCTCCTCTAGGGATTTTGGGCACAGGTTGCACACGTGCCCAGCATAATTTTCAAGCTGCCGGGTCTAGGATTTGAATGGTGCAGTGGGCCGTGTGGACTCCAGTTGCTTTAACCTTCACACCACCTGCTGGCCCTCCTCCAGTTCCCTGGTTGTGTTTGTTTGTTTTAATCTCAAATATAATACTGTGGTCAATAGTTTCTATTAATAATTATTTTATATAGAAATAACCTACTAAGGGGCTAGCAGGTGGTGTGGTGGTTAAGGACGGTAGACTCCCACATGGCCAACAGCGGTTCGAATCCTGGACCTGGTGGCTCGCTTTCTTACCTTCCTTCTCTGTCTCTCTTTTTCTCTTTCTCTCTCTCACTCTGTACCTCTCTGGTTAAAGTAAGTAAATAAATAAAGTTAAATAAAACTTTAAAAAAAAGAAATAACCTACTATGTCCCAGAATTATTTTAAAAAGATTTAAATCTGAGTTTACTTACTTTGGTAGTAGGTCATAGAAATTCAGAAAGTCAGAAATGCTAAACGTCATTAATGAAAACACAGCTATTTGAAAAATTAATCTTTTGGGAACCAGCAGTTAGCGTAATGGCTATGTCACTGGACTCCCATGCAGTTGACCATGGTTCCCTCCGGACCCGGTGGCTTAAAACTCACGCCAGGTGTGTGTGTGTGCGTGCCCAAGATCGAGAGAGGAGAATGGAGGAGAAGGGATTGCAGCGTGACCATCCCCTGGGGGGAGGGGGTGATTTCTCGCTTTCTGTCTCTCTGTCTGGCGAGTGCACGTGCCCTATAGTGAAAATCTCTCCCCAAAAATTAATTAATTAATTAATTAAAGTTAAATAAAATAATTATTTTTTAAAAAGAAACTTCTTGGGGAATAGAGTCTGGAAAGATTTGCTGTTGTTGTTTACTCCCATATAGTGTTACAGAGAGGTACTGGCCTAGGTTGAGTTGCTGCCTGGTCATAATACTGGCAGTGCTGCTGCAGAGACTCAGGACACTGTTTTCCTCCTACACTTTTAATATGTCATGGGTCATTAAACCAGGCTTCCGAACTGCAATGCATTTCACTCATTGCATAGAAATGATTTACACACAATTCTCGAACAAAAGTGGTAAGATTCACCTGCCCTATGATGGTTCCTTCTTAACTTTTTTCATAATTTATAAAACACCAGCTGATTCAAAATAACCTACTATTCCGTTTAATGGGCCTTTTCATGGCGGTAACGGAATACTGTCCTCTAAATGCAGACACCACTGACCCATGCGAGGCACTGATCTGTAGCTGTTTTTCCATAAGAGTGATAGATTTGCGCTCAGCTACTCACAGTGTCCACTAGGTCCCCCTGGTGCCCAAACAGTACATGAAGGCAGTCGTAGGGTTCGAAGGCACAGACTGGCAGCCGAACAGAGGGGGGAACGGGAAATCATGAAAAATTAACACGCGAACAGTACACACGACATGACTGAAAATTACGTTTGCACTGCTGGGGCATTTAACAGCCGACCCCCAGCCACTGTCCCCTTGCCTTTTAAAAGCAAACAGCCGGCCGCCTCGCTCTGTCTTCAGAGCCCTACCTCCCGTTTTAGCCTCGGATGCGATGACAAGATAGAACCAAGGGGCTCGGACGAGGCGCACGCTATTTGAGATAGGAGGAAATACCGATGTGAAAAATCGCTGTAATCTAAAATATGGAGGAATGACCCCCCCCCTTCCCTCCCCCCGCCTGCAGACCGAAGTCACAGAGTCTAGACTCGCCGCCCCGCGGGGCCCGCAGAGGGGCAGAGCTCTGGGCAGCCCGGGGAAGACGGCGGCACGTCCCGGGCTCCGACCCGAGGGCAGCGGGCTGCGGGGCGGGG
>NW_006159453.1:891356-901083 GCF_000334495.1 Tupaia belangeri chinensis | reverse complement strand
CCGGCTCCGACTCCGCCATAAAGGGGAGTCGCGCCTCGCCTCCGCCGACACAAATCCAACTGCGCCTCGCGCTTAAAGGGGAGGCGCGCGGAGGAGGGAGGGGGCGCCGCGGGAGCTGGGGTGTCGCACGCCGGGCGGGGAGAGGGACCCGCGGACCGGCGAGGGGCGTGCGCCTTGCTGGCCGGAGCGCCGACCTCGCAGCCTGCTCTGGCTCCGCGCGCTGCGCTCGCCGCCCGTCCCACCAGCTCTCCCGGGCCACCCCGACACTCCCTCTGGTTTCTGTTCCTCGAGTCCGGAACGTGTCTGGGCGGACTGTATCGAAATTTAGGGAAGCCGAGAGCCCTTCCCGGGAGTCGGGCTCGGCCTCCCCGGCTCACTGGGGCGGGCGGGTGCAGAGGAGGGAGTGTCTGCCGCAGCCCGAGGAGGGAGCGTCTGCCGCAGCCGGAGACGCGGACGGGCGCATCCCGCGAGCACCCGGCTCTGCGCTGAGCGCGCACTGGCCTGGCTTCTGCTGAGCCCGTGTGTCCCCACCCCGATCTGGTTCGCCTCTGAGGGCATTCAACTTTTAAAAAATGTACTTTAAAATTTCTCGACTCTTTTTGGTATCTATTGTTTTCAAGACAACTTTAGTTTTCCTGGCCTCTCCCAGGAACCCTGATTCAAGAGGAAAAAAAAATTACTGAATTCAATACAGCCCTGGAGGCAGAAGACCTAGGACGTGGCATAGCGACTCAGTTAAGGTTACATAGTGCAGGGTGTGGTGTCTTTTGACAGTGAGGTCCAAATAAGGGAAAAAAAGCCACAGCTGTTGATCCGAATGACTGGCAAGGGAGGAAGATGCGTTCTTGTTTCGTTTTTTTTTTTCCTCCACCCAACTTACCACGTTTTCACGTGATGCAGACAAAAATTTAGCCCTTTATAGAACTCGGCCTGTTGCTCTGAGTCGCTGTTTCCCCAGAAGCAAACCTTTACTCCTCACCTCCACCGAGGTTTTTACATAGCATTGTTCTGGTGCTTTCAGTTTCTGAAGGCAGACCTTCCCCCAACCCACACACAGACCCAGGTTTTAAATCTCGCTGGTATTTTATTGCTTGCAAATAGATAATGTTTTCATTGATTTACAGTTTGAGTAAAGAGATTTTAATAATTTTTGAGTAAGCTAAGGAAGAATTGTACTGGTTTCATCCACTTATTCATTTAATAATTATTTATTGAGTACCCACACATCGTTTGGGTTGTTTGGTTATTTATGAACAAAACAGACAAAAATCGCTGGCATTGTGGATATTACATTGTAGGGGTGGAGGAGAGAGGCAATAAATAACAAACATAATCAGTAAGAAAATGGAATATGGCAGGGGCCAGCAGGTGGCGCAGTGGTGAAGGTGTTGGACTCCCACACAGCCCTCAAGGGTTTGAGTCCCAGACCGAGCAGCTTGAAAATCTCACTTAGGTGGGTGTGCCTAAAATCCCAGAAGGAAAATGGAGAAGAAGGGATTGCTTGTTGCCATCTGTAAAGGTGGGATGATTTCTCACTTTCTCTCTTACTGTTTGTGACCACAAGAACCGTGTGGCAAAACCCCTTTAAAAAATAATAAGAAAGCCAATAAGGGTTATGGGGTGGGGACAAAAAAAGGGAGGCAGGGAAGACTATAGATAGAAGAGGTTTGTAGAAAAAGATCAGGAGTTCAGTTTTGGACATGTTACCTTGAGTTATCTATCAGAAATTGAATTGAATGGGGACCAGCAGGTGGCATGGTGGTTAAGGTGCTGGACACTCCCACATGGCCGACCACGGTTCAAGTCCCGGACCAGGCAGCTTCCTTTCTCCCTTTCTCTCTCTCTCTCTGTGTCTCTCTCTAGTCAAATTAAAATAAATGAATGAATAAATAAAATGAAATAAATAATAATTAATAAAATCTTTAAAAAAAATAAATTGAAGTGGAGCTATTGAATTGACAATTTTATATATGAGTTTGGAGTTGAGGAGAGTAGTCTAAGCTAGAGAGAGTTAAGTGATATCAGCTTTAAGGTGGTATTTAGGGGCCAGCAGGTGACATGGTGGTTAGGGTGCTGGACTCGCACATTGCCAACCATGGTTAGAATCCCAGACCTGGCGGCTTGCTTTCTCACTTTCTCCTTCTCTCTCTCTCTCTCTCTGGCGAGCACGCGTTCCCTATAGCAAAATTTAAAAATAATAATAAGTACTTTTTAAAAATAATAAAAGATCATATTTAATGCCCAGCAGGTGACTTGGTTAAGGTGCTGGACTTCCATGCAGCCAAGTCTGGTGACTTGAAAATTATGCCAGGCACCTGTGCATGCATGTGTTTCCAAAAATCCCAGGAGGAGAAGGAATGCAGAGTGGCAGAGGTAGAAGATTAGTGCCTTCTCACTTTCCCTCTCTCGATCTCTGTCTCCTTCTCCAGCAAGTACACACATCCTATGGCAAAAATCTTTTTTTTTAAATGGTATTTAAAGTCACAAAAATGATAAGATCACAGGGGTGTGAGTGTAAACGGCAGCAAACCAAGGATGAAGCTGTGTGGGTATGCAACTTTAGGGGGAAGAAGTGAATGAGCCAGCGAAGGGACTGAAAAAGGGCAGCCAATGAAGTAGGAGACTCAGTGAGGTGCCCAGAAAGCCAAGTGAAATTAGTATAAGTCAAGAAAGAGTGAGTACGCATACGAGGGGACTTCAGTAGTTTGTGAGATTAAAGTTTGAGTTTATTTTGGTGCTAAAAGAAAATTAATCTCCATGCATAGTGTTTGCATAATATACATTTTCCATGACCATGTTGAAGATCCCATGTGAGTGAGAACTGAGATTTGACCATTGGATTGATTATTTTTTTTTATTTTTAGGTTTTTGTTATAGGACATGTGCACTTGCCGCTCACCAGAGAGGTAGAGAGGGAAATTAAGAAATCCCCAGCCCCCTCTCCTCCATTCTCCTTTTGGGATTTTGGGTACACATATGTGCGCACACACACGCATATTTCTCAAGCTCCCTGGTACAGGACTCAAACGGTGGAATCAGCCAGGTGGGATCCAGCACCTTAACCACCATCTGCTGGCCCTCAACCATTGGATTTAGTAACATGGAGGCCATCAGTAACATTTCAGGTGTGCAATGGACAAAAAAACTTGATTGGCTTGAGTTTAAAAAAAAATAGGATCTGTCTCTCTCTCTCTCCGGTGAGTACATGTGCCCTAAGGCAAAAACCTCTTAGAAAGAAGGAGAGAGAGAGAGAGAGAGAAAGAAAAAAAAGAAAGAGGAGGAGAATTGATGATGTTTAATACAGACAATTCTTTCGAGAAGATTTCCTGCAAATGGGGATGCGAAATGGGAGAATAACTGGTGGGAAGAATGGAGTCAAAAGTAGATTGAAAAAAAAGAAGGAGAAATATTCATTTATCATAGGAATGATCCAGAAGAGACAGGAACACTAGTGTAGGAGCAAGAAGGGAGAATGGCTGGAGTAGCATCTTTGAGAAAAAAAAGAAAAGGGTTTAGAGTCCAGCATACACGAGGAAGGATCATCTGTAGATAGGAGCACGGACTGTTTGACTATAGAAAAGGGCATGAAGGTGGGTAGGGGAGCTGGTAGGAATCTTTGGAAGTTCTGTTCAAAAATCGAAAAACAACATTTCAAATTTCTTAGGCAGGAAGTAATGTTATCAGCCGAGAGGAGGTGGGGAAGATTAATGGAGGTGTGAGGAGAGAACTGCAGATATGAAATAGCCGTCTAGGAGAATGAGAAAACCAATACACTAGAAACAAATTGTATACTTGCTAAGTGTCATTAAGGGCGCACTTGAGTTCCTGATCATGAATTTAAGTGGAACAAGTTGATGTGATTGTGCTTTTTGTCTCCAGCAATAACGGGCTGCCAAGACGTAGGCTCAGAGTAGGCTGAGAATTCTATTTAATCAGACTTACTGGGGCAATAAAAGCAAGGAAGCTGACGCTGTCAGCAAGGGCAGGATTATGATTCACATGGAATTTCAGGTAACCAAGAGGGCAGAGTAGATATGGATAGGTTAAGGGCAGTAAAAAGGTGGTAGGATCAATGAACTGCTAGTCCTTGTGGATTTGAGGGATTGATGGAATTGAAGGCAAAGAAGGAATAATCTGGAAAGGAAAGAGGTGTATCAGAAAGGGTCTGACTTCGCCTTTTTATTTGCTGACAACTTTTGAGTCTACATTTGAGCAAACTGATAAGAAAATCCAGGTGTCTTTGGTGGCCAGTCAGAAGTTCAAACCATGCAAGACCCAGCCCACATGAGGAAACCATGCTGGTCCTACTCCCCAGATATCATGAAACCCTTAGATTGTCTCCTTTCTCTGTTCCCTTCAGCTAATTTTTTTAAAAAAACATTTATTTAACTTTATTTGTTATTTTGATTATTTTCCAGTTTGATCAGAGAGAGACAGAGACAGAGAGGGAAAATGAGAAAGCAAGCCACCTGGTCTGTGACTTGAACCAAAGTCGGTCATGTGGGAGTCCAGTGCCTTTAACCACCATGCCACCTTCAGCTCCCCCGTCAGCAAATTTTGGGCCATTTGGGAGCCTGTCCTAGTGTCCCAATAAAGCCTCTCCATGTGAATAATAAGCCTTTTCATCTCCCTTGGTGTATGGGTGTCATCATCACCCATGACACCCAAACCAAATTGTAGGCAGAGAAATCCCTCCAACCCCTACAGAGTGCCCACGACAATGTGATCACACGAGTGGGTGCATGACGTTGAGATTATGAAGGAGAAATGAAGTCTAGGGTGAAATGAGACATGGCAGTGAGTGAGTGAGGGCTGTGGAATGTATCCTCATTAGATGAGACGCAAGGAGAGAGTATTGTAAAGATTCTGTATGCACATATTGGGCCGGCAGGTAGTATAGAGGGTAAGGTACTGGATTCCCACGTGGTCAACTTCAGGGTTCTCGTCTCAAACCTGGTGACTTCAAAATCACTGTGGGTACATGTGTATGCATGCCCAACATCCTGAAAGAAGAATGGAGGAGGAGTTGTGGCGTGGCCATCTCCCCTGGGGGATTCTCTCTCTCTCTGGTGAGCAGAATTGCCCTATAGCAAAAATTAAAAAAAAATAAAATAAAAGATTATGTATGCACATATTAAAAACAACAAAACTGAGATTGACAGAGATTTTAGGGAAGGTGCCAGTAGCTAAAGCTAAAGTCCTTTTTCTGTGAGTAGGTGACTGACAGTGAGAAAGATGAGTGACAACATTAGAGGATATAAACTAAAAATTTACTGAATGGGGGAAAATGGAAAGAAGGAGGTAGAATACCTTGAAAGAAGCAATGAAGAGAAACTAGCTGGTGGCACAGGGTAATGCAACTAGGCCCACATGGGAAAGGTCCTGGGTTCACATCCTCAGACCTCCCTGAGCACACTAGACATGCATGTGCTCTGAAACAGGCTGGCTGGGACTAGGGGTGGATCATGGCATGAAGGCCCTACTGAGGGTGACTCTTTTTGTCTCTCTCCCATGGAAGAAAGAAAGAAATTTGCAGGGGGTCAATGAAGAGCAAGGAGAAGCACTCTCCCACCTCCAAGTCCTGTGGTATAGGAGCTCTGGGAAGGCTATAGGGACAACAGCACCCACAGAGATGAGCCAGATTGGCATTACAACAAGAAGGGAAAGAACTGTTTTGAGAGGAGGTTGAGGAATGGAGGATTTGCTGGCGATGATGGGCTAAGGGCAGAGGGACGACTCTCAGATTCTGGTCAATGATGAAGAAAGGGCCCAGGATAGGTGATGAGAGGAACCTTGAAGAGTCAGCCGGTGGAACATGAGGGGTGATCTGGTATCTGGGATTTCTGCTGGTAATTGATATGAACAAGAATAACCAGGGAAATGTTTGAACCAAAAGCGAAATAATTATTCAGCTTCCATTTAGAGTCTACAAGGACTAATTAACGCAATTAATATTCTGTTTGAAAGGCAAGAGTATAAATCCTTGTTATTTCAAAATTGGCTCAATTCCTTTGTCTTCTCATGCCCTAGAACCTCGAGAGAGAGAGACCTCTGGGGCAGGAGCAGCCCCTACTGGAGGCTTCGTACCCAGGTGGGTATGAGTCCTTGTACCCCTGGACTTGCACTTGGGCTTAAATCTACCTGGGTGTGTGTCAAGGTGGATCCAAGCAGGTTGGCCTGTGGCAAATTTGGGTAGGACACATTCTGCCTCTGTTTTGGTCCTCCTCTTACTCCACAGTGGCCCTGACAGTCATGCAGGATGCTGCACCTGCTATACAGGCATCTACATCGCCCTGTTCTGGTACCCTTTCTTAAGGAATTCAGAAACTTCTGTTTTTCTAAGTCTAACTAATCCCAAACTAAACCGTATGGTTGTGTTCAGAGGTCCTAACCCATGACCCAACCTGTGACTTAAATTATCCTTCTTACACAGAAGGATAATTTAATGTTTCCTTACACAGATAAAGGCAAATTTTATTATGTATTTTCAAAATCGAATTTATTTCACTCTCCCTTTCTTTCAATAAAAATGGATTACTTAATTGTATTTTTTAAATCTGTAGACTGAAAATCTAATCAGACTAATGAGAATCTGCTAATTAGACCAATATCAAATCATGCCCCTAATAAGCACCCGTTCTTTCCCTGTTGACTTCACAGTGGGTCTGGATCATAGAGCTGAACTCACAGTCTTCAAGGACATCCCCGAAACCTATGGTGTTTTTAGTGCTTGGAGTTCAATGTTGCTAATGACAGCCCTGGACAGGTATGTTTTGTTTGACTAGCCCAATATTGACAAGTTGGGGCATTTCACACAAATACTCGATGTCTGGCTCTTGAACATTAGATCAGCTACCTAAGCCTTTCATTCCTGCGTAGACAGCGGCTGGCCCTGCTTCCTCTGCTTGGTGCCTGTGCTTCGTAGTTTGCCGCAAACCCCTCTCACTCCCTAGTTTTTCTGCTCCAGCCCCCACATTTATTTATCTTTCCTGTCAGGTCCCTGTAGGCATTTGACTTTGTGACCTCTGAGTTTAAGTCATAGCAAATGATCTGGGAAAGTAGACTCAAACAGGAACTTCTTTGAAGTTTCAGAAGCAAGGAAGAGACTAGTGAAGAGAGAAGAGAGGAGTTTAAGCTCTAGATTAATGTTTCCATTAAAAAAAAGAACTCATTGGAGTCGGCAGGTGCCATGGTGGTTAAGAGCACTGGACTCCCACGTGGTCGACCACGGTTCGAGTCCTGGACCTAGTGACTTGTTTTCTCACTTTCCCTCTCTCCATTCTCTCTCTCTCTCCCTCTCTCTCTCTCGTGCCTCTCTCGCTGGTCAAATTTAAATAAATAAATAAATAAAGTTAAATAAATAATTATTTAAAAAAAAAAAAAGAACCCATGTTTAAGAGCCGGACAGTGGCACAGTGGTAAAACATGATCCTCTGCAAGTCTTACCCAATGGGAAGGTTCTGGGTTGTTCACATCTGGAGATGTCCCTGAGTATGCTGGCACATGTGTTCCCATGATCTGGGCTGGCTAGAGCTGAGGCAGATCATGGCATCAAGACCCTGTTGGGAGTGCTGTCTCTGTCTTCATGTATATGTCTCTCTCACTCATGGAAGAAATAAATACATAAACTTTAAACAAAAAGTTTTATCTGAAATTACCCAGATGACAGAACAGCTACATGAATTCTTCCCATATACTATTTAGCCTATATTCCCCTTCTCATGCCACTAGATGGCCTTGGTAAAGCGAGGTGGTGATTGAATCTGCACTCCAGAAAAAAGGCAAATCTGCTGAGTTAGTCATGAAAAATACAGGCCAAAAAAGGCTCAGTGGAACAGATAAAGGCAAATTTTATTATGTATTTTCAAAATCGAATTTATTTCACTCTCCCTTTCTTTCAATAAAAATGGATTACTTAATTGTATTTTTTAAATCTGTAGACTGAAAATCTAATCAGACTAATGAGAATCTGCTAATTAGACCAATATCAAATCATGCCCCTAATAAGCACCCGTTCTTTCCCTGTTGACTTCACAGTGGGTCTGGATCATAGAGCTGAACTCACAGTCTTCAAGGACCGAAACGAAACCTATGGTGTTTTTAGTGCTTGGAGTTCAATGTTGCTAATGACAGCCCTGGACAGGTTTGTTTGACTTGACTAGCCCAATATTGACAAGTTGGGGCATTTCACACAAATACTCCCCGAACCCTTTCATTCCTGCGTAGACAGCGGCTGGCCCTGCTTCCTCTGCTTGGTGCCTGTGCTTCGTAGTTTGCCGCAAACCCCTCTCACTCCCTAGTTTTTCTGCTCCAGCCACCACATTTATTTATCTTTCCTGTCAGGTCCCTGTAGGCATTTGACTTTGTGACCTCTGAGTTTAAGTCATAGCAAATGATCTGGGAAAGTAGACTCAAACAGGAACTTCTTTGAAGTTTCAGAAGCAAGGAAGAGACTAGTGAAGAGAGAAGAGAGGAGTTTAAGCTCTAGATTAATGTTTCCATTAAAAAAAAGAACTCATTGGAGTCGGCAGGTGCCATGGTGGTTAAGAGCACTGGACTCCCACGTGGTCGACCACGGTTCGAGTCCTGGACCTAGTGACTTGTTTTCTCACTTTCCCTCTCTCCATTCTCTCTCTCTCTTAAATAAATAAATAAATAAAGTTAAATAAATAATTATTTAAAAAAAAAAAAAGAACCCATGTTTAAGAGCCGGACAGTGGCACAGTGGTAAAACATGATCCTCTGCAAGTCTTACCCAATGGGAAGGTTCTGGGTTGTTCACATCTGGAGATGTCCCTGAGTATGCTGGCACATGTGTTCCCATGATCTGGGCTGGCTAGAGCTGAGGCAGATCATGGCATCAAGACCCTGTTGGGAGTGCTGTCTCTGTCTTCATGTATATGTCTCTCTCACTCATGGAAGAAATAAATACATAAACTTTAAACAAAAAGTTTTATCTGAAATTACCCAGATGACAGAACAGCTACATGAATTCTTCCCATATACTATGTAGCCTATATTCACCTTCTCATGCCACTAGATGGCCTTGGTAAAGCGAGGTGGTGATTGAATCTGCACTCCAGAAAAAAGGCAAATCTGCTGAGTTAGTCATGAAAAATACAGGCCAAAAAAGGCTCAGTGGACACTAGAATAAAAATAATATATAGTTAAGGCACTGGATCTCACATGGCCAACTCGACAGTTTGGGTCCCAGATCCAGAGGCTTGAAAAGCACACTGGGGAAGCCAGCAGGTGGTGTGGTGGTGAAGGATGTTGGACTCCCACATGGCCAACCATGGTTTGAATCTCGGTCCTGGTGGCTTTCTCTCTCTCTCTCTCTCTGGTCAAATTTAAATAATAAAGTTTTTTTAAAACACACACACACACACACACTGGGCACATATGCCTGTATGCTCAAAATCCTGAGAGGAGAATGGAGGAGAAGGAGTTGTAGTGTGGCCATTCTCCCTGGTGGGGGGCGGGGGGGATTTCTCATTTTCTCTCTGGCAACCTCATGCCCACTATAGCAAAAATCTCTCCAAAATAAAGAAAAAGTGGGACCAACAATTAGTGTAATGGCTATGTCGCTGAACTGCCATGTAGTTGACCGCGGTTTGAGTCCCAGACCTGGTGGCTTAAACTCACACTGGGTGCGTGTGTGTGTGTGCCCAAGATCCCGAGAGAAAAATGGAGAAGGGATTGTGGCGTGGCCCTCCCCGCTGGGGGG